>NC_056073.1:35562820-35867488 GCF_016772045.2 Ovis aries | reverse complement strand
AAATGCCCCAAGTCCCATAGCTAATGTACCCTACTGTCATTGGTGAATGGTCTCTAGAAAGAAAGGGTACTAGAGAAATCCACTTGTAAGCAGAAAAGGTAAGTGTCTGGTGTAATTTCAGAGATTCCAGGTAAGCTTTCCTGCTCCAAAATCTCTCTTCCAATCAGCTCCAGTGATGCCTCAAAGTTAAAAGCGGAGATTCCTTTCTTTGACTTAATGCTTTCTGATTAGAATCCTAATAGACTGTAAATCTCATTGGTTATTTATGCCTTGTGATTAACTTAGTTTTCAGCCCTTTTTTGGAAGTAAAAGATTAGGTGAGCCACATAGTTACTGAGGGCTTACATGGCAGTGTATCAGTGGGGACTGTATTCAGCTATGAATGTGTATATGTTAGTTGCTCAGTCCTGTCCGACTCTTTGTGACCCCCTGGGCTGTATAGCCTGCCAGGCTCCTCTGTCCATGGAATTCTCTAGGCAAGAATACTGGAGTAGGTAAGCCATTCCCTTCTCCAGGGCATCTTCCTGACTCAGAGATCAAACCGGGGTTCTCCTGCCTTGCAGGCGGATTCTTTACTGTCTAAGCCACCAGGAAAGCCCTATAGCTATTGAGGGGTTAAAGGGCAGTGTATCAGTTGAGACTGTGTTCAGCTATGAATATATTAATGTAAAAACAGTGGCTTCAACAGATGGGAGTTCCAAGTGGTTCTCACAGCCTGATCTCTGACCAGTGGAATGAACATCACCTGGGAACTCGGTCCAAGTCCTATGCCAGAACTTTGGAATCAGATACTCTGAGGCAGGGGCCCAGAAACCTGTGTTTTAATGAGCCCTCCAGGTGATGAAGATGCCCACTGGAGTATGGGGACCACAGGGGTTATTCTAACTGGAAGCCCAGGGTTGAAGCAGTTGGGGCTGGTACTCTGCCTTAGCAATGCTGAGGATGCCAGCTGCTTCTCTCCCTCTGCTCTGACATATTCAGCATACGATTCTCATCTTCGTGGGAGCAAGATGTACTCTAGAACAGGGGTCCCTAAACCCCAGGCCATGAACTGTCAGGAGCCAGGCCACACAGCAGGAGGTGATTGGCAGGGGGAACCGAAACCATCCACCTGCACTAGCCCCCCACGCCCCCCAAATCCAGGCCGTGGAAATACTGTCTTCCACAAAACTGGTCCCTGGTGCCAGAAGGTTGGGGACCACTGCTCTCGATGCCTCATCTGCACACCAGGTAGTAAAAATGGGCAAATCCACAATGAGTGGGTCTCGCATCTTTCCCAGACAGTCTCTGCTTATGTCTCCGTTGACAGTAAACATCACAGAGCCGTGCCGGGATACTACAGAGTCTGGCTGTCGAGTGAGTATGTGTTAACTGTGCATACCGCCATTGTCCCCTTATCCCGAAGAGGTTAGTAAGAGGGACGGTGGGGGTGGAGGCGTGGATGCTGTATGCGGGGAACTCGGTGGTCTCTGCTACTTGCACTTAAAAGCAGAGATGGGAGAAGCCAAAGTAGAGCAGTAAGGGGTCAAGAAGTCCTTAACCTGTGTCTGTCACAGTTGTTCTGGAGGCTGGCTTAACGTGGAGAGAAGAGGTCACCACTCTTGACGGGCTGGTACACTGCAGGGAGACAGCTATTTCACCTGGCAGGAACAACAGGCATTTAGATTTGTGGCCAGCGGTCCCCTCTTGTCCTCAGAGATCAGGAGACATTCTATCCTGCACAGTGACAAACCCAAAACACTAGCACCAGCACCAAGCAGGGCCTCCTGTGCAGCAAAAACCACAGAAGTGATTAGTAGTGGGACAGGAACAGGTTAAGGAAGGCTTGTTATGATGAGTTTGTTTACATGAGCTCCCCGCAGCCCAGGAGAAGAGATGATCATTTATTTTTGCCTCTCGGCCTTGAGCCTGTTCCCCGCCCCCCCCCCTTCCCCTGAGTTTATCTCTGCCTGTTGACTTAACTCTCCAGCTCAGGGAGTTCTTCATGTACTTCCTAGGTGTGCTTGGGAACAGGGACCCCGGTCGGAAAGAAAGTAAATATCTTTATCTTAGTCCTCCAAGGGCCATCGTTTGCAAAAGGAAAACCTAGAGCTGCCGTGCCTTCAGCCTGGGGAGGTTTATGAAATGCGGGGGAGATGCTTTACCCAGGGGTCCTCGGGCAGGATAGTGCTTCCTCCAGCCTCTGCCTGGGCGGAGCGGGGCCGCTGCTGCTCACTCGAGACCTTTCATGTCTCCCTGCTCCTGGGAGTGGGCTGTGCCCATCAACACTACAGGTGGGTCCCGTGCAAGTGCCAAACGAGCAGCTGCACAGCCCAGGGACTTTGAGCTGTTTGCAGCTCTCCTCTCTCTTTGTATCCCTGCCAGCTCTCACACACCTGGGATTTCACCAGCTGCCTGCCCACTGCGGCCCCCTTTCCCCCCTGCGACCTAATCCTCACGACACCTGCTCCTCTCCAGAGCAGCGAGTCTCATCCCCACCTTGCCTCAATAAGGCCTGGGGAGCTGTGAACAAGACCTATGCGTTTCATGCCTGGAACAGTCAACTCCCACTCATTTCATGGCAAATTAGGAGGGATTAAGGTTTACTGTGAAGAAAAGCTGGAGCTGACAATTAATCAGCTTGGTCATCTGGGGATCAAATTAAATTGGACCTGAGACCTTGGCTCTAAAATGGAATCAAATTCTTTCTTTGGCATGATGCATGTTTTGGATCACAGTGACAAAACACAGAACTGTCGCCATCTTCTTTCGTTGCCTATAGATTTTGGTTTAGCAATTTTAAAACACAGCAAGGGGGTGAGGCAAGTACTGCAGTTTGGGTTTTTGAAGTGAATGCAGGCCTTCAATTCAGCAAAGTTATTTTGTCTTTCTTTTGTCTAAGAAGTCTCTCGGGTGCTGGGGGCAGTAAGTGATTTTGACCTCCGTGTCGTCACAGAGGTCAAAATCCAGTAAAAGATATGGAAGTGCTATTAATATAAATTTGACTATGGAGCACTAGAAATATTAAAAGCTATAGAAACTACCAGTTCTGATTGTGGACTGGCAGTGGAGTTACAGAGGAAGTGACATTTGAGCCGAAAGATGAGTGGTAGTTTTATACTTCCTTCGAGCAGACACTGGGGAGTGGCCTACAGTCAGGACTTTTTAATTGTGTCTGACATTGTTTTTGTACCATTACTGCTCCTAACATTCAGGGCATGACTACAGTCCAAGACTAAAAGAGGTAATCACCTTTGGAAACTGCCAACAAACATGAATAACTCTTCTGGGGCCAGCTTTTCTCGAGGAAGTAATAAAATGTACCCTTGTGGCCAATGACAGCATGAACGTCTCTTTCTGGCTCCCTCACTGCCTTGTGACTTTGAACAGGAAACATATCAATTCATTGCCCTTACAAATGTGGTTTCTTTATGATGGTTTGACCTAATCAACAAATGAGTTGTAAGTACTCCCTATGTGCTTGGTATTATTCACTGCCACTTCTCTGAGTCACAGAAGCACAGGAAAGATGAAAAATAGGGAACTGAAGGCACGCTAACGGCAATATAAGTAAAGAGACAGCCATGTTATTCTAAGACAGAGTATCATTTTCAGAAGTGGCCACGAAAGGTTTTATAGTTTGTAAAGGTTTAGAATTCTAACTTTTCTAGTAATTCTTAGCACGCACCCCAGAGCTCCCTCTTGGTTAGAGATTATTCACTGTGGTACACTTGATGGGCATCACCAGTATTTCTGGTCCTCTTTTTGGGAACACAGAAGGCTGCGTTTCTCTAGCCTCTTGAGTTTAGGCATGGCCATAGGTTTTACCAATGCAAAGTGAGCAGACATGGTATTTCCTATCTGAGTCAAAGCATCTAGCCACCAGTCCTCGGTTACAGGACCCGCTCCTCTGGCCTCAGTGTCATGGGAGCCCACTTCCATAAGCAGGTGTCTTGCTAAACCATTGAAGGAGGATCGTATACCTGAAGAGTCACACAGACCTGCGCCTAATGGGGAAAGGCAGTCAATGTGACGCCCAAGTTCTTTCCTTTATCCCTGCTGCCTCCCAGGATGCTTATCTAAATCAGTCCCTCCTGACTGAACTATTTTATCCATATTTACATAAATCCAAAGTCCATATGGACCAAGTAATTAGCTTCCCTCTTTTTAATGGTCTCTAGCCTCAGTCTCACTTGAATTCTGAATCAAGTGCCTGATGAGGTCAGTTGTCAAAGAAACCAGAGAGGAGAATGTAGACAGAACGAAGCAAGCTGTCCCAATTTCTAGAAAAAGCAAACCAAATAATTGGCCAATGGAGTCACCATTATGTTTGATAACAATATTTTTACAAAATACGCATATTAAACAAGAAACCCAGAACTTAAAAGCTCTAAAAATGTGGTCCACTCTTTTTTCTTTTTCTAGAAAAGGTGACTGTAATCCAACCAATGCATGTGTAAACAGTCCTCTAATGTCAGTTATCTCCAGTAAAGTTTTCACAATTTCATGTAGTAATTTGTTTTCCTAGTACCCCTGAATATAGATAAGCTCCCCAGCTTCTAGCCTTACAGTCCAGCACTGAGCTGTACACAGGACAGAGTGAGGCTTTATGAGGGAAGGGACCATGACAATCTTGTTAACTGGTAGATTTCAGTGCCTTAGTTTGATGCCCAGTAGGTAGTAAACTATTAGACACATTTGGAAAACAAATAAGACAAACATAAACATCCTATGCCCACTGACAAAGATGACAAAATAAACACAGAAATAAGAATGTGGGTTTACCAAAATGAAAGTTTTGTTTAGCCAATGACATGAAGGACTGTCACCTAAGATCTGCTAATGCAATCATAACTAAGTTACATAGGTTTACTTAAAGTCTAAGTTCAAAAATGGAAAATAACCCCTCCCTGTTATGTTTCAGCTGAAAACCTTAGATTTTTGTTTCATGCATATTAATATTAAAAAGAATTCTATTACTATTCGGAACATATATCTTGATATGCTTTTGAATTGTGATGCTAGAGAAGACAGCTGAGAGTCCCTTGGACAGTCAGGAGATCAAACCAGTGACTCCTAAAGTAAATCAACCCTGAATATTCATTGGAAGGACTGAAGCTGAAGCTCCAATAATTTGGCCACCTGATGCGAAGAGCCAACTTATTGGAAAAGACCCTGATGCTGGGAAACACTGAGGGCAGGAAGAGAAGAAGGCAACAGAGGATGAGATGGTTGGATGGCACCACTGATTTAATGGACATGAGTCTGAGCAAACTCCGAGATAGTGAAGAACAGGGAAGCCTGGTGTGCTGCAGTCCATGGGGTCACAAAGAGTGAGACACGACTTAACGACTGAAAAACAACAATACCTTGGAAAAAGACAAAATGAAAATTGGGGACTTTTGAGTTGGTGGGGTGCACTTCCAATGACCCTAAAGTGGCCAGGATGGAGGTCTGACTGACAAAAAGGAGTCAGTGGAATCTGCAAGGGGCTGTGGGGAGGATTGTGCAGAAGCAGTGAAAAGTGGATGCCTGGTTATAGATAAAGCAAGTTCTCATTCCACAATATTCTCTTCTTCTGCTGGGGTAAACCACAATTTGTATCATAACACCTGGAGGACTGCTATGAAAGTTCTGATTTTTCCCATTAGTTTTTCATTTAAATAAAAGATCCTGGGAAAAATCCAATATTGGGAAATGGGG
Source organism: Ovis aries (assembly GCF_016772045.2). Classification (NCBI taxonomy): domain Eukaryota; kingdom Metazoa; phylum Chordata; class Mammalia; order Artiodactyla; family Bovidae; genus Ovis; species Ovis aries. Next base: position 35,861,806 of record NC_056073.1, on the reverse strand, counting down.
ACAAGTGGTGGAATAAAAAGATGTGTGCTCACCTCTTCTTAAAAAAACACCAAAATCACAACTGCTAAACAACCATCAACAAAAAAAACACTGAAACCTACCAAAAAAGATAACCAATACCTAAAGACAAAGCAGGAGCCACAATGAGATGGAAGGAGGGGCCAGTTGCAATAAAATTAAATCCCATTCTTGCTAGGTGAAGTGAAGTGAAAGTCACTCAGTCGTGCCCAACTCTTTGCGACCCCATGGATTATACAGTCCATGGAATTCTCCAGGCCAGAATACTGGAGTGGGTAGCCTATCCCTCCTCCAGCAGATCTTCCTGACCTGGAATTAAACCAGGGTCTCCCGCATTGCAGGCAGATTCTTTACCAACTGAGCTATCACCTGCTAGATGGGTGACCAAAAACTGGAAAATAATTGTATCACAGAAGATTGAGGGCAGAAGAGAGTGGCAAGATATATTTAAAGTGATGAAAGGGGAAAAGTTACAACCAGGACTACTCTATGAAACAAGGATATCATTCAGATTCAATGGAGAAATCAAAACCTTTACAGATAAGCAAAAAGCTAAGCGAAATCAGCACCAACAAACCAGCTTAACAACAAATGCTAAAGGAATGTCTCTAGGTAGGAAACACAAGAGGAAAGAAAAGACCTACAAAAACAAACCCAAAACAATTAAGAAAATGATAATAGGAATATGCATATCAATAATTACCTTAAATATAAATGAATTAAATACTCCATCTAAAAGACACTGACTGACTGACTGGATATATATAAGATCCATATATATGCTGTCTACAAGAGACCCATTTCAGACCTAGGGGCACATACAGACTGAAAATGAGGGAATAGATAAAGATATTCCATAAAATGGAATCAAAAGAAATCAAAAAATGAAATGGAATCAGAAGGAAGGTGGAGTAGTAATACATCAGACAAAATAAAAAATCAAAATGGAATCAAAAGAAAGGTGGAGTAGTAATACATCAGACAAAATAAACTTTAAAATAAAAACTGTTACAAGAGACAAGGAAGAGTGAATCCAAGAAGAAGATAAAATAATTTTAAACATGCACCCAATGAAAGAGTACCTCAATACACAAGGCAAATGCTAACGGCCATCAAGGAGGAAACTGACAGTAACAGAATAATAGTGGGGGACTTTAACACTCAACTTCCATCAATGGATGAATCATCCATTCAGAAGATTAATAAGGAAACACAAGCTTTAAATAACACACTAGACCAAGCTGACTTAATTGATATCTATAGGACATTCCATCCAAAAGCAGCAGAATATACTTTCTTCTCAAGTGCACACGGGAACATTCTCCAGGACAGATCACATCTTGGGTCACAAATGAATCCTGGTAAATTAAAAAATTAAATCATATCAAACCTCTTTTCTGACTACAATGCTATGAGATTAGAAATCAATAACAGGAAAGCAACTGTAAAAACACACACACACACGGAGGCTAAACAATATGCTATTTAATAACCAAGAGATCACTGAAGAAATCAAAGAAAGAAAAAAAATCTATAGAAATAGATGACAACAAAACACAATGGTCCAAAGCCTGTGGGACGCAAGAAAAGAAGCTGTAAGAGGGAGTTTATAGCAATATAATCCTACCTCAAGAAATGAGAAACATCTCAAATAAACACCCTAATCTTACACCTAAAGCAGCTAGAGAAAGAACAACAAACAAAACCCAAAGTTAGTAGAAGGAAAGAAATCATAAAAATCAGAGCAGAAATAAATGAAATAGAAATGAGGAAAACAATAGCAAAAATCAATGAAACTAAAAGCTGGTTGAGAACATAAAATGATAAACATTTAGAAGGTTTATGAAGGAAAAAAATGGCTCATCAAGAAGAAAAGGCGGGGAGACAACACAAATCAATAAAGTTAGAAATCAGACAGGAAAAATCACAACTAACACTGCAGAAACAGAAAGGATTATAAGACACTACTACAAGCAACTATATGCCATTAAAATTGGTAACCTGAAAGAAATGTACAGATTCTTAGAAAGGTACACATATACCCTCCCAAGACTAGATTAGGAAGAAATAGAAAATATGAATAGATCAATCACAAGTAATAAAATTTAAACCATGATTAAAAGTCTTCCAATGAACAGAAGTCTAGGACTAGGTGGCTTCATAGGCAATGTCTATCAAAAATTTAGAGACAAGTTAACACCTATCTTTCTCAAACTCTTCCAAAAAATTGCAGACAGAGGTGCACACTCAAGCTCATTCTACAAGGCCACCATCACCCTGATACCAAAACCAAAGCTACTATAAAAACAGAAAATTACAGACCAACATCACTGATGAATATAGATGTAAAAATCCCCAACAAAATAGTATCAAACAGAATCCAACAAAACACTAAAAACATCATACACCGTGATCAAGTGGGATTTATCCTAGCTATGCAACAATTGTCAATATATGGAAAAATCAATGTGATATACCATATTAACAAGTTGAGGAATCAGAGATCACATTGCCAACATCTGCTTGGATCATCAAAAAAGCAAGATAGTTCCAGGAAAACATCTACTTCTGCTTTGCTGACTATGCCAAAGTCTTTGACTTTGGATCACAACAAACTGGAAAACTTTAAAGAGATGGGAATACCAGACCACCTTACCTGCCTCCTGAGAAACCTCTATGCAGGGGTCAGGAAGCAACACTTAGAACCAAACATGGAACAAACGGACTGGTTCCAAATTGGGAAAGGAGTACATCAAGGTGACAAGCTATATTGTCACCCTGTTTATTTAACCTCTATGAAGAGTACATCATGTGAAATGCCGGCCAGATGAAGCACAAGGTGGAATCAAGATTGCCGGGAGAAGTATCAATAACCTCAGATATGCAGATGACACCACCCTCATGGCAGAAAGCAAAGAAGAACTAGAGAGCCTCTTGATGAAAGTGAAAGAAGAGAGTGAAAAAGCAGGCTTAAAACTCAGCATTCAGATAACTAAGATCATGGCACCCAGTCCCATCACTTCATGGCAAACAGATGGGGAAACAGTGGCAGACTTTATTTTGGGGGGCTCCAAAATCATTGCAGATGGTGACTTCCAGCCATGCTAATACAGGACACTGGCTCCTTGGAAGAAAAGTTATGACCAACCTAGACAGCACATTAAAAAGCAGAGTCATTACTTTGCCAGCAAAGGTCCAGCTAGTCAAAGCTATGGTTTTTCTAGTAGTCATGTATGATTGTGAGAGTTGGACTATAAAGAAAGTTGAGCACCAAAGAATTGATGTTTTTGAACTGCGGTGTTGGAGAAGATTCTTGAGAGTCCCTTGGACAGCAAGGAGATCCAACCAGTCCATCCTAAAGAAAATCAGTCCTGAATATTCATTGGAAGGACTGATGCCAAAGCTTAAACTCCAATATTTTTGCCATCTGATGTGAAGAACTGACTCATTGGAAAAGACCCTGATGCTGAGAAAGATTGAAGGCAGGAGGAGAAGGGGACAACAGAGGATGAGATGGTTGGATGGCATCACCGACTCAATGGGCATGAGGTTGAGCAAGCTCTGGGAGTTGGTGATAGACAGGGAAGCCCGTCATGCTGCAGTCCATAGGGTCACAAAGAGTTGGACATGACTGAGCAATTTAATGGAACAAATTGAAGAATAAAAACTACATGATCATCTCAGTAGATACAGAAGAAGCTTTTGACAAAAATTGACATCTATTTGACATAAAAAACTCTCCAGAAAGTGAGTATAGAGGGAAACCACCTTAACATACTGAAACCATACTCACAGAAACACGGAAACCACTGAAACTCACACTGAAACCATACTCACAGAAAATCACACTAAGACCACAGCCTTGTCTAACTCAATGAAACTAAGCCATGCCCGTGGGGCTACCCAAGATGGGCAGGTCATGGTGGAGAGGTCTTACAGAATGTGGTCCACTGGAGAAGGAAATGGCAAGCCACTTCAGTATTCTTGCCTTGAGAACCCCATGAACAGTATGAAAAGGCAAAATGATAGGATACTGAAGGAGGAACTCCCCAGGTCAGTAGGTGCCCAACACGCTACTGGAGATCAGTGGAGAAATAACTCCGGAAAGAATGAAGGGGTGGAGCCAAAGCAAAAACAATACCCAGCTGTGGATGTGACTGGTGATAGAAGCAAAGTCCGATGCTGTAAAGAGCAATATTGCATAGGAACCAGGAATGAAAGGTCCATGAATCAAGGAAATTGGAAGTGGTCAAACAGGAGATGGCAAGAGTGAACGTCAACATTCTAGGAATCAGCAAACTAAAATGGACTGGAATGGGTGAATTTAACTCAGATGACCATTATATCTACTACTGCAGGCAGGAATCCCTCAGAAGAAATGGAGTAGCCATCATGGTCAACAAAAGAGTCCGAAATGCAGTACTTGGATGCAGTCTGAAAAACGACAGAATGATCTCTGTTCATTTCCAAGGCAAACCATTCAATATCACAGAAGTCTATGCCTCAACCAGTAATGCTGAAGAAGCTGAAGTTGAACGGTTCTATGAAGACCTACAAGACCTTTTAGAACTAACACCCAAAAGAGATGTCCTTTTCACTATAGGGGACTGGAATGCAAAAGTAGGAAGTCAAGAAACACCTGGAGTAACAGGCAAATTTGGCCTTGGAATGCAGAATGAAGCAGGGCAAAGCCTAATAGAGTTTTGCCAAGAAAATGCACTGGTCATAGCAAACACCCTCTTCCAACAACACAAGAGAAGACTCTACACATGGACATCACCAGATGGTCAACACCAAAATCAGATTGATTATATTCTTTGCAGCCAAAGATGGAGAAGCTCTATACAGTCAACAAAAACAAGACCAGGAGCTGACTGTGGCTCAGATCATGAACTCCTTATTGCCAAATTCAGGCTTAAATTGAAGAAAGTAGGGAAAACCGCTAGACCATTCAGGTATGACCTCAATCAAATCCCTTATGATTATACAGTGGAAGTGAGGAATAGATTTAAGGGCCTAGATCTGATAGATGGAGTGCCTGATGACACTGTACAGGAGACAGGAATCAAGACCATCCCCATGGAAAAGAAATGCAAAAAAGCAAAATGGCTGTCTGGGGAGGCCTTACAAATAGCTGTGAAAAGAAGAGAAGTGAAAAGCCAAGGAGAAAAGGAAAGATATAAGCATCTGAATGCAGAGTTCCAAAGAATAGCAAGAAGAGAGAAGAAAGCCTTCTTCAGAGATCAATACAAAGAAATAGAGGAAACGAACAGAATGGAAAAACCTAGAGATCTCTTCAAGAAAATTAGAGATACCAAGGGAACATTTCATGCAAACATGGGCTCGATAAAGGACAGAAATGGTATGGACCTAACAGAAGCAGAAGATATTAAGAAGAGGTGGCAAGAATACACAGAAGAACTGTACAAAAAAGATCTTCACAACCCAGATAAGCATGATGGTGTGATCACTCATCTAGAACCAGACATCCTGGAATGCTAAGTCAAGTGGGCCTTAGAAAGCATCACTACGAACAAAGCTAGTGGAGGTGATGGAATTCCAGTTGAGCTATTTCAAATCCTGAAAGATGATGCTGTGAAAGTGCTGCACTCAATATGCCAGCAAATTTGGAAAACTCAGCAGTGGCCACAGGACTGGAAAAGGTCAGTTTTCATTCCAGTTCCAAAGAAAGGCAATGCGAAAGAATGCCCAAACTACCACACAATTGCACTCATCTCACATGCTACTAAAGTAATGCTCCAAATTCTCCAAGCCGGGCTTCAGCAATACATGAACCATGAACTTCCTGATGTTCAAGCTGCTTTTAGAAAAGGCAAAGGAACCAGAGATCAAATTGCCAACATCTGCTGGATCATGGAAAAAGCAAAAGAGATCCAGAAAAACATCTATTTTTGCTTTATTGACTATGCCAAAGCCTTTGACTGTGTGGATCACAATAAACTGTGGAAAATTCTTCAAGAGATGGGAACACCAGACCACCTAACCTGCCTCTTGAGAAATCTGTATGCAGGTCAGGAAGCAACAGTTAGAACTGGACATGGAACAACAGACTGGTTCCAAATAGGAAAAGGAGTACGTCAAGGCTGTATATTGTCACCCTGCTTATTTAACTCTTATGCAGAGTATATCATGAGAAACACTGGACTGGAAGAAACACAAGCTGGAATCAAGATTGCTGGGAGAAATATCAATAACCTCAGATATGCAGATGACACCACCCTTATGGCAGAAAGTGAAGAGGAACTAAAAAGCCTCTTGATGAAAGTGAAAGAGGAGAGTGAAAAAGTTGGCTTAAAGCTCAACATTCAGAAAACGAAGATCATGGCATCCGGTCCCATCACTTCATGGGAAATAGATGGGGAAACAGTGGAAACAGTGTCAGACTTTATTTTGGGGGGGACTCCAAAATCACTGCAGATGGTAACTGCAGCCATGAAATTAAAAGATGCTTGCTTACTCCTTGGAAGAAAAGTTATGACCAACCTAGATAGCATATTCAAAAGCAGGGACATTACTTTGCCGACTAAGGTCCGTCTAGTCAAGGCTATCGTTTTTCCTGTGGTCATGTACGGATGTGAGAGTTGGATTGTGAAGAAAGCTGAGTGCCGAAGAATCGATGCTTTTGAACTGTGGTGTTGGAGAAGACTCTTGAGAGTCCCTTGGACTGCAAGGAGATCCAACCAGTCCATTCTGAAGGAGATCAGCTCTGCGTGTTCTTTGGAAGGAATGATGGTAAAGCTGAAACTGCAGTGCTTTGGCCACCTCATGCGAAGAGTTGACTCATTGGAAAAGACTCTGATGCTGGGAGGGATTTGGGGCAGGAGGAGAAGGGGATGACAAAGGATGAGATGGCTGGATGGCATCACTGACTCGATGGACATGAGTCTGAGTGAACTCCGGGAGCTGGTGATGGACAGGGAGGTCTGGCGTGCTGCGATTCATGGGGTTGCAAAGAGTCGGACACCACTGAGTGACTGAACCTACCGAACCGACCTTACCATAAGAAAGGCCATATACAACGAACTCAAAGCAAACATCATTCTCAATTACGTAAAACAAAGCATTTCCTCTAAGATCAGGAACAAGGCAAGGATATCCACTCTCACCAGTGTTATTCAACATAATAATAGTCATAGTCACAGCAATCAGGGTAGAAAAAGAAATAAAAGGAATCAAAATTGGAAAAAAAGTAAAATAGTCTTTACAGATGACATGCCTATACACAGAAAATCCTAAAGAGGCCACCAGAAAACTACTGGTGCTAATCAATGAATTTGGTAAATTTGCAGGGTACAAAACTAATGCACAGAAATCTCTTCAATTCCTATACACTAGCAACAAAAGATCAGAAATAGAAATTAAGGAAAAAAATCCCATTTACTATTGCAACAAAAAGAATAAAATACCTAGGAATAAACCTACCTAAGGACGCAAAATCCCTGTATGCAGAAAACTATAACCCACTGATGAACAAAATCAGTGACAACACAAACAAATGGAAAAATATACCATGTTCTTGAATTGGAAAAATCAACATTGTGAAAATCACTCTACTACCCAAAGCAATCTATAGATCCAACACAAGCCCTATCAAATCACCAATGGCATTTTTCACAGAATTAGAACGAATATTTTTACAACTTGTATGGAGACACAAAAGATCCCAAACAGCCAAATAAATCTTGAGAAAGAAAAATGGAGCTGGAGGAATCAACCTTCCTGACTTCAGACTACACTACAAAGCTACACTAATCAGGACAGTATGACACTGGCACAAAAACAGAAATACAGATCCATGGACCAGGGCTTGGGAGGGTTTTAATTTCATTCTTTTACATGTAGCTTTCCAGTTTTCCCAGCATCACTTATCAAAAAGGCTCTCTCTTCTCCCTTGTGTATTCTTGCCTCCTTTGTCATAGATTAGGGGACCAATAAGTCGTGCTGGGAAAACTGAATAGCTACATGTAAAAGAATGAAATTAGAACATTCCCTAACACCTTACACAAAAATAAACCAAAAATGGTTTAAGGAGATAAATATAAGGCTGGACACTAAAATTCTTAGGGGAAAACATAGGCAGAAACCTCTTTGACATAAATCACAGCAAGATCCTCTTTGACCCACATCCAAGAGTAATGGAAATAAAAACAAAAATAAACAAGTGGGACCTAATTAAACTTAAAAGCTTTTCCTCAGTAAAGGAAACCATAAACAAAATGAAACGACAACCCTCAGAATGGGAGAAAATAATCTTTTCAGTTGCTTCATTTGCAATCAATATCCAAACAGCTGATGCAGCTCAGTATCAAGAAAACAAACAACCCAATCAAAAAATGGGCAGACCTAAGCAGATATTTCTCCAAAGAAGACATGCAGAAGGCCAATAAACACATGGAAAGATGCTCAACATTGTTCATTATGAGAGAGAATTGCAATCAAAATTACAATGAAGTATCGCCTCTCACCAGTCACAACAGCCATCAGCAAAAATCTACAAACAATAAATGCTGGAGAGGATGAGGAGAAAAGGCAAGTCTCTTGCACTGCTGGTAGAAATGTAAATTGATACAGCCACTATGGAGAACAATATGGAGAGTCCTTAAAAAAAAAAAAACAACAACAACAACTAGGGATAAAATTACCATATGACCCAGCAATTCCACTACTGGGCATATACTCTGAGAAAACCATAATTCAAAAGACACATGTACCCCCAATGTTCATTGTAGCACTATTTACAATAGCCAGGACATGGATAGACATGGACATGGACATCTCCATCTACAGACGAATGGATAAAGAAGTGATGGTACAGTGATATACAATGGAATATTACTCGGCCATTAAAAGGAACAAATTTGAGTCCGTTGTTATGTGGTTGATGAACCTAAAGCCTGTTATAGAGAGTGAAGTCAGTCAGAAAAACAAATATTGTATATTAACACATATATATGGAATCTAGACAGAAGATACTGATGAGCCTATTTGCAGGGCAGGATTAGATGCTGACATAGAGAACAGACTTGCAGACACAACGCAGGAAGGAGAAGGTGGGATGAACTGAGACAGTAGCATTAAATCACATGCATTACCATGTGTGAAACAGAGAGCTAGTGGGAAGCTGCTGCATAACATAGGGAGCTCAGTCTGGTGCTCTGGGAAGACCTAAAGGGGTGGGATGGGGGAAGGGTGGCAGGGAAGTTAGAGGAGGGAGATATGTGTCTACTTATGGCTGATTCACGTTATTGTACAGCAGAGCTCAACACAACACTGGAAAGCAATTATCCTGGAATTAAAAATTAAAAAAAAAAAAACGAGGAAAAGATAGGCAAAACACTCTTTGACATAAATCACAGTAAGATCCTTTTGGACCCATGTCCTAGAGTAATGAAAACAAAAGTAAACAAATGGGACCTAATCAAACTTAAAAGCTTTTGCCCAGCAAAGGAAACCATAAAAATAAAAAAAAGATGAAAAGTCAACCCCCAGAGTGGGAGAAAATATTTGCAAACAAAATAACTGACAAAGGATTAACCTCCAAAATATACAATCAACTCAGGCAGCTCAATATCAAAAAAACAAACAACTCAATCAAAAAATGGGCAGGAGACCTAAATAGACTTTTCTCCAAAGAAGACATACTGATGGCCAACACACACATCAAAAACAGTTCAACATCAATAATTATTAGAGAAATGGAAACCAAAACTACAATGAGGGCTCACACTGGTCAGAATGGCTATCATTAAAAAGTCTACAAAGAATAAATGCTGGAGAGGGTCTGGAGAAAAGGGAGCTCTCTAACACTGTTGGTGGAAATGTAAGTTGGTACAGCTACAGTGGAGAACAGTATGGAGGTTACTTAAAATCTAAAAGTAGAAATACCATATCAGCCAATAATCCCACTTCTGGGCATATACCTGAGAAAACAATAATATAAAAAGATATATGTAAGGGAAAGATATACCCAACTGAATGCCGAGTTCCAGAAAATAGTAAGGAGAGATAAACAGGCCTTCTTCAATGAACAATGCAGAGCAGTAAAGGAAAATGACAGAATGGCAAAGATAAGGCAATGGCACCCCACTGCAGTACTCTTGCCTGGAAAATCCCATGGACGGAGGAGCCTGGTGGGCTGCAGTTCATGGGGTCGCTGAGAGTCGGACACGACTGAGTGACTTCACTTTTACTTTTCACTTTCATGCATTGGAGAAGGAAATGGCAACCCACTCCAGTGTTCTTGCCTGGAGAATCCCAGGGATGGGGGAGCCTGGTGGGCTGCCGTCTATGGGGTCGCACAGAGTTGGATATGACTGAAGTGACTTAGCAGCAGCAGCAAAGATCTCTTTAAGAAAATTGGAGATATCAAGGGAATACTTCATGCAAGGGTGGGCATGATAAAGGCCAAAAACAGTAAGGGCCTAAAAGAGGCAAAAGAGATTAAGAAGAGGTGGCAAGAATTACACAGAAGAACTATACAAAAAAAGGCCTTAATGACCCAGATAACCATGATGGTGTGGTCAGTCATCTAGAGCCAGACATCCTGGAGTGTGAAGTCAAGCAGGCCTTAGGAAGCATTACAACAAACAAAGCTGGTGGAGGAGATGGGATTCCAGCTGAGCTATTTAAAATCATAAAAGATGATGCTATTAAAGGGCTGCACTCAATATGTTAGCAAATTTGGAAAACTCAGCAGTGGCCACAAGATTAGAAAAGTCAGTTTTCATTCCAATCCCAAAGAAGAGCAATGCCAAAGAATGTTCAAACTACCAGACAGTTATGCTCATTTCACATGCTAGTAAGATAATGCTCAAAATCCTTCAAGCTAGGCTTTAGCAGTATGTGAACCAAGAATTCCAGATGTAAACGCTGGATTTAGAAAAGGCAGAGGAATCAGAGATCAAATTGCCAACAATTGTTGCATCATAGAGAAAGCAAGGGAATTCCAGAAAAACATCAACTTCTGCTTCATTTACTGTGTTAAAGCCTTTGACTGTGTGGATCACAACAAACTGGAAAATTCTGAAAGAGATGGGAATACCAAATCACCTTACCTGACTCCTGAGAAACCTGTCTGTGGGCCAAGAAGCAACAGTTAGAAACTTACATGGAACTGACTGGTTCAAAACTGAGAAAGGAGTACAAGGTTGTATATTGTCACCCTGTTTATTTAACTTATACACAGAGTACATCACTGGATGAATCGCAAGCTGGAATCAAGATTGCCAGGAGAAATATCAACATCAGATATGCAGATGACACCCCCCTAACGGCAGAACAAAGAAGAACTAAAGAGCCTCTTGATGAGGGTGAAAGAGAGTGAATAAGCTGGCTTAAAATTCAACATTCAGAAACTAAGATCATGGCATCCAGTCCCATCACTTCATGGCAAATAGGGAAAAAATAGAAGCAGTGACAAATTTTATTTTCTTGGGCTCCAACATCACTGCAGATGGTGACTGCAGCCATGAAATTAAAAAATAAAAATAAAAATGCCTGCTCCTTGGAAGCAAAGCTATGACAGACTTAGCATATTAAAAATCAGAGACATCACTTTGCCAACAAAGGTCTGTATATTCAAAGCTACGGGTTTTCCAGTAGTCATGTATTGACATGAGAGTTGGACCATAAAGAAGGTTGAGCGCTTAAGAATTAATGCTTTCAAATTGTGGTGCTGGAGAAGACTCTTGAGAGTCCCTGGGACTGCAAGAAAATCAAACCAGTCAATCCTAAAGGAAATCAACACTGAATATTCATTGGAAGGACTGATGCTGAAGCTGTAATACTTTGGTCACCGGGTGAAAAGAGCCGACTTATTGGAAAAAACCCTAATGCTGGGAAAGATTGAAGGCAAAAGGAGAAGAGAGCAGCAGAGGATGAGATAAACAGCTTCACCAATTCAATGGACATGCATTTGAGCAAATTCCAGGAGATAGTGAAGGACAGGGAACCTTGGTGTGTTACAGTCCACGTGGTCACAGAGTCGGACATGACTTAGTGACTCAACAACAACAACCCCAATGTTCACTGCAGCACTATTTACAATAGCCAGGATATGGAAGGAACCTAAATCTCCACTGACAGATGAATAGATAAAGATGTGCATATATATAATAGAATATTACTCAGCTAGAAATGATATTGGATCATTTGCAGTGATGTGGATGAACCTAGAGTCTGTCATACAAAGTTAAATAAGTCAGAAAGAGAAAAAAATAAGTATTTTATATTAATGCATGTATATGGAATCTAGAAAAAAATGGTACTGATGCACCTATTTGCAAGGCAAGAGTAGAAACAAAGACATAGAGAAGACAGTTATGGACACAGAGGCGGAAGCAGAGGGTGGAATGAATTGAGAGAGTAACATTAACATATACACACTACCACGTATAAAATAGCTAGTGGGAAGCTGCTGTCTGGCACAGGGAGCTCAACTTGGTGCTCTGTGATGACCTAGAAGGGTGGGATAGGAGGGGTGTATAACAATGGATTTACATTGGTATACAACAGAAACTAACAATATTTTAAAGCAATTATATTCCAGTTAAAAAAAAAAAATCTTCCAAGAAACAAAAGTCCAGTACCAGATGGCTTCATACGTAAATTGTATCAAACACACATCCTTTCCAAACTCTTCCCCAAACCTGCAGAGTAAGGAACCACCCCCAAGCTCATTCTATGATGCCATCATCACCCTGATACCAAAGACAGACAAATATATCACACACGAAAAAGAAAATTACAGACCAATGTCACTGATAAACACAGATGCAATGATTCTCAACTAAATAGTAGCAAAGAGAATGCAACAACACATTAAAAACATCATACACCATGATCAAGTGGAGTTTATCCCAGAGATGCAAGGATTCTTCAATATAATGCAAATTAGTCAATGTGATACACCATATAAACAAACTGAAGAATGAAAACCATATGATCATCTCAGGAGACACTGAAAAATATTTTGACAAAATTCAACACCCGTTTATGATGGAAACTCTCCAGAAAGTGGGCACAGAAATTACCTCAATATAATAAAGGCCATATATGACAAACCCAAAGCAAACATCATTCTCAATGGTGGAAAACTGAGAGCATTTCCTCTAAGGTCAGGAACAAGACAAGGATGTCCACTCTCACCACTGTAAGTCAGTATAATTTCGAAAGTCCTAGTCATGGCAATCAGAAGGAAAGTAAACAAAATGGATTCCAAGTTGGATAAGAAGGTAAAACTGTCACTGTTTGCAGATGATATGATACTATACACAGAAAATCCTAAAGAGGCCACCAGAAAACTACTGGTGCTAATCAATGAATTTGGTAAATTTGCAGGGTACAAAATTAATGCAAAGAAATCTCTTCCATTCTTATACACTAACAACAAAAGATCAGAAAGAGAAATTAAGGAAACAATCCCATTTACTATTGCAACAAAAAGAACAAAATACCTAGGAATAAACCTACAAAAGGATGCAAAGACTTGTATGCAGAAAACTATAAGCCACTGATGAAAAAAATCAAAAAACAACAGAAACAGATGGAGAAATATACCATGTTCTTGAATTGGAAAAATCAACATTGTGAAAATGACTATACTACCTAAAGCAATCTACAGATCCAATGCAATCCCTATCAAATTACCAATGGCATTTTTCACAGAATTAGAACAAATATTTTTACAACTTGTATGGAAACACAAAAGATCCCAAACAGCCAAAGAAATCTTGAGAAAGAAAAACAGAGCTGGAGGAATCAACCTTCCTGACTTCAGACTACACTACAAAGCTACACTAATCAAGACAGTATGACACTGGCACAAAAACAGATATAGATCCATGGACCCGGATAGAAAGCTCAGAAATAAGCACACACACCTATGGGCACCTTACGTATGACAAAGGAAGCAAGAATATGCAATGGAGAAAAGACAGTCTCTTCCGTAAGTGGTGCTGGGAAAACTGGACAGCTATGTAAAGGAAGGAAATTAGAACATTCCCTAACACCACACACAAAAATAAACTCAAATGGATGTAAAGCCAGTGTTAGGGAAACTAAAACAGGGGAACTCTTGTTCAGGCTTCAGAAGCAGGAGAGCAGGCCTCTGATCTGCTTCTGACCTGCCTGGACCCTGCCCGGATTCCATGCCTGTTTGCAAGCACAGTACATCAGGCAACACCTTATATAAGAAAGGGAGGGCTTCCTTGGTGAGCCAGCAGTAAATAATCCACCTGCATATGCAGGAGACCCAGGTCCGATCCCTGATCCAGGAAGATCCCATATGCTACAGAACAAGTAAGCCTGTATGCCACAACTATTCAGCCTGCGCTCAAGAGCCCAGGAGCTGCAACTACTGAGCCTGCCCTGCCACAGCTACTGATACCCACATGCCCTACAGCCGGTGCCCTGCAATGAGAGAAGCCACTGCAGCGAGAAGCCTGCGGACTGCCACTGGGGCGTAGACCTCACTCGCCACAAACAAAGTCCATGCGCAGCAAACGAAGACCCAGCACAGTCATAAACAAATAAGTAAACCTTAAAAAAAAACACACCTAAAAGTAGAACTACCATATGATCCAGCTATCCCTCTCCTGGGCACAGAGCAGGAGAAAACCGTAATTCCCAAAGATACAGGCACCCCAGTATTCATTGCAGCACTATTTACAATAGCCAGGACATGGAAGCAACCTAAGTGTCCACTGACAGATGAGTGGATAAAGAGGATATGGTGCATACATACAATGGAATATTAACAGCCACAAAAAGGAATGAAATTGGGTCATTTGCAGTGATGTGGATGGACCTAGAGACTGTCATACAAAGTGAAGGAAGTCAGAAAGAGAAAAACAAATATCACATATTAATGCAGATAGATGGAATCTAGAAAAAATGGTATAGATAAACCTATTTTCAAAGCAGAAATACAGATACGGACATCAAGAACAAATACACCAAGCAGGGAGAGGTGGTGGGATGGACTGGGGGCTGGGATTGACGTATATATACTACTGTGTATGAAGTAGATGCCTGTGAAGGCCTACTGTATAGGACAGAGGAAAAAAAGAAGGTACAATCTGTTAATAGGACATATATTAAGTTAACCTTAGAAATGCATTCCAGTATATATTAGCTGCAGAAAAATACTGTTTGATTCCATTTATACAAGGTACCTAGAACAGTCAAATTCAGAGAGTCAGAAAATACATAGGCTGATGCCCCTCAGGGGCCAGGGGTTGGGAAGGGTAAATAACGATTAGTGTTTAATGGGGACCGAGTTTCAGTTTAGGAAGCTGAAAAATTCAGGAGACGAATGATGGTGAGAGTTGCATAACGATGGGAATGTACTTAGTGCCACTGAACTGTACAGTTAAACATGGTTAAAAGAGCATGTTTTATATTATGTGACTTTTACCACAATTAAAAACATTTGAAAAGTAAAGGAAGAGACACTCAATCCCTCTGTCATATGAAGACACAAAAGCCAGCTGTATGAGAGCCAGGAAGCACCCCCCCCGACCCCGCCCACAACACACCAGAACTGGACCATTCTAGCACACTGACCTCAAATGTTCAGCCTCAAACATTGTAAAAGAATAAAGTTCTGTTGTGTAAACCACTCAGCCCAAGGTATTTTCTTATGACAGCCTGAGCAGATGAATACACATGGTTTCCATTACTCTTAATACACTTACTCGATCAATCAACTTCATGCTGGGCTACCCCTTCCAGCATGGGAACACCTTCCTCACTGGGCTTGGCCTCTGACTTCCCATCCTGGGCCACCCTGTATCTCTTCCTCCCCTCACCATGAACCTCTACTTCCCTGTGCTTCATCTAATCGTTGTGGGGCTGAATCATTTAGAAAGAGCAGGAAATGGATTTTGTTTAGCTCCCTAAAAATATCACTTGATTATTTGTAGAGATGTGTTTTTAATCAAGCAAAAGTCTGAAAAGTTCATTAAATTTGAAGCTAGAAGAAAACATAAAGGTAATCTAACTCAACCATCTTATTTCATTTAGTAACTAATATCTGGGAATAATTTTTCTTATTCTGACTAATGAGAAATTGAGTCATAAATTAAAAAAAAGCTTTTGCATTGATGGAGCTGTAATTATAAAACTGCTTCTGGAGTCAGAACCACTTCTTTAAAGAATCTCCTTTTTATTTCTAGAAGCTCCATTGTTACTTGGAATAATGCTCTATCACATTTTCAAAGTAATCCACGGCTATTAATGCCATTTCTTCATCTCAACCAAAGTATTTATCCTGTACCTCTTTTGCATTTCCAGTGGACAGACTCAGAGAAGCAGGTGAACAATTGAGACTTCTCAGGAAACTCTAAGAAACACAGTGACCACACGCAAGTGTTTTCCCAGGGAACCGGGGAGGGCTTGGTCTATAGGAGAGACTACAGACAAGGATGTGCCTTTAAAGATGGAGCAGATTTAGGGATGAGGGCAGAGAGAGAAGTAAACCAAGAGTAAACAGAGAAAAGAAGAAAAGGAACTAATGCCTTCATGGGCCTGTTTTGACTGAGGAAGGGAGGAACTTACAAAAGTGCAGTGGGAGAACAGGATCTGCCTTGAGAAGTTGAATAGATTTGACTCTTGGGTCACATGAAATCTTTCAGATAATGCATTTCAGATAGAATTGAGGTCAACTGCAAATAAAAGAAAACCCAATAATAATGCCCTAAAGGAATAGGGGTGGATTTTTCTTATTAGAAATGTGGAGCTTAGTGGTTGCTGGCAGTGGTTCAACTGCTAAAAACTGAAGGACCAGTATCTGTGTGATTCTCTTGGCCTTTCCCTCATGGGTTCAAAATGGCTACTGTTGCTC
The DNA here is from genome assembly GCF_016772045.2 of Ovis aries. Lineage (NCBI taxonomy): Eukaryota > Metazoa > Chordata > Mammalia > Artiodactyla > Bovidae > Ovis > Ovis aries. The sequence goes on along the minus strand of NC_056073.1, from coordinate 35,844,924 downwards.
CAGGCATCACATCTGCATTTAAGACCGGAAGAAAGAAAGATGTTGCAAGACAAATTTGTCATGTTTTATCAGGACAACAAAAGCTTATCCAGAGCCTTGCTCTATTGCCACCCCCAGCAAATATTCATCTGCCGAACATTAGCTTGAATTTTTGCATCATTCAGTTCAATTCAGTCTCTCAGTCGTGTCCGATTCTTTGCAACCCCATGGACTGTAGCACAGTAGGTTTCTTTGTCCATCACCAACTCCCTGAGTTTATTCAAACTCATGTCCATTGAGTCGGTGATGCCATCCAACCATCTCATCATCTGTTGTCCCCTTCTCCTCCAGCCCTCAATCTTTCCAAGCATCAGGGTCTTTGCAAATGAGAGAATTCTTCGCATCAGGTGGCCAAAGTATTGGAGTATCAGCTTCAGCATCAGTCTTTCCAATGAATATTCAGGACTGATTTCCTTTAGGATGGACTGGTTGGATCTCCTCGCTGTCCAAGGGACTCTCAAGAGTCTTCTCCAACACCACAGTTCAAAAGCATCAATGCTTCGGCTCTCAGCTTTCTTCACAGTCCAACTCTCACATCCAAACATGACTACTGGAAAAACCATAACTTCGACTAGATGGACCTTTGTTGGTAAAGTAATGTCTCTGCTTTTCAATATACTGTCTAGGTTGGTCATAACTTTTCTTCCAAGGAGTAAGGAAGCGTCTTTTAACTTCATGGCTGCAGTCACCATCTGCAGTGATTTTGGAGCCCCAAAAAATAAAGTCTGACACTGCTTCCCCATCTATTTGCCATGAAGTGAGGGGACCAGATGCCATGATCTTCGTTTTCTGAATGTTGAGTTTTAAGCCACCTTTTACACTCTCCTCTTTTACTTTCATCAAGAGGCTCTTTAGTTCTCTGCTTTCTGCCATAAGGTTGGTATCATCTGCATATCTGAGGTTATTGATATTTCTCCCAGCAGTCTTGATTCCAGCTTGTGCTTCATCCAGTCCAGCATTTCTCATGATGTACTCTGCATATAAGTTAAATAAGCAGGGTGACAATATACAGCCTTGACATCCTCCTTTCCTGATTTGGAACCAGTCTGTTGTTCCATGTCCTGTTCTAACTGTTGCTTCTTGACCTGCATACAGATTTCTCAGGAGGCAGATGAGTGGTCTGGTGTTCCCATCTCTTGAAGAATTGTCCACAGTTTGTTGTGATCCACACAGTTTGCATCATTATTTCTCTCTATAAAGAAGCTGAGAAAGGGACTGGCTAACTTTCCCAGATTTTAGTGAAGACAGGAAGGAAAATGTGCTAGGAATGGGTGTTGGGTCTATCAATCTATTTGTCTTTCACAAGAAGCCTAATTAGTTATCTTTCCATTTATTATTTAGATAACAAAAGCAGTTTCACTTGAATGTATTAATATGAGAAGTTTTTAACCGTTTAGTCACGTTACTAAGGCAGACAGCAGTGTCTCTATCCTTCACCTCTTAAAGTTGAGAAATATTCGTTATTATATGACTTAGATTTAGACATTCTGTTGCCTGTGACCTGGAGACTGGATCAAGTGATTCATTTGGTCTATGATATTTGATTAACTATATCATAGTTTGAAACACCAAAAAAAAAAAAAAGAAAGAAATATAAGAACACCCTTTTCCCCTCCATCTACTTCACTGGAAAACTTCCAACAGCACTTTGCTTTTAGAAGTTCTAATGTTAATGCCATTCCTCTTATTCAAAACTAGTTTTAGGTATGTCAAGAAAACTGGATAAATGAGGTGTAAGTAAAAATCAGGAAATCAAGATATGTTAAGTTTACTGAAACACATTCGGATAAAGCCAAAAATTGGTCTGAGATCCTATTAAGGAGATGTGAAGCCCCTACTTAAACATGGTGTGGGCATTTTATAGGAGAGTCACAAAACTTCCCTAGACATAGTATTATACAAGAGTATGTGTTATGCTTACTTTTTAAGTAAACACATCTGTAAATCACTTGGCAAACGTGTCGAGAGTCCATGGTTTATTTCTGCTTCAACACTGCACTGCGGTCTTGGCTATACCAAGTTCCGTAATGGCAACAACTAACCTTTTTCCCAGACAATCCTCATACCCTGGGGCAGAGAAAACAATGCCCCATTGTGAACTTGCACAAGATTTGCAAATGTGGTGCAATTTTGGCGTACCAGTGGCCTGAAGTTCACAAACCCAGTGAAGATTTCAACTAGCCTATACTTGTCAGTCAGAAAGCACAAGAAAGACTGGGGTAAAGACCCTTTTCTTAACTGTGTTTCAAGACGATCTAAAAGACACTTCTGCGCACTTCCCTGGTGGTCCAGTGGTTAAGTCTTCACCTTCCAATGCAGGGGGTGCAGGTTCGATCTCTGGTCAGGGAGCTAAGATCCTATGTGCCTCAAGGTCAAAAAACCAGAACATAAACAACAGAAACAATACTGTTATAAGTTGAATGAAGACTTAAAAAACAGTCCACATTAAAAAAAAAAAATCTTTAAAAAAGATAAAGAGAAAAGACACGTTCTTTCCTGCCAGCCTCTCAAATGACCAGAATAAGATTTGCAATTGATTTCACAATAACCAAACAAATCACCTCTTTCATATACATTTCTTTTTATTCCATTGCTGGACTAGTTTAGGCTTCTCTTGTAGCTCAGCTACCAGGTAAAGAATCCACCTGCAATGCAGGAGACCCCAGTTCAATTCCTGGGTGGGGAAGATCCCCCAGAGAAAGGATAGGCTACCCACTCCAGTATTCTTGGGCTTCCCTGGTGGCTCAGACGGTAAAGAATCCTCCTGTAATGCAGGAGACTTGGGTTCGATCCCTGGGTTGGTAAGATCCCCTGGAGGAGGGCATGGCAGCCCCCACCAGGATTCTTGCCTGGAGAATCCCCATGGACAGAGCAGCCTGGTGGGCGACAGTCCATGGGGTTGCAGAGTCGGACACGACTGAGTACCTAATCACAGCATAGCACAGACTAGTTTAAGGAAACTTACTCACTGCTAGTGCTTCTGTGGAGCTCTGCTAGCTGAAAGCCCTGGTTGTTTACACCAGGTTCCATGCCAGGTGCACCAAACATATCTCAAATTCATTTCTTCCATGCAACAGATTTTTATTCAGCATCTACTAATGAGCTGGTGTTCTAAGTAAGTGTTGGAGGCACATGATATTGGGAACCCTCACACCTTTACAAAGTAGTTGTTATTATCTACATTGTAAAAATTAAGAAACAAAGGCCCAGAGAGAGTAATTAACTTCTCAAGGTCACACAGCCAGTCATGGCAAAGTTGCCTTGGAAGACAGGTCCATTTCACTCCCTATTGCATGCTTTCCACCCAGTATCTTGCTGCCTTCCTGCCAGCAACTGGCCTTATTGTAAAGGCCCATCATGGGAAATGCATGGACTCTCTTTCGAGACGACAGTTCCTGAAACTTTACAGTTACTCTGCCAGAAAAGTAGAGGTTCATGTATGAAAATGGGAAGAGGGTCTCTACCTTTGAATTTGGTCGGCAAGTTTTCACTGAGTCCTTTCCTTCCCAGACGGCTCACCTTCAAGATCTGGTTTCAGAAGCCTTGAAGCTATAAGGAGCGCTAATCCATGTTTCCACAAATTGACCTGACAGGCTAGTCTTAGGTTGGGCATCCCATAGCTCTGGGTCAGAATATCCTCCGAGGGGTGAGGAGAGAGCCTAAATCTGCAGCCTGGAGCCGAGCCTCTGATCTGCTTGCTCACCGTCCGCCTGACTTTAAGTTGTTTAAATTCTCTGTGCTCCAAGGTCAGGGTCATAAGAAACAAATGAGATACCACAGATGAGAGTGGTTGGCAAATTGGAAAATAATATAGAAATAATGGCCATTATCCAAACTCACAAAGCAGAAGGGACTGAAAATTGAAGGCAGCATGGAGGAACACATCGGCTTAACTCTGCAACACTCCTAATAAAGCATCATTTAATTATAAGCCTCCAAGGAGGGATAATAAAATTAAACGTTGTCTGTCACAGCTCCCTTGTTACTGGTATCTGGGGCATGAAATTCTGAAGAGCATTCGTTCTTCTTGAGCATAAATGCAACTGTGGTCAAGAGGGGATCCCGCCTGCCTCGCCGATCTAAAAACCAAGAAAGATAACCAGTGGGTATCAATCAGAGCTTCTGAATGGAAAGTTCAGAGTACAGCAGAGGAAAGCAGGCAGCTGATTTCCATTTGGTTGATGGAGCCAAATCATCTCCACATGCCCATGGGCAAGAATCCCAGAGGCAGGTTTTCAAGTGTCCCGAGGCCTCAAGAGACAGGCATGAAGGAAAGAAAATCAAAATAATTTCTGTTGGCCTAAAGCCCCCCGGGAAAGGGATAGTAAGAATTCTGATCCACTTCTCAAACCCAGAGGTGGGTGCACAACCCTGGGACTCACCTTCCCACCTAAGAACCTGCACAAAACCTGCGTTCCTTTCCTTCATCAGCCACTCCAGTTTTCCAGCTAGCTCGCCTGTCCCCGGGTGTTACATTGCCCTTTCCCACTTTCTTTTAACCCTACTTGGAGAGATCAGCCCTTACTCAGAAACACACACAGTGTCTTACAGAGACTGCTGTGGAAACATGGAGCTGCGTAATGCAAAACAGAGAAAATGCAGCCCAGAGGGGAGAGGAAGGAGAGGAACTGGGCTTCAGTTACTGCATGCTACAACATCTTGGGTAAGAGCTCCAACTCCCCTGAGCCTTAGTCTCCACGTCTGGAAGAGTGGGAATTACCCCTGCTTGTTTGGTCCCCAGAAATCAAATGAGATATTTGCGGCAATGCTTGAAAGCACTGTGAATATTAATGGGCCCGTCCCTCCTTCAGTGACGTTATGACAAATGCAGTCGTTCAGCAAATGATTATTGAGGACTTCCCTGGTGGCTCAGACGGTAAAGCGTCTGTCTACAGCGCGGGAGACCTGGGTTTGATCCCTGGGTCGGGAAGTTCCCTGGAGAAGGAAAAGGCAACCCACTCCAGTACTCTTGCCTAGAAAATCCCATGGACAGAGGAGCCTGGTGTCCATGGGGCCGCAAAGAGTCAGACACGACGGAGCGATCATATCAATGATGGACCACACTGGGCTGGGCCCTGTAGATATGACAGAAAATTGGGCATGTTCCCTGATCTTGGGGAGGTTACCTGGGCATGGAGCACAGCAGCATAGACAAGCAATTAAAATACACTTGGCTACATCTCATCAACGCACTCCAGTATTCTTGCCTGGGAAATCTCATGGACAGAGGAGCCTGGAGAGCTACAGTCCAGGGGGTCGCAAAGAGTCGGGCATGACTGAGCATGCACGTCTCATAAATGTACATCAGGGGATGCCCAGCTCAGGTCAAAGGGCTTTGCAGGAAGAAGGATAACACAGAAGCTAAATCTTGAGCGGCGATAAGGGAATTTGCTGGGGAAAGAAGGGGGTCAAGGTCATTCCAGCTGGATGAGTGGCATGTACAATGGCGAGAAAAATGAGAGCGTGGAAAGGTTAGAGCTTGTGATTCCGAATAGCTGGTGCCTAATACGAGCAGCAGGAGAGGTGACACTGGGGAGTCAGGAAGGAGGCCTCCCTTGGAAGACAGGCTGCCTGCTCAGATGATCATATTTACAGGGTGCTCACCTGGTGTCAGGGCTTCCCAGGTGGTGCTAGTGGTAAAGAACCTGCCTACCAATGCAGGAGACATTAGAGACGTGGGTTCAACCCCTAGGTCGGGAAGATCCCTTGGAGGAGGGCATGACAACCCACTCCAGTATTCTCGCCTGGAGAATCCCATGGACAGAGGAGCCTGGTGGATGACAGTCCATTGGGTTGCAGAGAGTCAGACACAACTGAAGAGACTTTGCACACACACACCAGGTAACAGGTACTTTTCTAGTATAGCTCACATATCACCACTTCTAATTCTCCCAACCACTCCCAAGAAGTCAGTCCTAGTATATTATTACCCTACTTCTACTAATAGAACTGAAGCTCAGAGAAATTAAGTAACTTGCTCAAGGTCATACAACTGGCAAGTTTGCCAAGGAGTTGGGCTTTTTAAATAATTTATTGACAGTCTGCATTAACTGATAGAGTGCATGTCACTTGCTCATGTGGAAATTTCTGTTGTTTGCTTAAATACTTAATGATTAACGATCACTTGGGCTTATCAATAAAGTAATCCAGTCATTGAAGTCCTCTCAAATGGGGTAGATTATAAATGGAAATTTATGTTTAATGATCAATTAACTTGACTAATTTTGCTTTTCCATCTTTCCCTAACAATCCATTGTGAGAGATAAACAGAATTGGTGGACTTGAAAAATACAGAAACTTATAAGACATAGTATATACAGAACCCCTTAAGCTGGAGCCTCCTTTTTGTCCTTTTTTTTAAGTAATTTCATTTCTAGGAATTTATCCTAAGCAGATCATCAGGCATACTAAGTTATATTGGATTGGCCAAAAAGTTAATTTGGGCTTTTCAGTAAGATTGTACAAGAAAACCCACAAGAACTTTTTGGCCAACCCAAAATATACATGCAAAGTACCCCAAATACTTGGGTACCATCATCTTTCTAAACAACAACAAAAAAGTCTAGCTTATCACCGTAGGGTTGGTGGGATACTCTATCATTTTCCTAAGTTCTAGTTTTCCTCTTCCAGCCCTTGGGATTGTGGAGAATCCTTGGGCTTAGGCAGCAGAAGAATCTAGGCAAGGTAGTTTAGTCCCTAAAAGTTTTACTCTTCAGGCTTGCGTGCATATAGTCAAGGTCAACGCCTCTGTGGATGACATCACACCCTCTGGACCCAATTCAGCCACAGGAGTGTAGGGTGTTCCCAGGTCTCCACAGCCCCCCATTCACAGTTCTGCCACCTGCAGGATGCCACCATGAGCTTGCTGCCACCACGGTCTCCTGAGGATTCCTCTCTCCTGAGAAACCCACCACTCATTCCCAATCTTGGAATATTCTACCTTCTGCTTCCGGTCTGGCCCTTTCCCCTCCTAACTCTAGAAGTTCAAAGCCTCCAATGCTTTCCTATCTAGGACTCCTGGTTGACCCACCTCCCTGAACACATACTTTTGAAAACACAAGGGCCTATTGACTTGCCCCTGGGACCAAAGAAAGCACCATTAGCCATGACTCAAAGCCCCATGTAGGTCCTTGGGAAGAGGAGGAAAGACAGGCCTTGGTTGCTTTATAATGAACCCGTAGCCTGGAAACAAATCCAGCTGGTTCTGAATGCATTCTGCCACATTAAATTTTTAATGTTTCCAATTACATCTATAATAGTAGAAATCTGGAAGAATGTAAATGTTCCAAGGGATTGTATATTGGAATAACACACAGCAAATTAAAGGGTTCTGTTCTTGATATACTCACTTTTTAAAAGCAGGTTTCAAAGCAAGATATACAATTTAAGTGCCATCTTTATAATTTATATATACACACAATTGTATCAATCAGTGCTCATTTTATGAGTAGTGGGATTATTGTTGAGGCTTATTTTGCTTTTTAGCTTCTGTGCATTTCCCCAATGTCTCCCATATATTTGTATTGTTCTTGTATCAAGACTCGCTACAGAGTACAGTGGTTGGAGGTGTGTGTGTGTGTGTGGCAGTGGCCCTTTTCCTGGAGGAGACAATGCAGAGAGTGAGGCAGCAAGCTATCTTGTCTTGGCAGATTGTTGTAAGAGTATTATTATTGGCAGATTGTCATTATTATAACAGTTAACTTGAATATGGAATAACAGTGTGTAAAACAACATTTAAGTACAGAAAGGGTAAAACAAAAGCCTAAAAAATATATCAGGATAATGTAGTGCAGTTTTTTAAGAAGTTCTTCTTGTTTCCCCTTTAGACATCTAATAAGTAACACAAACAGATACTTTATTTTGGCTAACATCAGCTCTTGGGCAATGCTCCACTCTCAGAAACATGCCTGATATTTGTGTTGGATGGTGGATCTTTTATTAATTCACAGAGTGATTGGGAACAAGTTAATAACCTCTCGATTTGAGTTTCTTCACCTTCCATTTTTGCTCTGTTATTTAACAAATGCATCTACTCTGTGCCCACCTTGTTTTGCAAATATTAACTAAGTTAACCCTCGTCTCTACCTGACAAGGAGAGCACTATTACCCTTACTTTACACATGAGGAAACCAAGAAACGAAGAGGGGTTAAAAACTCACAAAGTTCACACAGACTGTAAAGCAACAAGATCAGGGTTCAAATCCGGACTGACCGGCTCCAGATGGTCAGCCCTGTGTCTTATGCTGGACTCAATGACATCAATACATCTATCACTTACTGTGTGTAAAACACGCACAGAGCCCTGAGCATCTTCCCTCTCCATGCTTCTCAAATCTCTTTTTGTCCCCTGAATTTTCATTTGGAAATCCAGTTTTAAAAATATCACTTATCTGGTGGGCCAGTGGCTAAGACTCCATGCTCCCAATGCAGGAGGCCTGGGTTCCATCCTTGGTTAGGGAACTAGATCCCGCTTGCAGCAACTATTAATAAAAGAACCCATATGCACACAACTAAACAACAAAAAATCCTGCATGCTGCAGCTAAGACCCAGTGAAGCCAAATAAATAAATAATAACTACATATATAGATATCTCGTATACACTCCAGGATTTATTTTATGAAACAAGTACTGTACTACCAGGTATTAATTTCTTAACTTCTCTGCTTTCAATTCATCCCTTCAGGACTAAATATTGAATTTAATACTTTTGAAAGCAAATTCACATCTTTAAGTAGCTCAATAAAATGCGGCCTTTGGGTTCACACAGTCCCTAACATACAAATACTACCCAGTGCCTGCCTAATTCAGTTAGCTGCTGGCTTTCTGGCTCAAATACAAAAAGACCAGTTTACTCCTCTTTAATATGCCCATAGAGAGACAGAATCATTTTCAGGTTTCCCACACACACAGAATGTTCTATATGTAAATACAAAATGGAATTTTCATATTTTCCGAATTTACTAACTTTAAAAAGCTCCCACATGCCACAACGAAGACCAAGAATCCCACATGCCTCCACTAAAACCCAGTGCAGCCAAATAAATAAATAAAAATAAACAAATGTTTAAAAGAAAACAATTTGGGGATTAAAAAAACCTCAATTCGAGAATGAGCTTCCTAGATTTGAGTTAGTAAACAGCCTTTTCCCCTCTGTACTAACTAGTAGAGCTTGAGTTGTCCACAAACACAATAGCCAACCAATCAGGTTATTGAGGGGCTGAGACCGCCAGAGCTCAGGTTCAGGCTTGAGCTCCTGTGTAGACCCAAGCACGAGCAGGGTCTGGGCAAGAGTGTAGATGGAGACCTCCACGCCATCTCTAAATATTTAAAAGGTACAATCTGAGCCAACAATGCTATTAAATAAAACCAATCCCACTCCCTTACCTTGACAAATCCTCCTTCCTGGGACCAGTATGGAACATGAGGTTCTTCTCTGCTCCGGGGTTCCGAGCCGGAACCTGGCGGGGGAACGGACAGCAGCCTCTGGACTGACCAGCCTCTTGGCCGACTCCAGCAGGTGCACCGAAGGACACCTGGCTGTGATGAAGGACACAACAGCATTTACTGCAGGGCGCCAAGCAAGAAAACCAGGACAGCTAGTGCTCAAAATCCTCAGCTCCTCTGTGGGTCTCAGCAAAGCACGTTTACAGGCCAGGTGAGTGGGGTTGGGGGGGGCGTCCCAGGGTATGTGAGCAGCTCGTGCACAGCTCTGATTGGTTGATGGTGAGGTAACAGGTGTCACACCTGTTAACGTGATCCATCAGTAAAACCCCCAGTAGGCATGGGGCCATGATCATCAAGTCATTAACATCTTCCATCTGGTGGGGGTTCTCTCCTCTGTAAAACAACTTCGGCAGCAGGCATCAGACACTGTGATCTGGGTACGTGAGGAGGAGTTAAATCAGAGGATACGGGGGAGGGGTCTGTTCCCAGGAAGCCTCTACGGGGTCCTGCTTGGCTACAACCTGAGGCAGCCCCATCAGCAGCCACCTCCACCCTCCTCTTGGGTCTAGGAGTGAACACACTGGCAGCATCCTTTATCCTCAGCCAGGCAGGCCGAGGATGCTGATGCAGGAATTCAGGGTTCCAGGGAGCATGCTCTCTGAGCGAGAGAAGCACAGGTTCTGCAAGGGGGAGTCCCCTTGACCCACTGACTCTGCCCTGTGGGGAAAGCTGTGACAGGGAATGACAGCAGAGGGGCCACAGCAGGACCCTCTAAAGGATAACTCTCGAATGCATGGTGCCCAGGGCAGAGGCCCCCCTTGCTGGGTCTTAAGGCTGTTATTTTCTCTGGTATATCCTTGGTCGTCTGCTATGTTTTGTGGGATGGGAAGGGTCAGGGATGACGTGGTAGGAAATTAATCTTCCACAACTCTACGTTTGACCCTCCTGGAAGGAAAAACCCTGTGCCTCCCCCTTTTGTCAAAATTAAACTAAACCTGTGCTTGTATGTATTTCATACTTTGTAAAGTAGAATTCTTGGACTGCAAGGAGATCCAACCAGTCCATTCTGAAGGAGATCGGCCCTGGGATTTCTTTGGAAGGAATGATGCTAAAGCTGAAACTCCAGTACTTTGGCCACCTCATACGAAGAGTTGACTCACTGGAAAAGACTCTGATGCTGGGAGGGATTGGGGGCAGGAGGAGAAGGGGACAACAGAGGATGAGATGGCTGGATGGCATCACCGACTCGATGGACGTGAGTTTGAGTGAACTCTGGGAGATGGTGATGGACAGGGAGACCTGGTGTGCTGCAATTCATGGGGTCTCAAAGAGTCGGACACGACTGAGGGACTGAACTGAACTGAAAGTAGAATTCTGAAAGACAGAGGGCAGTCTCATAGGGGAAACACCTGGGGAAATCTTGGAGACCTCTCAGATGGAAGAGCTTGGTCGTTCAGTGAGTTTATTGGTTGTTTCTGCTTCACTGAAAGCTGGGGAGAGGGGTATTTTTAGGACTTAAAAGGGGGACAGGAAGGACTTTAATGGGAGGTCCATTAAGATAAGCAAACTTGGGCATGACAAGAGAGGGCAGTGTGCTAGGATCTATTAGAAAGCACTGAGTGATGGAGGGTCAGTTGAGCTCTAGGACGACGGCACCTTCAGTTGACACGATGATGATGGTAAGGACACTAAAATATACTGACTAGCAAGTGGGGGCCAAGCATTGTGCTAAATACATCATATACACCTAATAAAATATCTTAATGATATTATATAGTTATACATTTCATTTATATAAATACATAATTATAAATAAAAGGTTTAAAATATAAATTATAATCTATTTATATATAAATATGTCTATATTATATATGCTGCTGTTGTGCTGTGCTCAGTTATATCCAACTCTTTTCAACCCCATGGACTGTAGCCCAGCAGGCTCCTCTGTCCATGGGATTTCCCAGGCAAGAATACCAGAGCAGGCTGCCATTTCCTGCTCCAGAGGATCTTTCCAACCCAGGAATCAAACCCACGTCTCTTTTGTCTCCTACACTGACAGACAGATTCTTTACTACTGTGCCACCTGGGAAGCACAGATATATATATATATATATATATATGTAATTTATGTATATAAATTACGTGTATATGTAATTTAATACAGCAACCTCTGAAGAAGTGAAGGTTAAAATGGTTGAGTAACTTGGCTTAGAGTAATGTTGCTAGTTAAGTGACAATACAGATTACAATCCAGGTCTGTCTAATTACGGAACCTAAACTTTTAACTGGCCTGTTAAAACCAACAAGCACTTTATAAAAATAGGCAAACTGGTGGCAGTCTAGTCAAAGACAGACCCAGTCACAATGCTGTAATGATCTCTTTATCTAATATCTAATGAAAGCAATGAATGAAGAAAGATGGCCCAAGGGAGAATTCACCTAGAAAGTGACCGCCATGTGAAAACGGACCAAAGATTTGAGGATTTTCTCATCCTGAGGGGTCAGGGCGAAGCATAATTTAAGAAGCAGGGCTTTGTGCTGCTACTGATAGGAGTGTTATGGACCAGAAGTGGTGACCAGAAGCTGAGTCTCTGAAACTTAGAAGATTTGGAAAGCAGAGAGAATGTGCTCATTCTTAGGAGCTGCACCAGTGAAGACCTTAGAGGAGCTTGGTGTAGCAACCAGCTAAGAAAGGACCAGATAAATCTCACCCACAAGACTGGATTCAAGAGATGAATTCATGAAGACGTCTTGAGAGGGCAATCCTTAACTCATGTATGTATTTACAACATAAATGACCAAGAGAAATTAATCCCTGTAAGTGTTCTTGTGATTCTTTATCACCCGACCTCTGCTTCCCATAATCATTTCCCTGAAATTGCATGCAGAAGAATGACTTGAAAAATAAAGAGGTTTATTTCTTTGTTCTGAAAAAAAAAAATTAGGAGTCAGAACAAAGTGGAAAAGAGAAAAGCCAACTGGGAAAAATAGGGCAGGAAATGGAAAAGGCAGAGAAGAACCCAAGTGAAAGAACAGCTGGTGATGATGAAAGAGACAAAGGCGTAACTTTATAAGTATCTGCAGATAAAATAAGGAATAACTGGTCCAAGTATGGGCATAGACCTTCGAAATTAACTATGTATACCTGAAACCTCCTGCATCCAAGTACTGATGCTGCATTCCTAGTGGTCCCCAGGCTTAGTGGGTGAAGACTCTCCTGGGAGATGGGCATTCATACTGGGAAGGGCCTTGTTCCCTCCACCAGAGATGTGGGATTTGTACCTTTACATGGAGAAGGAAATGGCAACCCACTCCAGTATTCTTGCCTGGGAAATCCCATGGACAGAGCCTGGCGGGCTACAGTCCACGGGGTCGCAAGAGTCAGACATGACTTAGCAACTAAACGAAAAGAGCAGTACCTTTAAAACACAAGATCGTAAGGCTTTGCAGGCAGCCATTCATCATGTTAAAGAAATACTGCCGCATAAGAAAAAAACAGTATGTTCTCAAAATTCTACCTTCGTCATATATAAATTTGACTTAAAGGAAAACACTATAAACAAAGGCTGAATCTAGTTTTAAACACTTCAGCAGGCATCTCCTTCTAAATCTCCTTAGAGGTAAACTGTACTGATGCCTGAAACTTACTTTGAAATGCCACAAAACAATAAGCTGGAACTGGTGAATGAACAGAGGGGTACATAGCTGGATGTAGATGTGATAAAGTCGCTATAGGAAAATGATGTTTATAGAGTCTAAGTGGTTAGTATGTGGGTGTTCAAATGTACTTTTCAGCTTTTCTGTATGCTTGTAATTTTTCCTAGTAAAATGTTGGAAAGATGTTCTTACTAGAGAGAAGTTTCTCTTTAAAAGACAGTACATAGACCCAGGACACAGACACAAGATTCTCAATCTTTTTGATTATGCTATTTTTAAAAAGCCTCACTGTGAGGGCTTGTCTTTTATATTCTTCACCTGTTTCTTTTGTCTCACCTGCCTTTTTCTCTCTGGCAGTCTAGGACAGCAGAAATATTGGCACTTGGGAAAGACATGTTTCATAACTACACCCCTAAACCTTAGGAAAAACTACACTATGCCATTGTTCTCGTAGCATATGCTAATTAGAGAAATCCCATGTCAACTAGGAATATTCTATTTGACTACATGTGAAATGCATCCTTCACCACAGTATTTGTGTTGTAGAAAACACTGTTGGTATTATGTGATAAAGTTTGTACACCCTATCTTAAAGCACATTAAAGGCATTCTTCTAGATTCTGTGAGTATGGTTCCAGATAGTAATACTTAAAATCACTCCTAACTGTAGCTTACTCTCTGCAGTGACTGGGGGTTAGGAATTAGGAGGCAAGTGATAACTTTTTACCTATCTTTCTCATGCTCATCAAAAAAAAAAAAAAAGTTGCAAAGTAGTGTTAAGCTATGACTATCTGAGATTCACCAAAACTAACCCCTGCCAATCTACTTTCACGGTTGATTCTTTAATTTTTCAGATTATTTGCAGTTGTAAAGTTATCCTGGTAGTCTTTTTCAGCTATGTTATACTTATCTAGAACATTGTAAGACACATCCATAGTGAAAAACTTGTCAATAATGAATTAGAATTTATCTAAAGAACTTATTTAAAAATACTATTATCATGTACATTCGATGACTTAAATAGAGTGTAAAGAGAAAATTTAATTTTAGAGAAATACTAAAGTTCAAGGTTTTTAAGTTAGCAGCTCTAAATACTGCATCTTATTTGGTGGCAAAACAAGGGAATGTCAATATCATTGAGCTCTTATACAAGACAGTACTAGGGGCACTCGCATCCTAACAAAATAAAACAAACCCTTTATTTTCCAAGAATATGAAGTACAAATACTTGAATCATAAAACTATGTTTAAAATTTTCTATTTTATCAAGTGACTAAAATTAGTTTCTGATTGCCAAAAAAGTAACAAAAATCTGATCTCCAATCATTCTTAGAGAATTTGGGGATACCTGTTATTACTTATAACAGACTTGTATACCAGTTTGCTCAATCAATGATTAATTACTCTGCTCCAGTTTTGACTATTGGAAAGCTTTAAAATGCCAGGAGGTTAAAACCTTGTGCAAAATATCAAGGCTATTTTTTTTTTTTTAACTACAAAAGAAAACACTTTAGCATCTAGGCAGTGTAGATTTGTGAAAAGTCCTTTTTCAGTAAGAGCTAAGCTTCTTTTCCAAAAGATAAGCATAATAGGTTCAGTATTTAAAATGTGAGCTATCTCACAAAACAGTATGGTAACACAATTGATCTCCAGTGAATTGTTGCTATTTTTAAATAAATTATGTCGTATGTAAAATTGTTTCCCCTTTTCCTTTGAAAAGCCTTAAAACCTTGAATGTATTCAGAGAAAAGAAACAAAAACTATATTTAAATCACTTTTTAAAAACACCATGTTTTCTTTGTATTTAGAAAGAAACACAGGAAAAAAGTTGTTTGTTATCCCATGGTTAATTAGAATAACAATGAGTGGGGAAAAAAGCACAACATAAAAAAACATATACCTATTGAAACCAGACAACAAGGAACATCATCAACTAAAGAAACAATTAGAAACAGAACTTACCTCTTTCTGACAATTCTATTTGCAGGGGTGCAGGGAGGGGTAAAGCTGGGGTAATGGATTAAGAAATACACCAGAGCTCAGAGTCTTCAGCCAAAAACTCACAATATTGGACAGGTACCTTTCAACCCTACCTTCCCCCAACCACCAGAGACTGTCATCCCAGAAACTCTATCTAGATAGTCAAACTGAACTCACTTGACAAGCGGGAGCCCACATACTATCTGCTAGTGAGAGTAAAATGCCACAAGTCCCTGCGCCTATTAAATGACTACAGTCTGTTCTCCACGGAGGCTTGAAGAGCCACGCCATGGTCCTGGGGTGGCACAATGACCCTAGAGATGGAACCTGAAGCACTTGTTTAGGTGAAACTTCTGCTTGGAGAGAGAGCAGGCACAAACAGCAACCAAAGTCAAGGACCGAAGCTTCACTGACTCACTCAGACTCACATGCTCTTTAAAAGGGGCTGCATCCAGTTGTTACTGGATGTCTCTTGAGCTGCTTTCAACCTGCGAAGTTTTTAACGTTATCACCCCGGATTCTAATCCTGGGCTCTCTAACCTGAAAGCAGACAGCATTTGTTTCAAAATAGAGACAAAGATGAAAACTTCATCTTGGCTGCATTTTTTAAACTCCTCTCCCAGAATAGAATCTTCCCTCCCTTCTGGTAAACACATGCTTGTATACATTAAAATTTAAAGGGTGTAAAAACAAGTCCATACTCTCCGATACCGAAGAATCAACCCCCAATCCACAACAGGCTCACCATCTCCCCAAATGGCCATTTGGGCTATAGGCACTGGAAACACACACACACACACACATACAAATGCAAACCCAACAAAAGAGACATTGAAACCTAGGAGAATGTGGAGGTATCGCACACACTGCCTCATTTTTGTTCTGTAGGGAGAGCGATCAGGGTTCCAGGCAGGGTGACATACCATGGGCATTAAAAGCATATAGTCAGTCTCAGCAAATTAGCTAAATTAGCGGTCATTTGATGGTATTCTATTGTTGCTATTGTAATCACAGTCATTTTCCCTGGTAGTGGTGCTTCGTGATGAAGTATAGTTCTCACAGGATAATTGTGAAAGATACTGAAAGATTCAGGCTCAGGGATGCCGCATCTGCTTTCAAAAGCTCTTCAGATTCAAACTGGCATTTTCCTTTATCTTGGAAATTGATTAGAGATTCAGATCATGCCGGTTTAAATGGAAAGGTGAAAGCATGGTAATTTCAATCTATGAATTATTCAATCTCAGCCTGGTGCAATTGCCATCCAGGAGTGGATGCTCTGACGATCCTTCCGCAGAGCCTCCATTATGCTTGTCATTTTTATTTCTTTATCTACGATCTCTTTCTCAGTTACCCAGCTTGTCCCTTAGGGCTCGGCTTCACAAACCCAAAGTATTTCAAATTGGCAGTAACCTAAAAGTGTGGCTGTCTCAAATCGCTGTCTCCACAGGCTGCCTTTTTTTTCCCCAAAAATCATTTTAAACACACATATACACACATTCATGATGATATCAGTGAGGCTCTTTGATTCTATGAATTAAAACATACACATACACACACATACCCCCACACACACACAAAGATGAGGGAATCGCTGCAAAGAAGAGTTATGTTCCACTAACATCACAAGAGGAGATAAAGTGACGCTTTCTGCTTCCTTCTTTGTTGTCGGAATGACCCATCCCAGTTGAATAACATCACGCAGGAAGGAGCCAGCACTAAACAGGCTTGCCTGGCACCCTGATTTCCAACCAGCACAGATGAAGACTGCATGGAAGGCAGACTAATCCAGGCAAGCGTACAACTTAGTGAGCACGATTATTTAGGAAAAATAACAAGAAGCCATCGGAGGACCGCAATTAAACTGTCAATCTCCCAGGCTCCACCTGCTCCCAGATTGCAGTCACAAAGATTCTCCACTTGATGGCTGGCTGTGTCACTGCTGGTCGACAGCTTGTCCCCGAATCCAGAGAGGACTGGGATGGATTTAGGTCAGTGAGTCTGGTTTCTCCTTTAAATCGTGTTCTAACTGAGGAGCCGGGGATCTGGGCCAGTCCCGTGAGCTGCCCGAACGGGGAGCTTGGAACATCAGTGCGGTGGAGGAATCTGCCTGCCCAGGCCCTAACCGGGCACACAGCATCAGCACCTCCTTTGTCCTACCCTTTATCCCGCAGGTAGGGCGCCGCGCTTCGTGAGAAGCCCACAAACTATTCCCACAAGTGCTGGGGAGCCAGCCGTGCTCCAACCGGGGAGGTCTGGCCACCGGGCTCCGGGCAGTACCTGGTCTGCTGCAAACGCACGCTGCCAAGTGTGAAGCCATCGTGTGCATTCAGACTGCTTCTCTGCTCCTGGCTAAACACAGGTAAATGCTCCTCAAGGAAGAAATGCTAGGTAGCAGCAGGAACAGACCACTTTCAAACTGTCGCTTTTTTTTTTGCCTAGTTGTACGCCTTGTGACGAGGAACCGGCAGGAGCCAGGGCTGGGGCAGAGCGGTGATGCAGAAAGCAATAGCGATGACACAGCAGTCAGCTGACTTGCAGGGTGTGATTGCTCAATGTCCTCTACAGAAGCGGGTCCGTTTCTAGGGTGGCACCGGTCAGACGACCTTGACTGTGAAGCGGACTTGCAGGAGGGCAGCACCTGGCAGGGCTACTCGCCCCCCCAAACCCGCATCTGGCAGGGACACCTCCTATTGCGTGCCTCTCAGGCAGTTTTTAACTCACAGCCTTCGGGACTTAACTGTTTCTGTCCTGCTCGCTGAGAAGGCAGGTGATTCTTGGGGTGACAGTCCTAGTGCAAACACAGGTGAAAGCCTTCACGGTTCCTATTGTTCAGGTTCATTTCAGCACCGAAAGGAGAATGATGAGAGAGTTCTCACCTGTGTTTTGGTTTTAAAAGCACACTGCTTTTTTTTTTGTTTAGCAGGTAGAAATTGCCTTCAGCTACTGGTATGCCGTAATGAACTAGTAAATTGTACCTAACGGAATGGCATGAGCAATAGGCGAAAGCTCGCAGGTAAATTCATCCAGCGGTTAGCCTTAAATCATGGTCCAGCTGCTATAAAGCAGTGTGCAGGGGCTCTATTGCAAAAAGCAGGTTGTGCATCCCAATTAATGGACAATAGAGCAAACAGCCTTATATGGTATCACCCCAGTGATTTGAGGAATGCTAAAATAAGAAAGCCGTCATTACCAGGCATTTGTTTAATGACTGTAATCATACTGAATTAATTTAACTTGCTGCAGTGTGTAACAGAAAGTCAATTATAAATGTGCACTGAAAGAGTAACAATACTAGTATCTGCATGGCACCTTCTTCTGACAGGACATGCCCTTAAGGAGATCTCACATCCCCGACATTCAGAGATGTGCTAAGCACTCTACAGAACAATCTGCGACCGGCCCCTCAGAGGACAGGCACTTCGGGTTCTACGCCAGAAGGACACATATTGTACGGATTGCATACAGACGATCACCACCTTGACCCATGCCAGTTGTTCTGCAAGGACTGAGCCATTTTCCCCCTATTTGTGCCTTATGAATTTTATTTTTCTATTTGCTTCTTTTTTTACTGAATGCTTATAAAAATTTTGGGGGGGCTGTGTCCCATAGCATGTGGAATCTTAGTTCTCTAGCCAGGGATTGGACCTGCACCCTCAACAGAGGAAGCACAGAATCTTAACCACTAGACCATCAGGGAAGACCTTCTGTTTGCTTTTTATTTGGTCCTTTTTTTTTTTTTTCTTTTCTTTATTTGGTTCTCTTGACACAAATCCTGATTGAATGAGGAAGTTTTCCAATAGCACACAGAGAGATCAAAACTGGAAGGAGTGGTCTTCCCTGGTGTGTGTGTGTGTCCTGTGGCTCAGTCGTGTCTGACTCTTTTGTGACCCCGTGGACTGTAGCCTGCCAGGCTCCCCTGTCCATGGGATTCTGCAGGCAAGAATAGGAGCAGGATGCCATTTCCTTCTCTAGGGGATCTTTCCAACCCAGAGATCGAACCCATGTCTCTTGTGTCTCCTGCCTTGGCAGGTGAATTCTTTACAACTGCACCACCTGGGAAGTTCGGGGGTGGGGCAGAACCCACCTACTAACGCAGGAGACAAGGGTTTAATTCCTGGTCCTGGAAGACCCCACGTGTCAAAGGGCAACTAAGCCCATGTACCACAACTACTGAGTCTGTGCTCTAGAGCGTGGGAGCCGCAACTTCTGAGTCCACACGCTGCAACCTCAACTGAAGCCCACCCGCTCTAGAGCCTGTGCTCTGCAGCAAGAGAAGCCACTGCAATGAGAAGCCCAGGCACCTCACACCCAGAGAGCAGTCCCCGCTCGCCACAGCCAGAGAAAGCCCTCGCGTAACGAAGACCCAGCACAGTCAAAAACAGTGAAAATGAAAGTTGCTCAGTCATGTCTGACTTTTTGCGACCCCTCTAGGCCAGAATACTGGAGACGGTAGCTTTTCCCTTCTCCAGGGGATCTTCCCAACCCATGGATTGAACCCAGGTCACCTGCATTGCAAGCGGATTCTTTTCCAGCTGAGCCACAATGGAAGCCCAAGAATGCTGGAGTGGGTAGCCTATCCCTTCTCCAGGGGATCTTCCCAACCCAGGAATCGAACTGGGGACTCCTGCATTGCAGGCTGATTCTTTACCAACTGAGCTATCAGGGAAGCTCTAAAAATAAATAAATAAATATTTTTTAAAAATTGGATGGAAAAGCGCCTTCCATGTAATTAGGTGACTGCTATGAGTAGTAAGTGACATTTAAATAAAGCAGGGATTCTACTTTGAGGCAGTGGGTGGGTGTAGGCCACCCTTGCGGAGGGGGTCCTACCTGGAGAGAACCAAACAGAGGCCATCTCTCCTGTACCCTTTTTTGAGCTCCCATTCAAGAGTCCAAATCTCAGAAATTCACTGTGCCACCTTCTTTCAAAACTTGCTATCAGGGAATGAGCCCCTAGATGGTACAAATAATCCATAAGGTTTCATTTATTTCCTCAGAGGCACTCATACTTTTGAAGAACCTAGGGCTTCCGGAAAAGGCATGGCTACCTACTGGGGGTAGATTTCAAGCACCAAAGCTCTAGGTGGGAAATCATTTCTATGGGGCAAGGAGGCCTTCCAGGCGGGGCACGTTTCCTTCCTCGGATGGCAGGTCTGTGCCACGGTGCTGACTGCCCAGTTATGTGCAAGAATTTTAAAAGCTGGGTACTTGAAATCTGGGAATATACTGGAAATATTTACACCATGGAAGTGGACAAATACTAAAACTTTAGTGCTGTTGATTTTTCTAGAAAGCTGATTTACATGCTGTAATATATTTAATTATGCCAAGTTATACTACGTTCCTTTATTTTAACTCTAGAATCCAAAACGCTTAAGAACAAAAAGTAGAATGGTTAAGCAAAAGGCTTGGCTTAGAACCCACCAGAGACACTACACGCCCTGAATGTGTATGGTCAGTGTGGGTCATAGGGGCCAGAGAGATTCTGACAGCGCCTCTCCCCCTCTTCTTGGGCACCCTATCTTTCCTTGTGACTTCTCTCAAATCCTCACTCACCAAGCAAAAATGGCCCACGCATTGGTATTTATAAAAATCTCCTTCCCCACCCTATGGCATATTTAATCAGTGATGTGTAGGGATTGGAGAAGGCAATGGCACCCCACTCCAGTACTCCTGCCTGGAAAATCCCATGGATGGAGGAGCCTGGTGGGCTGCCATCCATGGGGTCGCTGAGGGTTGGACACGACTGAGCGACTTCACTTTCACTTTTCACTTTCATGCATTGGAGAAGGAAATGGCAACCCACTCCAGTATTCTTGCCTGGAGAATCCCAGGGACGGGGGAGCCCGGTGGGCTGCCGTCTATGGGGTCACACAGAGTCAGACACGACTGAAGTGACTTAACAGTAGCAGCAGTGTAGGGATTATAAAAGCTAGGCAGTTGAAATCAACCATACTGGGAATATTTATACCATGGAAATAGACAAATACTAAAACTTTAGTGGTGTCGTTTTTCCTGGAGAGTGGATTTACATGTTGTGATATATTTAATTATGCCAACTTGTAATATGTTGCTTTATTTCAAACTCAGAATCCAAAATGCTTAAAAATAGAAAGTACAATGGTTAAGCGACAGGCTCATAGCTTAGAGGGCTTATCCTTGATTCCTGTACCAATGATTATCTTTACTTTTTGGGTAAGTTCATTACCGCAAGACTCAGCTTCCTCTTCTACAAAAAAGGGTTCATAATACTGTGCACCTCACAAGTTATGTATATTCATGAATATACATATATTTATATTCATGCATAAAACCACTTACATGGATTCTCACTCAGGCAAAGCTCCCAGTGGCACAATTATTTCCCCCTTCTTCCTCCTGCTCTTCCTCCATCTCATTTAATTGATCAGCATGACAGAGTGACCTTTTTTGGACTGAGATAAGTGAAGATATTTTAAAGAGATTATAGGCAGAAAACAAACACACACATACACAACCGACTTAAGATTCTGGAGAACAGAAGGTTTCCCTGTGGTTCCTGACTCTTGTGGATAATAGAGATTTGAAGGGCTGGTACTATTTTTGCATACAGTGTAGAATCTAAGAAAGCATCACGATCCAACTGAAAAATTACTGATGGACATCAGTTTCAGCACAATTTAGAGGTTAAAGAGAAGCCAAAATAAAACCTCACAATGTACTAGGAATCGCTGTATACAAAATGTGCAATCAGCCCTCGTGAATGTGTTTTCACCTATAGAGTGAAATGCCAGTTCTGAATAATGACAGAACTGCAGAAAGCATGATAAAAGACGTTCCCATTTAGTGAGTGTCTACAGTGTGCCTATGCCCATGATCATCTTCCCAGGGAAATACAGTCACAGAGACACACATAGGGCCTCCTGTGGCCAGAGTTCCAAATGCACTACACATGAGAACCCATTTAACACAGGGAGCCCAGCTTGGTGCTCCGTGATGACCTCGAGGTGTGGGGTAGGAGGAGAGCAGGGAGGCTCAAGGGGGAGGCGAGATATAGATATGTATAATTATGACTGATTCCCGTTGTTGTACAGCAGAAAGCAAAACAACATTGTAAAGCAATTTCCCTCCAATTAGAAAATAAGTTTAAAAAGAAAAAAACTTATTTAATACCTACAGCAGCACTATGAGGAAGATATTATTCCTGCAATGATTCCATTACATTGGGGAGCTATTATGATGCTTTCACAACCCAAAACTTGAAGAGGTGAAAAAAAATGAAAATATTAATTGCTCAGTCATGTCTGATATTTTGTGATGCTCCTAGACTGTAGCCCGCCAGGCCCCTCCATCCATGGAATTCTCCAGGCAAGGATACAAGAGTGGGTAGCCATTCCCTTCTCCAGGGGATCTTCTGGACTCTGGACTCAGAAATCGAACCCAGGTCTCCCACATTGCAGGCAGATTCTTTACCATCTGAGCCACCAGCAGGTGAGCATTATTTAAATCACGCATCTGGTGTATACAGGTTTGTGGATTCAAACCCAGGTTGTCTGATCTGGGTTCAAATTCAAATCTATGCTCTTGAGTATTAATATGCAAATACAGGCTTCCCTGGTGGCTCAGGTGGTAAAGAATATGCCTGCAATGCAGGAGATGGAAGAGACACGAGTTTGATCCCTGGGTCAGGAAGATCCCCTGGAGAAGGAAATGGCAACCCATTCCAATATTCTCGCCTGGAGAATCCCATGGACAGAGGAGACTGGTGGGCTACAGTTGATGGGGTCGCAAAGAGTCGGACACAACTGAGAGACTAAGCATGCACAGTCTTCTTACAAGTTAGTTTTCAGTTGTAATAGTCTCTTGAGAGGGCTGGAAGAGCTGCAGAATGAAGGAAAAAATGGAACAGAGATTTGAAGTCACAGATTTTATTTTCCTGGGCTCCAAAATCACTGTGGACAGTGACTGCAGCCATGAAATTAAAAGACACTTTCTCCTTGGAAGAAAAGCTATGACAAACCTAGACAGCACATTAAAAGGAGAGACATTACTTTGCCAACAAAGATCAGTATAGTCAAAGCTATGGTTTTTCCAGCAGTCATATAAGGATGTGAGAGTTGGGCCATTAAGAAGGCTTGGCACCAAAGAATTGATATTTTCAAATTGTGGTGCTGGAGAAGACTCTTGAGAGTCCCTTGGACAGCAAAGAGATCAAATCAGTCAATCCTAAAGGAAATCTAACCTGAATATTCATTGGAAGGATTGATGCTGAAGCTGAAGCTTTTGCCACTTGAGGTCAGTAACTGACTCATTGGAAAAGACCCTACTGCTGGGAAAGATTGAGGGCAAGAGAAGAAGAGGATGACAGAGAATGAGATGGTTGGATGGCATCACCGACTCAATGGACATGAGTTTAAGCAAACTCCAGGAGATAGTGAAGGACAGGGAAGCCTGGTGTGCTGCAGTTCATGGGGTTACAAAAGACTCTGACACAACTTAGCAACTAAACAACAACAGCAGAAGGGTTAAAGTCTAAAAGTTAGTGAGTAGGGAGACCCTATCCCATAAGAATTATTAGAAAACTGAGTTTTCATTATAGTGTTCCTTTAATGATATTTTAACTCAGAGATATCCTGGTAAATTGGCATGGGTGGGGACTGGAAGCCCTGGCTTGTAGCGTTTGCCAGTTTTCATGGTATAAATACTCCGACCATGGCTGATTTCAAGACTCCAACAGTAACGACCTGTTCCCAAGATTCCCGAATATTTAACAATTGGTTCTTGCAAGCTCGTAGGAGAAGCCCTTAGCAGATCAATGCCTCTCCTTCCAGGTCAGCCTTCACCTCTCTGATTAAACCCCAGCTCTCTGATGCTTCAAGGTCTTCCATAGTCTTCTGTATCTTTCTTGTTCCCCTCCCAAACTGTACTTGTACCTCTTATATTTAATGAAAGACGTTTTTACTTTTGTTGTTCTTGATTTTAAAGGAAGGTGAGACATTTATATTTCTCTTCCATTGACTATCTAGTTAAACCTGACAAAGGTGTATAGCTTTCTAAGTGGGAGTGACCCTTGCCTAACGGGGTAAAAGGTTGTTTACTCTGAGAATTGGTCAGCTTCCAAGAGAACTGAGGAGCCTGCAGGTGAAAGTTTGCATGTGCCCCCAATACTCACACACATGTAATAATCTTTATTGCAAGCCTTGTACCGCCAGGTGCTTGTACAAACATACCACACTCACCACTTTGGATCTGCACCTGTTCTCAAGTACTCCCCTGTACTTTAGCCAGTACACAGTATTCTGAGGTCCCCATACCCATGCAAAGTCACTCTGTAAGTACATGATTACCATGAGGTCATGATAGGAATTCAGACCTAGCAAATTAAACTGCAATTACCCTTTGAGAACCCAAGTAACTTTAAGGATAATCACCATGTTCTCTGTAATATCGTTTTCAGATCTTTGGGGAAGCTCATACATAAAGCACATATAACCAAATGAATAATTACAGCAAGGGACTGAAAGGTAGTTATAAAACAATATGTTAGTCACTCAGTCATGTCTGACTCTGTAACCCCATGGATTGTAGCCGGCCAGGCTCATCTGTCCATGGAATTCTCCAGGCAAGAATACTATAGTGGGTAGCCACTCCCTTCTCCAGGGGATCTTCCTGACCCAGACATCGAACTGGGATCTCTTGCATTGCAGGTAGATTCTTTACCATCTGAGCCACCAGGAAAGCCCAGTTACAAAATAACTGCATGCTATTTGATTCATACAGCTTTAACAGAGGATTCCCAACACCATTTCTTGTACCTTGGGACACTTTGAAGTTATTCTTTTTTTTTTTTTTTTCCCTCCCCCTTGGTTCTGTTTAATGCTAAGCCATAACTCTTTTGAATAATGTTGTTTGGTACAATATACTAAAGTGCAGGCTCTTCACTTCACTTCACAATATACTAAAGTGCAGGCTCTAAGTGGAGGTTAGAGTTCAGTACAAAATTTGGGGTTTTTTTCCTGCGTTATGTAGAGTAAGGGTTTTCCGCCTTTAAAAGTTGATTAGAAATGCAGCCTACTTTGGGAAAACACGTAGCCATGCAAGTTTCTTGCTCATTAATGGAGGGCTCTATTCTAGCACCTAGATGTGCTTGGAGAATTCTCCCCAAGTATCACTGGCTTCTTATTCCATTTATTCTAATAACAAGTCTAGCTGTATTTCTCTCTCCCTCTGCCTCCTTTCTCATTTCAGAAATGGAAGCTAAAAGAGATGAAAGTGAAAGTATTAGTCAGTCATGTCTGACTCTTTGTGATCCTATGGACTGCCGCCCACCAGGCTCCTCTGTCCACAGAATCTTCCAGGCAAGGATACTGGAGTGGGTAGCCATGCCCTTCTCCAGGGCATCTTCCTGACCCAGGGATCAAATCTGGGTCTCCCGCATTGCAGACAGATTCTCTACCATCTGAGACACGAGCTAAAAGTAAATAAGCGCATGCCTGTGGCATTGGGGAGAAGTCTTTGAGCTAGGAAACAGAAGACAGGGCAAATCATTCACCTTCTCCATCTCCGGCTAATTAATTTTAAGCTGAGAATGAGTACATTTTGTGAGCAACGCCTACAAATGCATAGTGCATGTGAATATGTTTCAAAAAATTGGAAGTACTATTTTAAAATACAGCCACTAATATAACAGTATTCTTTAAATTTTTGAGTAAATCCTAGTAATGGAACTTGATCTAGTTATATACCACTGCTCACTCTCCACCCCCTCACTGTTCCTAGACCCTGCCTCTCATTCTATCCTATCTTTGGCAATTTCTTGTTCTAATCACGCTTTGGTCAAGCACAGGAAACTGAAAAAAAAAAATAGCCAAACCTTGTAGGAAACTTGTTCTTTGTATCTTAACAGGAAATTAATTATTGTTGCACTTCTACCTTTAGGAAATTTTAGGAATTTTTCCTTGAAGGATATTGCTTGCTACAATCGACTGGATGCAGAAATAGTCTAAGAATTGAAACTGCTAAGAATTAGAACTTTTGAACACCACCAGTATTGCTAATATAGTCTAGATGGTGAAGCTTAGCAAGATATTATACTTGCAGTTGAAACCTAAGGTTTGCCATGCCTTTTGGAAATTATTTGCAAAGCATTTTGCCAAAGGGATTTATGTCTCTTCTATTCTCAGAGGCTGGGGTGCTCGACAATGCTGGTCCCAGGGTAGATGCAGCCAATATGGTTTCTTTTCTCAGACCCTTCATGTCACAAACACTTATTCCACTGGTAATTCAAAATGAATCTAGCCAGTTTTCATTTACTGTATCACTCAACATACCACTGTTTCCACAGTAAAATAATATTATAACCATCAAAATTATTTCCTAAGTATAAAACAGCTGAAGTAGTTAGCCTTATTATGTTAAAAATAATATAATAAGAAAACCAATAATGAGTCAATAAATCATGCAGAGTTTAGGTTCACAGTTTCAAAGTGAATTAAAAGTCATCCTGATTTAGTAGGAGAACACATTTGTGAAAACTAGACTTCATAACAGACTTATGAATGCTTTCTGGATGCAAATCAGATAAATAAGCAGCCCTTAACATACAAGCACCCAATAAGCACCCTGGACTTCTAAAGCCAATTGTATTTGCAAAGGCTGATGATATTCAACATAGTTGGAAAATGAGGAAGGTGTGACTGGGAGGCAAAAAGTGGAGACAGCATATGACATTAAATATTCTTTTAAGAATGATGGTTAACAAGGACTCATTAGAAGCAGTAGTTTAAAAGGTACATATTTCTACACATGAGGTTCGGAGGGTATTTATTTAGGATAGAAACTTTTAAAATAAAGTTATTGGCTGAGGAAATGTTATTAGTAAAAGTGATCCATTGAGATATGGAAGATAGTAGGGTTGATCGATGGGAGTTCCAGAAAAACACACGATGGGGCCAAGAGCATCCTTGGAGAAGCCGGAGCACTGCAACCAAGGGTAGCCCCAGCTCGCCACAACTAGAGAGAGCCCATGCTCAGCAACAAAGACCAAGTGCAGCAAAAAAGAAAAATGAACTTTACAGAAACACTGAAAACATGTTCTGATCAGAAAAGACAGACTATTATCTCCCTAGACATAAATACTGTGATACTATTAACGTAGTCCATGATTGAGTAACTTCTTTAGATAGTAGATCACTTTTCCTTAGGAAATAGTATAATACAGAAGTAATTAACAGGGTTTCCCAGGTGGTGCTAGTGGTAAAGAATCTGCCTGCGATGCAGGAGACATGGGTTGGATCCCTGGGTCGGGAAGATACCCTGGAGGAGGGCATTGCAACCCACTCCAATATTCTTGTCTGGAGAATCCCACAGACAGAGGAGCCTGGTGGGCTACAGTCCATAGGGTCACAAAAGAGTTGGACACAACTGAATCAACTTAGCATGCAGGCATACACACACACACACACACACACACACACACACACATATAAATACACATATAAAGATTGTTCTTACATTAATATCTTACTTTGTAAAAAATGTCATGTCAATAGGTAATTGTTTCACCTGTGCTAGTCTTATCTCCATTATAAGAACACATGGATTATGTCTTATTTCCTTTATATTTGACACAGTGTCTACCCCTCTCCTGGATCAGTAATATGCATTCAGTATAGATTTGTAAAACTAAAGGGGTCTTGCAAAGATCAACTCCTCATGGGCTCAGATGCCTTGTTCCACCACAGGCTCTCAGCAAGTCCGGGAGCCCATGCTCACTCTCAGATTCTTAGCCAACGTTCACTCCAATGTACCACCCCTCCTGAATAATTCATACAAAACTTCCTTTGGTCTTATACTATCTTTCTTCAAGATCTCATTTTACTGTACCCAGAATTATATTATTAACCTTTAAAATATCCTTGAGCATTCAGGAGGCATTAAAGAAAACTTTTGTTTTCCAGGTGAACATATTTTAAGCTCTGAGACATGAGGATCCTGTCCACAGTCACAGCGAACCAGTGGCAGTAAGAAAAGAACATTTAAACGCTTTTGTACCTGTAGGGGCCATGGTGCCAAAAAGGAAACAAACTGATAAAGAGTCTCCATTTGGACTTGATCACTTTTTCCTCACCCCCATTGTTGGGATCTCTATAAAAATAGCTTTTCCCCAGTGATGACTGTCACTCTTTCTAAATGGAAAACAACTTGTAAACTTCTTTTACCTCCCTGAAGTGGGACAATATTGGCACAAACATTTCCTTGATATTTAATAACTCCCTCCAACTGCTGCAGCTGCTCCAAGACAGACATAGGCAGAGATTAGATAGGGTGTTTGCACCTGGCCGGCCATAAACTGTTTCTTAGTTGCAGATGAAGGTTACCAGGCCTCATTCCCTTCTGTCCTCAGACCCAGGAGGTGGAAACATGAAAGGGAGCTGCAGTTATTTATAAACAGTAAAAACTTTGGGGGAGTGTATCAAATGAATGGACTGATTTGCCTACTCAGAGTAGAAGCGGAGGTTTTTCCAGGCAGTTGACAACTCTGGTGCTTAGAAATGCCTCCTCCTGGCCTAGTCATTTCTATCCCAGTGTTAGACTATCGGTTTTGTTTCTAGCAGAGGGCAGGTGTGAACTCAACATGGACTATGTGCTCCATCTGTGAGTTCTCAGTTCTGTCCTTCGACAAGTAGGATGTTTTGTCTTTTCAACTTGGCCTTGGTACATCTGCCTCCCACTGGCCTCTGCACCCACCACTCTGGTTTTCTAGACCCAGCATCTTGACCAAGGGTTGGGAGAAATGGAGCTCAGCTTGGAGAAGGGGGCGGAGCTGGGTACCTTTTGTGGAGTGTTCTCCTTAATTTGATTCAATGGATCCTGGCTGGCAGGAGGCACAATAAAAATGAGTTTATAGACCTCTGAGGCCAGCTGTCATCTACTTAGCCACAGTTTGCTAATTTGAAAGCATTATGGGGAAAAAAAAAGTTCATATTAGCAGATCATTTGAACGGGCTCCTTTTCTCCCCCACAAATCCTAAATAACCTACACTTCTGTTACCAGTGTGTTCTGTAAGCATGATTCATTCTTAGACTGGAATAACTCTTTTTGACTATCTCCAATTCAGAGGCATGGGCTCCCCTGGTCGCTTAGTGCTAAAAGAATCCACTTGCTTATGCAGGAGACGCAGGGTCTATCCCTGGGTCAGGAAGATCCCTTGGAGAAGGAAGTGTCAACCCCCTCCAGTATTCTTGCCTAGAAAATCCCATGGACAGAGGAACCTGGGGGGCTATAGTCCATGGGGTCCCAAAGAGTCAGACATGACTTAGTGACTAAACAACAAATTCAGAAGTATACACAAGGAACTTCAGTTCAAATGGAAATATGCCGTATTTGCGGCATTTTGCACTCCTTTTTTCTAGTAGTTTCCAAGTTTTTCAAGTATGAGAGCCCCTG
This sequence comes from Ovis aries, assembly GCF_016772045.2. NCBI lineage: Eukaryota > Metazoa > Chordata > Mammalia > Artiodactyla > Bovidae > Ovis > Ovis aries. The sequence continues at coordinate 35,815,375 of NC_056073.1, read as the reverse complement.
TTCTACCTAATAATAGTTTTGTTTTAGTCTGTGTTGATTGAGACTACCAAAAGCTACTGTGAAAGCAGCATATTTTGTATTTATTAATCATGACAACAGCAACCTACACACGAAAAATGTGCATATATTCCAATGCACTATTTATTCTGTCCTTGATAGTACTTGGTATAAATATAGATTCCAGGACCCCTTAAAGGAACTCCAAGGATTTCCAGGGGTGCAAAGCCAAAATTATAAAGACAGTCACTGTTCAAAAAACAGCAATGACTCTTACAGAAAGAATTTAGAGGGAGAGCTGTTGAAATAATCTTGCAAAAACTTGCAGAATAAGATCTTTGGTACATCATGTTCCACAGGATAAAGAGAGGAGAAAGCTAGAGAGATAGCATTTGAATTTCCAGCAATAAGTTTAGGTATTATGATTTTGCCATTTAGCCAAGACTTTTTTTAATGGATCAGTGTAATTAGATAAAACTCCTAATAAGCCCAAATATTTTTATCTTCTTATAGTATGTAACCTTTAACCAGTATACTTACTGTGATTAGTAATACTGAACTATACTCAAAGTCCCTATATTAAAACTATATTAGTTAAAATGTAGAGTACATGATGCACAATCTGATTAATTTTTATGAGATCATTAACAAATATTAAACTATAATATATAATCTAAAATCATGTTCTCTCTCTTTATTCAGACTGGTAAAATAATATTCAGGTAACTGGATATGTATTAAAAGTTACTTCTAACTTCATTTTCCCCTTTGCTTTGTTAGGAACAAGCAATGGTTTCTAAAAGATTCTCTGATTCACATCTTAAAACACAGAGCAGAACTCCAACATAAATCATAGGCCCTTCTCCAAAAAGTATAGAGAAAAACATATTGTATCCCAATTTTCAGTAATCCTTGACTTTTCCTATTTTCTCCTGGGAGTCCACTCTTCCTGAAGGAATTAGGTTTGGTTTGTAATCTAAAGCCCTGATGTTTTCACAGGGAGAAAAGACATGAAAAAGATCAGCCTCACACCTAAGCCAAATGATTCCCTGGATAATCCTCTCCAGATAGCAAACATTAGAACAAGCAAAGATAAACTTCACATGGGCAGCTCCAAGGCTACGCATCCCTAGGAGGGAAACTTCCAGACTTCCCTGGGTGCCTAGTTACAGAAAGGATATGATCCGTGGTGAGGAAAGATACACATTCCCACGCGGAGTTTACACAAGTAAAATAGTGATCTCCAACAGCAGGCAGGGAACCTGATAACCTCTCCTAGTTGGGCTGCCCAGAATTATCTTTGAAAGCCAAAGGGCAGGATATTGACATAAACTCAACTGCCCTGACAACATGTAGTTAACCTGCCAACATCTTCTGGATACAAACCTTTGCAGAACTTCCAAAAGGGCAAAAATCAAAGGCTTCACTCTCAGTCCTGTTCTCTCACGAGGTTGCATTCCTCACGTAGCATAACACCTCCCTTCACCCCAAAAGTTTTCAGCTCCCTCTCCCCAAGCCCAACACTGAGCCCCCTCTCCTTGGATTTACATCCAGGTGTGAATTCATACATGTGGTGGGAATCCTTCATCCAAATGCAAATCATTCTTGCAAGATCAAAATTCTTTTGCTAGGGACAGTCGGGGCAGGCCTCTAAGGAAATTTGCATTTTGACTGGTAGTATAGGCACAGTAGAGGGTTATGAAGTAAAGGGACAAAGAGATCATTGCAAAATCAAATTAACAAACAAATGAGATACAAATATACTTTATTAACTGTCTACATTTTTTTGAAACAGGAAGAGGCTAGAATTTAGAATGCTGATATGCACCCCATTGAAAAGGGGCAAAAAGAATTTTAATGAATCACAACACAACTTGAGATGCAGCCCAGATCACTAGAGTCTCCATGATTGTAACTCAATGGAGAGCTGGCTTGATTTAACCTTCTGCTGATGATTTCTTATACTATAATTCAAAGTAAGAGTTCCACACTGCTTGTAGTTTAAGATAGCTGATATAAAAGAATATTCAAGGTAGCATTAGAAAAATTTTAAAACATTTCCAACCCAATATTTCAAATAGCTTGATACAACATTTGCAGACAATACTTTTATGTTATAAAAAAATGAAAATTTCTCCAAATTTAGCTCCAAAAAGTCCAGTCTTAGTCTATTCTTTATATCATTCTCCTTCACCCAAATATATTGACACTGAGAAACCAAAATACCTAGAGTCAGTGATGTGGATAAGTGTGAAGCCAATAAAAATGACTGATGGGAAAAGTATCACCAACACGCACAATTTGTGAGATGGAGTCGTAAGTACTTTGACTATTACGGAGATCCACCATGAGGACAGAAACTTGGATGATGACCAGTGTCAAACATCCTTGATCTCTGGGATCGATCTGGGGTGTGCCTCCCCACCAAACACACAGATGCATATCCTCGAGAGCTTTACAGGTAGACATGGGTCCTGTGTACAACGGAGCCACCTTCACAAACAGGCACCACCTGGAGATGGATCTCCTGACTCAGATATGCAGAACACAGTAAGACTGGCCTTTGCAACCATGGGGGATGAATGACGCCAAATGCATTTTCTCAAGTGTGGTTAAAACTGCTCACAGACGAGGATTAGAATCATTAGTGTAATATTCTCCTATGCTTCTGAAGAAGTTAAGGGGAGGGAGGTGGGAGGGGGTTCATGTTTGGGAATGCATGTAAGAATTAAAGATTTTAAAATTTAAAAAATTAAAAAAAAAAATTACCAGAAACAAAAAAAATAAATAAATAAAAAAAAAAAAAAAAAGAAGAAGACTACAAGCTTCTCTGAGCACAGAAAGTTTCCCTGTTGCTGCTCCTCCTGCCAGATCCCCACTGCAGCCAAGTAGTACCAGACATCCGACCATCAAACCATTGGCCATCGTAGCAACTAGAAGCTAGATCAGCTGAGAGTGTCTGTTTGCAATCATTTAATGTAATTACTGGCACATGATAATAAGATATTTGTCTCTTTTCCTCCGTCTTTCACACCTGCCTGTCTCACCTTTCTGAAACCAGAGAAGTAGTGTGTATGTGTGTGTGTGTGCTCACGCATGCATGCACACGCACGCACATGCTATTGAGTAAAAGTCCTATTCACATCTAACTGTAATTGTGTAACTCTTTCTTATCACAAAAGGCTTAAAAGTCGTATTTTCATTAAAGGGAAGAAAAAACTGACCCTACCCTCCCTCCTTAACTGTTCTCCATTCTAGCAGTAATACCTCCATTCTTTAAATGCCATTGGGAGTCAATAGATAGGCTTTCATAAACTGCTTTCTAAATGCCTGCTTTAAACAACATGGCATTTTACATATTCCCATTCAGTCCTTCCCCAGAGTCAACAGCGGACTCAAAATGCAACTATATCTCCAGGTCTGTTACCACTGTTATATAATATAGTCTGTTCATGAACTATAAATTCTATGTCATGCATGTATTAAGTGTTCAGTGCAAGTTCTATGCCATTCTACCTCTTATCCTTAAAGCTAACTGAAGGTTGTGCATGCATGCTAAGTCGCTTCAGTCATTCCAACTCTGTGCAATCCTATGGACTGTAGCCCACCAGGCTCCTCTGTCCATGGGCTTCTCCAGGCAAGAATACTGGAGTGTGTTGCCATGCCCTCCTGCAGGGGATCTTCCTGACCCAGGGATCGAACCCACATCTCTTACATCTCCTGCACTGGCAGGCAGGTTCTTAACCACTAATGTAGCTTACCTCCTATGCTATTTATTCCACTGAAAGACCATTTGAATGGGAAGCCTCTTCATTTTCTGCATGATTTTAACCTTATTCATAACACTATTACTTTCCTTTCTTTTATGGTTCATTCAATAGACATTTGTGCAGTACCTTTTATGAACAGGATCACAACGAGAGATGATGGAGTGCCGTGGATAACAGAGCAGGCTGCTTAAGAGAAGACAGGATCAGCCTCGGCCAAGTCACTTCTGTGCCATTCCTCAGTTTCCTCATCTGTAGATTGGGGATAATTATAGTATCTCTCTCATAATGTTGTTGCAAGGAATTAATGGGGCAGATCTGTTAAGTGCTTAGAACAATGGCAAGCATCTGTTAAGTGATAACTATTTAGATGTATCCAGGAGCTAGTACAGCAGTTCTTAGTCAGCGGTCCATGAACTGTTAGGGTCCACAGATGGACTTAGGGTGTCCCAGAACTCCTTAAAATCATTTGTAAAAGTTAAGACTACTTTGTCTAGAGGGGAAGTTTATAGTTTTCATCAGATTCTCAAAGGAGTGTGTGAAGACAAAAAGGTTACAAACCACTGAACTAGAGCTGCAGGGACACGAGACAAATTTTCCTCTAACAGAGGAGATGGACATTTAGTGACAATAGATATGATAGCAGTTATGTCGAAATGGTCCAGTGTGCCATGCGACACATAGAAGAGCCACCTGGGGGAGTGATGCAACCAACAAAGCTTCCTAGAGTGGGGAGCCTGTCAAAGAAGTCCTCAGTATGAAGAGACAGCCAGATGACAAGGGGGAGGAAGAGTGTTCCAGGGACAGTGAGAGTGCAAAGGGTCACATATGAGTGGGCCAAGAAGAAATTATACCACAAGTAAGGAAATTAGGAGGCTAATGCATCAGTCACAAAGTGAAGCACTTAGTGGGTCAACTAAGGCAGTGGTCTCAGGTAGAGGATAGCAGGTAAGCTAGGGTCCTTTCTTACACATCGGGGGCTCATGAGTCTCCCACTTAATTATTGCAGATATGTACTGAGATAAATTTTCAAGCATATACCTAAAGTATATTATTTCTACCAACCAAAACTACCAGATGATGTTACTGATTTTCATGTCAGAATTAAAAATCTACTGAGGAAAAGAAAAGTGCAAATTTGAAAGCTAACTTATTTATGAAAAGGCATTTCCAATTCCATTTTAATTTGTTTCTGAAATCCAGCTGGAATGACCTAAGTATTCCTTGCATGCACAACATTTCAACATCAAGGGTATCTCTGATCATTTCAGTGGTGGTAACTAGCTTCACATAGTCTGTAGCTAAACATAATCGATTCTGTAGCTTCCTAATGATCTGCCCTGAGGAGTTATTATTCCTGATGGCAATTAATCAAAATTAAAACAGACTGCATAGAATGAAGCAAATTCAAACCTCCGGCCTCAGTTAGGAACACCTGCGTGTTTAGATTAATCATGGGTCCCGCTCGAATGTGACAGGTATATCAATATTATAGAGAAAAGAGAAGGGTAACATTTTCCAGTAGAGTTCCACGTGTAATTCCAAGGAGCAAAGATTCTAAACCTGAGTCTATGTCAAACAAAACCAAAATCCATAGTTATCCAAGGGGGGAGGGGTAGAAGGAACTGGGAGATTGGAATTGACACATACACACTATTGATACTATGCACAAAATAGATGACTAATGAGAACACTCTATAGCACAGGTGTCTCTACTTAATGCAATGGTGATGTGAATGGGAAGGAAGTTCAAAAGGGAGGGATTATATGTATATCTATATGTATGAATGGTTAATTTTGCTGTACAGTAAAAACTGACACGATGTTAATGCAACAGTACTTCAATGAAAAAATAATTTTAAAGAAATGGAGACATAAAGACTTTCCCAGAGAATCAAAAGCTGTTGGAGTTCATTGCCACTAGACTTGTCTTATAAGAAATGATAAAAGGAATTCTTCAAGCTTAAATGAAAGGATACTAATTAGTCACATAAAAAGATATAAAAATATAAGATATACTGGTAAAGGTAACTATACAGTCAAATTCAGAATACTCTAATACAGTGGTATAGTGTTGTGTTAACTCCAGTATAAAGGATAAAGAACAAAGGTATTATGAATAACTATAGCTACAATAATTTGTTAATGGATATACAATATAATAAGACATAAACTGTGACGTCATAAACATGAAATGAGGGAAATAAAAGAGTAGAATTTTTATGATCAAAGTTATCAGATTGAAATAGACTATTATAGCTATCAGATGTTTTGTGTAAATTTCATAGTAATCACAAAGCAAAAATTTACAGTAGACACACAAAGATAAAGAGAAATTAATAAAAGCAAACCATTATGGAAAAATCTGGAGAAGGAAAAGGCAACTCACTCCAGAATTCTTGCCCAAAGCATCCTGTGGACAGAGAAGCCTGGTGGGCTGCTGTCTGTAGGGCTGCACAGAGTCAGACACGACTGAAGCAACTTAGCATGCATGCATGCACTGGAGAAGGAAATGGCAACCCACTCCAGTATTCTTGCCTGGAGAATCCCAGGGACAGAAGAGCCTGGCGGGCTGCCGCCTATGGGGTCACAGAGAGTCAGACACGACTGAAGTGACTTAGCAGCAGCAGCAGAATGGAAAACACATCAATTCACAAAGCAAATCTGCAAGCAAGAAAGAAAGGAACCAAAGAACTAGAGAACAGTTAAAAAACAATTAATAAGATAGACAGTAAGTGCTTGGGGCTTCCCTGGCGACTCTGTGGTAAAGCATCCGACTGCAATGCAAGAGATGTGGGTTTGATCCCTGGGTCAGGCTGATCCCCTGGAGAAAGGAAATGACAATCTACTCCAGTATTCCTGCCTGGGAAATCCATGGACAGAGAAGCCTGACAGGGTACAGTCCATGGGATCACAAAAGAATCAGCCATGACCGAGCGACTAAACAACAACAACCACACCAGTAAGTCCTTACCTATCGATGATGACTTTAAATGTAAATGGATTAAACTCTCCATACAAAAGATGTAGCTGAATGGAGAAAACCAGAAGACCCAACTGTCTACCGCCTACAAGAGACTCACTTCCACTTTAAGGACACACATATGTTTAACATAAAGGAATGGAAAAAGACATTCCATGTAATGGCATCCTAAAGAGAAAAGGGTAGCTATGTTTGCATCAGACAAGATAGACTTGAAGTCAAAAACTGTACAAAAAGCAAAGAAAGTCATTATATTATGATAAAGGAATCAATTCATCAAAAATACATAACAAATGAAATATATATGCACCCAACATCAGAGTACCTAAATATATAAAACAAATACTAAACAATCTGAAGAGAAAAATAAACAAAAGAATAATATTAGGGGAATTCAGTATCCCATTTTCAATGCTGAATAATCATCCAAGCAGAAAATCAATATGAAACATTAGAGTTGAACCATATTTTAACCCAGGTCTTCCCAGGTGGCACTAGTCATAAAGAACCTGCCTGCCAATGCAGGAGACATAAGAGATGTGGGTTCGATCTGTGAGTCTGGAAGATCCCCTGGAGAAGGAAATGGCAACCCATTCTAGTATTCTTAGCTGGAGAATCCCATGGACAGAAGAGCCTGGCACCTCTCAGTCCATGGGGTTGCAAAAGTCAGACACGACTGATGCAACTTAGCATACTTTAGCCCAAAGGATCTAACAGACATTTATAGAACATGCTATGTAAGAGCAGCAGAATACACATTCCTTTCAAGCACACAAGGAACACTGTCCAGGCCACAAAACATGTCTCAGAAAACTTAAGAAGATTGAAATCATATGAAGTACCTTTTTTGACCACAATGGTATGAAAACAGAAATCAGTTACAGAAGAAAAAATTGAAAATTCACACATATGCGGAAATTAAACAACAAACTCCTGAACAACTAATAGATCAAAGAAGAAATCAAAAGAAAAATAAAAAATACCTTGAAACAAACAAAAACGGAAATCAGTTCAGTTCAGTTCAGTCACTCAATCATGTCCGACTCTTTGGGACCCCATGAATCGAAGCATGCCAGGCCTCCCTGTCCATCACCAACTCCTGGAGTTCACTCAAACTCACATCCATTGAGTGGGTGATGCCATCCAGCCATCTCATCCTCTGTTGTCCCCTTCTCTGCCTGCCCCCAATCCCTCCCTTTTCCAATGAGTCAACTCTTCACATGAAGTGGCCAAAGTACTGGAGTTTCAGCTTTAGCATCATTCTTTCCAAAGAACATGCATGACTGATCTCCTTTAGAATGGGCTGGTTCAAAACTAATGAAATGCAGCAACACAGTTCAAAGAGGGATGTTTATAGCAAAACGCCTACATTAAGAAAAAAGAAAGATCTCAAATAAACAATCTAACATCACACCTCCAGGAACTAGAAAAAGAAGAACAAATGAACCCCAAAAGTTAGCAGAAGGAAGGAAATACAAAAATCAGAGCAAAAAAAAAAAAAAAAGAAATAAAGACCAGAAAAATAACAGAAAAGATCAATAAAACTGAGTTGGTTTTTTAAAAAAGATTAAAAAAAAAAACTGACAAACTGTTAAGTAAACTAACTATAAAAAACAGAAGACTTACATAAAATAAAAAATGAAAGAGGAGACATTAAAGCTGATACTACAGAAATACAAACGATCATAAGAGATAACTATGAACAACTGTATGCCAATAAACTGGACAACCTAGAAGAAATGGATAAATTTCTAGAAATGTACATTTTTTTTGCCCTGAACTAAACTGGAAAGTAGGTAGGAATTTACCAATTGTGAAGTGAAACTCACTCAGTTGTGTCCAACTCTTTGTGACCCCATGGAGTATACAGTCCATGGAATTCTTTGAGCCAGAATACTGGAGTGGGTAGCTGTTCCCTTCTCCAGGGGATCTTCCCAACTCAGGAATCGAACCCAGGTCTCCAGCATTGCAGGTGGATTCTTTACCAGCTGAGCCACAAGGGAAGTTGCATGCATGCTAAGTCGCTTCAGTGGTGTCCAACTGTTTCGACCCTAAAAACCATAGCCGCCAGGTTCTCTGTCCATGGGATTCTCCAGGCAAGAACACTGGAGTGGGTTGCCATGTCCTTCCCCAATTTACCTATTAGTTGTTCCTAAATTTTAAACCAAAATATGCTTTTGTGTTTTTCTCAAACTTCCAATTTTTTCTTTCTCTTTTTTTGGCCATGTTGGCCAACTTGTATGACCTTAGTTTCCCAACCAGGGATCAAATCCACTCACTGATGCTCTGTGACAACCTAGAGGAGTGGGGTGAGGTAGGAGGTGGGAGCAAGGCTCAAGAGGGAGGGAACATATGTATATCTATGGTGATTCATGTTGATGTATGGCAGAAACCAACAACATTGTAAAGCAGCACTTACCCTTCAATTAAAAGAAAAACAAAAAACCCACACCCTCAGCAGTGAAAGTGTGGAGTCCTAACCACTAAACCACCAGGGAATTTCCCCCGATTCTGAATTCATTAATTGTTTTATCAAACCACCGCATCCCAGAGTAGCAGGAGAGAGACGTATACATAATGGTTAAGCACACATTCTCTGAAACCAGATTTCCCAGATTTGAATCCTGGTTTTACCATTTAAGAGCTCTGCAACCTTGAACAATTTACTTCATAGCTCTGGGTCTCAGTCTCCTTTTGCAAACTGGGGACGACCTATTGGGATTAACGAAATGAATTCATATGCAAAGTTTAGAATGGAGCCTTGTGCATGGTGAATACCTCAGTTTTTTCTATTATTATTTTTATTATAATCATTAGGCAAGTTTCCTTAAGTTCTCTGAGCCTGTTTCTTTATTTGTAAGAGAGGGATGATAGCATTGGTCACATCATAGTATTGTTACGAGGACTACATAAGATAATAAAAGCACGTACTCTCCAACTAACAGCTAATAAATAACAATGATGATGACGACATCATCTATTGAGTGCTTATTACGTGATAATTCCTTTACACCTGTTGTTTTGCTTGTTTCATAGCAAGTCTAAGAAGTACATATCAGTTTATTCTTTTAAAAGATGAGGAAACTGAGGCCTGGAAATATGAAGTAAAACTACCTCTGCTCATCCAGCTTAATAATCGGCAGAATAAAGTCTCTAGCCTGCCCACTGCATCTGAAAACTTGCTCTTTTGACAGGTACCTTATACTAACAAAAAAAGGAGAGAAGAAAATAAAATGGTTGATGTCCTGTAGCTGAAATTCCATTTTATAAATAATATGATTTAGAGTCCAGGCCACCCATTTTCATCAATGTAATCAGAATAAATAATGCAATATTAGAATACTTTTCAATGAGAGAAGCAAGCTCTAAATTAGAGGCATGGATAAGAATCAAAAGTTTTGAAGTTTTAATTTTATAGAACTGGGTAGGAATTATAATGGTAGCTTTTTTTTCTTTTTAAATACAAACAAGTCAATCTTAGTGGAAATTCAAAAATAATCATTAATGAATTGGCATGAATTTATTAACATGAAATAATTTATTCTTTTAGAGCATACATTTGAGATGCATTCTTATGAAATAAATTCTTATCAAAGGATAAATGTAAAGAATTAAGAAAAGTGGCTCAGACGGTAAAGAACCTTCAATGCAGGAGACTTGGGTTTGATCCCTGGTTTGGGAATATTTCTTGGAGAAGGGAATGACTACCAACTCCAGCATTCTTGCCTGGAAAATTCCATGACAGAAGAGCCTGGTGGGCTACAGTCCATGGGGTTGCAAAGAGTCAGACTCGACTGAGCAACTTACACTTTCACTTTCACAAAGAAAGTCCTTAAATGAAAGAATTTGGAAGTTCCAAGCTACCATCTTATCCATACCAATTTTTATACCAAATAACAGGAATGGTCACCTATTAAGGTTTAAACAAAATCACTCCTATGTCTGACTCACCATCATCAGATGAACACATTCCCTAATGAGATCACTAGTCGCTACTTATAAAAATTTCTTAAAATAGAACACAAGAGTAAACACAGGTACAAACTAAAAATGCATTCCTTAGCTTTCTGATTCTGGCCCTCCGAAAACAGGCCAAGATGGGCAAGGCAGAAATGACTGACTAAGCATTCATTTATTTGGCAAATATTCCCTGAGTTTCTACTTGGTACCCTTATATTGACTTACAATCTAGGAGTCCAGAAAAAAACAGGAAAAGAAAAAGAAAAAAAAACAGGAAAGAAAAGGAAAAGAAAAAGAAAAAAAACAGGAAAGAAAAGGAAAAGAAAGAAAAAAACAATGTTCTGTCCTTGAAGTTACAGTCTAGTGAGGAATATAGCTGAGTGAACAGGCAATTCGTTCGTGTACAGTGTAAGAAGCGCTTTAAAAGGGAAATGACATTAAATGCTCTATTAAAATGCTCTTTTTAATAGGTCCCTAGAAATGAAAGATCAAGAAAGGCTTTTCAAGTCTGAATTGAGACCTGAAAAGTTTACAGTGGAGGTGATACTGTCAAAGTTGCATATTTGAAAGATCACTGCCCACTGGGAAGAGAAAAGACAGAAAGGGCACAACACCACAGGCCAGTCGGAGACTGCCACGGTGACCCCGGCAAGAGAGGATGACACTGGGTACCAGGGAAATGGCTGCAGGGCTGGAGGGAAGTGGCTAGATTCTCAAGATGATGATGATGAATTGGAATTATTAGAACTTGGTAATTAACCGGAAGAAGAAAGGAAAGGATTGGAAAGAAGGATGAGATCCTATTTTGGTTTTCCCCAGAAACAGATCTCCAGGAAAAGGTTCAAGTACAAGCAGTTCATTGGAGAATAGGGAATAAGGGTGGGAAAATGAGGAAGTGATAACAAGGAGGAAATGTAGCCAAGAAAGAGTGCTTTATCATGCCAACTATGCAATTAATGTCATGGAGAAATCCTGGGAAATGGTATCAAACAAATGTCTCAGAGTTCTCTCATCCAAGAGGTTGAGAAGATGGGGAATTTATAAGCCAATTGCCATGAGTCACTGGCAGCTGGGTTTAATTCTCCAGCATTTCCAGCCTGTTCTGCACAGGCAGGGCAGATTTCTGTTGCTTCTTTAAAGACCCTTCGGCAAAAAAGACATAGTTTCAGGTTTTAGGAAATGGGCAGGAGCACATGGAATGGTAAGACCCAAAGAATATTTACTACAGGTAACATTCAGTTTCTGGTGTGGTTCAGAGGGATAAGGAGATGAGGACCTGAGATGAGGAGCCCAAGGGTTGAAGCAAGACAGAAGGGACTGGGGAGCAGAGGTTATGACTTTGATGTTTGGTATAATTCATTTGAGGTGCTCAGGAAACATCGTAAGTAAAGGTGTTTAGCAGACTGTTGGGTATGCAATATGAGTCTTTGGAGAGCAATCTGTTCAGTTCAGGAGCTCAGTCGCGTCCAACTCTTTGCGACCCTATGGACTGTGGCACACCAGGCTTCCCTGTCCATCACCACCTCCTGGAGTTTACTCAAACTTATGTCCATAGAGTCAGTGATACCATCCAACCATCTCATCCTGTGTCGTCCCCTTCTCCTCCTGCCTTCAATCTTTCCCAGCATCAGGATCTTTTCCAATGAGTCAGGTCTTCACATCAGATGGCCAAAGTATTGGAGTTTCAACTTCAGCGTCACTCCTTCCAATGAATATTCAGGAATGATTTCATTTAGAATAGACTGGTTGGATCTCCTTGAAGTCCAAGGGGCTCTCAAGAGTCTTTTCCAACACCACAGTTCAAAAGCATCAATTTTTCAGCACTCAGCCTTCTTTATAGTCCAGCTCTCACATCCATACATGACTATAGGAAAAACCATAGCTTTGACTAGACCTTTGTTGGCAAAGTAATGTCTCTGCTTTTTAATATGTTGTCTAGGTTGGTCATAGCTTTTCTTCCAAGGAGCAAGCATCTTTTAATTTCATGACTGCAGTCATCATCTGCAGTGATTTTGGAGCCCCCCACAATAAAGTCTCTCACTGTTTCCATTGTTTCCCCATCTATTTGCCATGAAGTGATGGGACCAGATGCCATGATCTTAGTTTTCTGTATGCTGAGTTTTAAGCCAACTTTTTCACTCATGAAAGTGAAAGAGAAGAGCAATCTGATCTACGGTTAAAGATTTGGAAACTGTCAACATAGAAAGTCATGAAATCCCATGGGAAACTGTATAGTGGGAGGAACAATGATGGGCAAGGGCAGGAACCAAAGATCGCCTGAATGTAAGGAACAAGGAGAAGAAATCTGCAAAGAAGAACAAGACGATGAATCAGGGAGTTACAAGGAAAACCAGAAGAGGGGGTGTCTAGAAGCCAAGAAGAGAAACCTAAGAAGCAGAGAATGAAAATGTATTACTTGCTGCTGAAAAATCGAGAATAATAAAAGACAAAACAATATTATTAAATTCAGCAGCAAGCAAGTCTTCAGTGATCTTGGAGTCGTTGGTTAAGAGATTCTATTGCACCTAAGGATGCATATGAGTGACTCATTATAGACAGCAAAGATAGATAACTCAAGAAGTTTAACTGAGAATAGGAGGAACTGGAGAAAATAGACATTGAAGGCTTAGTACCTGCAACATACTGTAAAATAAAGCATATCGTAATGGTTTAAAAAACTGAAGGTGACTGTCAGGTTAAGGGAAAAGTTTTTGGTTACAAGAAGGCTTGTTTGTTTATAGAAAATGGAAGAGATTTAAAATCTTGATAAGAAAGGGCCTTCTGAGGGCACGGAGAGACTGAAGGTACGGAAGAAACGATAAGAAGGCAGGAGATCTCTAAAGACAGAAAGGGCACTGAGTCCAGAGTCAGGGGAAATAAGATGTTACATGGACTTCGTTTCCTTTGTTGCAAGTGGGAAGGAGAAAAGTGATGGCTGTAGATCAGGACTAAATCGTAGATTTGGTGGCATGAAGTTAAGAAGACACCTGTGGATTTTCTCTGTGAACCAAGAGTTGAAGAGAAAGGTGTGAATGAGGAGGGATCCGTGATGTCAAAGGCTTAAGGAGCTTATGGCTGGAATGAAATGCCTCTGCAGAGAAAGCTGAGGAGGAAAACAGCTGTGTGATTTCCTCTCAGTGCTCAGCTGTCCAGGTGTGAGCCCAGAGACCAAATAGTTGGGCTTTTTCGAGACTGGGTCTCAACAAGTGGTAGGAAGAAAGGATGACAGGGCGAGAGAGTTGCAAGGTGGCTGAAGTGGTAACAACAGAAATCAAACAGGGAAGAATTTAGGATCACAGGAAAATAATGGACAGAAGCAGTTCATGGGAATGGCATCCTAGGGTTCGATCAAGGGATTCTATTTCCAAGGTTTGGGGTAAGGAGAAAGCATGCTAAGAGGGAGAAAAGTCACAAACAGGCACCTGTGTAAATTGATGAAATTTCCCTGACATTGACTAGTTGGTCATGGTAGAGGGATAAAGCAGGAGAAGGCTACGAAGAAAGTGGGGAAGAAAACAAGGCTTCCATGGTGGAGATGAGAAATGGTTGGGCCAGCATCCAACTGAGGAGCTAAGTCAATGGTCATGGTACGGCCATTGCTCTCCCCTCTATTGTGAGTTGAATTGTGTCCTCTCAAAAGATATGCTGGAATTCTAACTCCTAATTTCCTGTGAATGGGACCTTCTTTAGAAATAGGGTCTTTGACGATGTAGTCAAGATTGGGTGGCCAATCTTGACCACCCAAGAATAAGAATAGGAGGAGACACACAGAGAAAGACACAGAAAGAAAACACCATGTAGCAACGAAAGCAGAAACTGAAGTGATGTGTTTATAAGCCAAGGGATGAAAAGGATTGCCTTCAGAGAGAGCATGGCCCTGCTGACACCCAGGTATCAGGCTTCTAGCATCCAGAACTATTGAGAGAATGTCCTTTTGCTTGGATTGTGGCACACCGTGATCGTATACTACTTTTGTTTAAGGCTACGCTAACTCTTGATATTTTGTTTCAGAACAAATATGGCCCCGGGAAACTAATTACACCCTCAATGCTTATATGACTTAGCCAGGGTCATGGGTCTATTTCCCAATGTCACAGAGCGCCAACAAAAGTCGACAGATACTGGGACAATTCTCCGTTTCTAAGTAGAAACTGGAGCTTTTTGTTCTTATTCAGTGTCATTTTCAACTCTTATCCAGTGATATGATAATTCAGAGCACTTCATTCCCAAGTAAAGATCTCCAAAGGTAAAGTTCATCCAGTAGGAAGAGAAAGACAAAATATCCTCTCTGTAAATTTAGAAATGTAGGGATATTTTAGATCAGAGTCAATCATAGTGCTAAAATATCTGGTGTTTATTATATTTTTTACTTTCAAAAGGAAGTCAGTGCACTTTTTCTGGTGACAGTATGTGCCCATTTTGTGTACTAGAGCCTTTTTTTACAGCAATATTGACACATGATTTAATGTCCCCATTTCTCCTGATTGGTTTGGCACCAACAATGCATTTATATGCCAGTGAATAAGACAGATGTACTTGACTTCCTTCTTTCTCTCACTAACATGTACACATATACATATGAAACAGAAAATACATCATTATTTTTCTTATGAACAGATGCTGAGAATAACAGACTAACCCATGAGTTCATGAATTAATATCCCAAGGATTGTTTCCCCAAGGCAGGGAATACTTTTATTAGCCAAAGACTGATGAAAATTCAAGATTTTCTATGGCATTCGAATTTTGTTAGGTTTTTAGCTTTACACGAATTATTTAAACCTTAAAGTTATAAACAGTCTCTATAAATCGGAGAGGTAACCACAGCCACCATCAGGAGTTGGGTAGGTAATAAAAATAACTGAAGTTGACCCGATTGTATTCTCCGGATGTACTCTGTTTACACATTAAACATGCAGCTTCACATCCACCCAGAAATGTTTTCTCCTATTTTTCTTGAAACACAAGGCCCTGCTCAATCTACCTTTCATTTTTCCATCTTTGCAATTCACCATCCAATGAATTCTGTAAAGAGAACCAACAGGGCAAGTATCAGGCTGACTGGCTGGAGGACTGAGGCCTCAGTGGTAAAAAGAAGACAGTGGGGAAACTCAGGCTGAATGTGACGGGAGCAAGTCTCCCTGGGCTCTAGCTGGTCCGACCCAAGTAGGAATTTTATACAAAATACCAGATTGCTAAATGTCAGATATTAATTTCTTTTCTCTTCTTTCTTTTTTTTCACCCACAATGATGTCCAGAACAGTTTGAAGCCAAACCAAACATGTCTGGGTGAAGGTTTAGCCAATGGGATGCTAGTTCACAACCTTTGCTAAATACTGTTTTCTTGTGTGGCAAAATATATATAACATAAATTTTACCATTCTAACTATTTTTCAGTGTATAATTCTGTGGCATGAAGTCTATCCACAATCTTGTGCAACCATCACCACCATTCATTTCCAGAATATTTTCATCACCCCAAGTAGAAACTCTAATTAATCTGTTGTACCTTTTTATTATCAACTTTAAAATGAAAATAGAACTTGAAAAGGTCCCCCAAAGTCACCATACTTGATGCTAAAACAAAACCCTTCAATGTTAGGCTAGACATTTACCTGTTAGGCTAGGCATTTACCTTCTTCTTCCAGAAACTATCCAGGAGTTAAATCCTCTGCCAGATGTAAAAGTCTCCCCAGAAATCCTTTATTTCATCACCTCTCAGCTCCATCCTGCTTACCACACCATCATTCCATTTGACCAAACTGTGGCCCTTATTATGGCCTTGAAAATGTCTGCTCTGCACTCATCCAATTTTCCTATCCTCTCCACCCTGCTCTTCCCACTCTTTCCACCTCTGCCTCAGGAAAACCTAAGGCCTGTCCAAGAGCATCACAATTTTGAAAGGTCATACTTCATTTTATAGTTATTATAAACTATTGGTTATAGCCCTAGTGCTGTACAATATACTCTTACAGCTTATTATATACATAATAGTTTGTACCTTTTATTATACTACCCCTATATTGCCCCCTTCTTTTCTTTCCTCGCTGGTAACCACTAGTTTGTTCTCTATATCCATGCGTGCGCTTCACTAATTTGTAGTATTTTTTAGATTCCACATACAAATTAGTTCAGTTCAGTCGCTCAGTTATGTCCGACTCTTTGCGACCCCATGGACTGCAGCACGCCAGGCCTCCCAGTCCATCACCAACTCCTGGAGTTTACTCAAACTCATGTCCATTGAGTCGGTGATGCCATCCAACCATCTCATCCTCTGTTGTCCCCTTCTCCTCCTGCCTTCAAACCTTCCCAGCATCAGGGTCTTTACTAAGTCAGTTCTTCGCATCAGGTGGCCAAAGTATTGGGAGTTTCAGCTTCAGCATCAGTCCTTCCAATGAATATACAGGACTGATTTCCTTTAGAATGGACTGGTTGGATCTCCTTGCAGTCCAAGGGACTCTCAAGAGTCTTCTCCAACACCATAGTTCAAAAGCATCAATATAAGTGATAACATACAGTATTTGTCTTCCTCTGATTCTTTGCGACCCCATGGACTGTGGTCCACCAAGCTCTTCTGTTCCCGAATTCTGCAGGCAAGAATATTGAAGTCGGTTGCCATTTTCTACTCTAGGAGACCTTCCCAACCCAGGGATTGAGCCTGCATTTCCAGCACTGGCAGGTATATTCTTTACCACTGCATCACCTGGGAAGCCCCCCTACACTGCCCTAGCTCTCAGCAAATATTCTCTAGGAGAAAATCTCTATTTGACAATCCTGTATATTCTAATTTGTCCATGCTAATCAACATGAATATAAAAAGTTTTGTTTTTCACCTTTACTATGACAGCTTATGAACAGACTCAGAAGATGCTCCCAGGCAAGAAAATGACCAGCAGTTTTAGCCTTTTCTCTCTCTAAAATTTACTTTTGCTAATTTTATATTCTTGACTTCTATACTCTTTTTTAAATAGCTGTGATTGCTTTCTACTACTACCACATCATACTCAGAAGCAGACATGTTCATGCTTTTAATGACTTCTTTCATCTTAATGTGGCTTTAAAAAATGAAGAACAATAAAAACATTAGTCCAGACAAAAAAATTTTTTCCTGGTAGAGTGTAATTTTGATTTGAAATGCAATTGAAAGGAGAATAGGATTTACTTAAAGTAAATCCACTTTATAGCAAATTTAGATGAGACATATCAATTCCAAAAATAACATGGAACAGATTTCTAGTACTCACTCATACACATTTTTCCTCTTTCCTGGAACAGAGAGGACTGCCATTATTTCCAAGCCTTCAGGAAGGGCCATGTGCCCAGTTATGTCCAATGGACTATGAGCATAAATGATGTGTGTTCCTTTCAAGAAAAGGTGCTTAAAGATGAGTAAGAATTCTCTACATTCTCCCTTTCATGGAGACCAGGAAAGTCACATGTTTTAAGATATGGAGCCACTCAGTCTGGTCCCCCAAGACGTTGCTAGGAAAAGAAGCCACTTTGGAGAGTTGCTGGGCTCATGGTGGACTTTGCATCAGTAGGAAAGAACTTTGTGTTGAGTCACTGAGTTTTCAGAACACATCTACATCTGTGCTGTGCTTAGTCACTCAGTTGTGTCCAACTCTTTGTGACCCCATGGACTGTAGCCTGCCAGGCTTGTTTGTCCACAGGGATTTTCCAGGCAAGTATACTGGAGTGGGTTGCCATGCCCTCCTCCAGGGGATCTTCCCAACCCAGGAATTAAACCCAGGTCTCCCATATTGCAGGCAGATTCTTTACTGTCTGAGCATAGTACATCCTATAAAGGCAAATAAAGTAAGGAATACCTAACCTAAAGATGCAGCATTTTCTCAGATTTTTTAGAAAAAAATCTTTTTTTTAGAAATGTTTTTCAGATCTTTAAATCTTTGTTTTAATGTTTTTTAGAAAAATCTTTCAAATTATAATATTCTAGAAACTGCTATTTGGAATACTAGGTATTATAGACAATGATTATAATAAAATTATTTCTCAAGGAAGATTAGTGAAGAATATCCTTTAGTTACATGGTGTGAAGTTTCCTTTGGAGCTTTTTTTTCCTTTCGTTCTTTCTTTTTCATTTTACCCTTGAGGCATAAACATGAAAGGGAAGGTTATATCTATTCTGAGCTAAACTACATCATACCTTAAACTTGAAGTAATTCTAGTGATGCTATTGTGCATATTAACATCAGGGACTTTCCAGTCTCAGGAAATTAAAGCTGTATGTTTAAAGGGAGCAGCAAAATTTAACCTTTAGTTCTTTATTTTTTTCATCCAGTCATACCATACCCTCCAGCCAAGAGCATTGCATTTAAGTCTTCCCTTCTCAAAGTGATCTCCTTTCCCCTTTCCTCAGCCCCTCCTGCCTATGCTTAAACCTATTTGAACTTATGAGAAAAGCTATTACAAAGAACTATACTATTTTTTCTAATAGTAGTTCAGTTCAACAGCTTCTTGGGTAATCTGTGTAATAAAAAAAATCTAATGTTTTTCATTAGAAAAACACATATTATAACCTCAAGGGATGAATTTTGCTGTTATTTACCAGTTGGTTGTGGGGAGGGGGGGCGGTTATCAGACGGGAAGTTTAAATATCTTCCCATTTTCCTATCAGAACATCTTCTTGGTTGGCTACTTATCTAACCTATCTTTGAATGCCATCCTTGAGTAAAGTTAAGGATGAGGCAAGACTGTTGGTAACTGTCTGTGATGGTTAATTTTATGTGTTAACTTTACTAGGCCATGAGGTACTCAGATATTTGGTCAAACATTGCTCTGAGTGTTTTTGTGAAGGAGTTTTTGTGAAGGTTTCCATGAGGGTTTTCCCTAACGTGAGAGGGCCTCAACCAATCAGCCAGAGACCTGAACAGAACAAAAAGGCTGACTCTCCCCTAAGTAAACAAGAATTCTCCTTGCCTGACTGCCTGCACAGAAGGACACTGGCATTTTTTCCTGCCTTAAAACTCCAACTGAAACATCAATTTCTCCTGAGGTCTTGGGTCTCCTGGCCTTCGGATTAATACCACACCAGGCTTTTAAATCTTGGGAGTTGCCAGCCATACAGACTATGTATACGGTGTGTGTGCGCTCAGTCTCGTCCAGCTCTTTGCGATCCCTTGGACTATTGCCCACCAGGATCCTCTGTCCATGGAACTCTCTATGGCAAGAATGCTGGAGTGGGTTGCCATTTCCCATTCCAGGAGATCTTCCCGACCCAGGGATCAAACCCACGTTACCTGTGTCTCCTGCACTGAAGGCAGACTTTACTCATTGAGCCACCTGGGAAGCTACTATGTATATATGACTATAGATAAGTAATATACATGCGTAATATGTGTATACACATTAGTTCTATACATGTGTTTACATGTTTCTCTGAAGAACCCTGACTAGTACACATTCTATGGCTTTAGAACCACATCCTGTTTGTGACCACTACACTTTTTCAGAATCTAGAGAGGTGATACTCATCCCACCTCTAGCAATCGACTGAAAGAAATTTACAAGCAGAAGCAATGACTAAAAAGCCAAGATAAGCTAAAGAATCAAATAATTGAAGGCTTAGTATGGTTGGTCTGTTTACTGATCCTAAGTAAACACACGTTAAAGCAACAGCAGAAAATGAAAAGACCAGGAAGAAGGAAAAAGGAAAAAAAAAAAAAATGGAGAGAAATGAGCTAGCCAGAAAAGCCACCGACAGAAGGAATGACCGACATGACAGATAAATAGCAGTGCTGGTGGCAGCAGGTCTCCTGAGAAGGGAAAGGATTTCAGGAAAGTTCAGAAGATGGCAAGGGAGTACAACTTGCAATGAGAAAAGATTACTCTCTGGGTTATTCAAGCCCAGCTAACACCTGTATTCACCATGGGCATTAATGGACATATGGATTGTACTCATAAGGAAGGTCTGGAGTCATTAAAGAGAGATCATCTTCACGAGCAGATTTGTATTTTAGCATCTGTCACATGGTATTGTAGTTAATACGACTCTGTCCTTTCCTACTGTATAACAAGTCACCCCAACATAGTGATTTAAAACAGCGACGTATTGTTCTCACAGATCTGTGCATTGTCAATCTAGGGATTCTTCTGCCAGACTCATCTGGGATCACTCATGTGGCTGTAGTCATCTGACAATCCTGCTGTGGTCCCAGATAGCCTCAGTCACATGCCTGGGACATTAGCACTGGCAGGGCATCACTTTCTCCCCGTAAGTCAGACTAGCTTCTTCACAACACAATGCTCTTTAATATTTTTTGCATATGGACTAAAAAAATTTAATTGGAGTATAATTGTTTTACCATGTTGTGTAAATTTCTGCTATACAACAGCATATGCATACATATATCCCCTCCCTCTACAGCCTGCCTCCCACGCCCCATCCCACCCACCTAGGTCATCACGGAGCTGAGCTCCCTGTGCCCTACAGCAGGTTCCCACTAGCTATCTATTTCACACATGTTAGTGTAGGTATCAACGCTACTCTCTCAATTCCTCCCATCCTCTCCTTCCCCTGCTACGTCCAGAAGTCCATTCTCTATGTCTGGGCCTCTATTCCCACAGTGGTCTTTAGATTTCAAATGGACAAACCCCAATATGCAGGCACTCATCAAACGTTCTGCTCGGCTCATGTCTGCTAATGCCCCATTAGCCAAAGCAAGTCGTGTGACCCGATCTAGAGTTGATGGGGTAGGATCCACAAAGGGCATAAATAGGACAAGGTTGATATATCATAAGAATCTACCACGTCTGCCATGAATTTCAGACTTTGAATTACATTCCCATCCCTGAGTACATTCCCATTCCTCAGTACTTGCCTGCCATCCTTAGTTCGTAATTAACACCTTGGCAGTACTCCCTTTAGACAACATTTTGGGTGTTCTAGTGAAATATAACCTGGGCACACATGGTGGAAATATAGTATTGTATTATGGATTTTGTGCCTATTTCTCCTTCGTATTGTAGTTTGAGCATTACATTGACTTTAAGAATACATTAAAACATAGTAGGTTATACTATCTAAGAATTTTCTCAAAGGATAAAGTTACACTATTATTGTTGCTTTTTAGTCACTAAATCGCGTCCAACTCTTATGACTTCATGGACTGTGGCCCGCCAGGCTCCTCTGTCCATGGGATTTCCCAGGCAAGAATACTGGAGTGGGTTGCCATTTTCTTCTCCAGGGCATCAAACCAGCATCTCCTGCATTGGCAGTCCAGTTCTTTACCACTAAGCCACACCTGGGAAGCCCAAAAGTTATATTACAAAACAGTTTTTCCAGTAAAGCAGTGTCTGGGGTCTGACATTTGTGAAATGAATGAGTTAAGTTTGAGTGTTTATGGACTAGGCTTCAATTACTTACAAATGCTTCTAGCTCAGAGTTCAGTTCAGTTCAGTCGCTCAGTCCTGTCCAACTTTTTGCGACATGGACTGCAGAGCCAGGCCTCCCTGTCCATCACCAACTCCTGGAGCTTACTCAAACTCATGTCCATCGAGTTGGTGATGCCATCCAAACATCTCATCCTCTGTCGGCCCCTTCTCCCGCCCTCAATCTTTCCCAGCATCAGGGTCTTTTCCAGTGAGTTGGTTCTTTGCATCAGGGGGCCAAAGTATTGGAGTTTCAGCTTCCAGCATCAGTCCTTTCAATGAATATTCAGGACTGATTTCCTTTAGCATCGAGAGGTTGGATCTCTTTGTAGTCCAAGGGACTCTCAAGAGTGTTCTCCAGCACGACAGTTCAAAAGCATCAATTCTTCGGCGCTCAGTGTCACTAAATTATTAGTTTAAAACTGTGATCATTAATTTTGATCTCTGTTTTCTGAGAATGCCGCACAGGAAGCACGGGGTAGGGAGTGGGGAGTGAGGGGTCACTTATACATAAGAAAGCAGAGGAAAATCATAAAACTTTCACACCTTAGTCTACCAGACTCATCACCTCTCCAGACCTCCAAACTGCCTCAACCGCGCTCCTTGGCAGGGCCAATTTGCTTAGATTACCGTTCGGCTTGTGCATTTATTACACAATGTACAACATACTGAACAGATGGTGCAGCTCCTGAGCTCAGCAGCTGGAGGGGACGCTCTGCACACAGTAGGAGCACCATAAACATTGATTGACTGAGTTCATTGCCTCGGTTGACTCGAAGCCATCTTGCCCCCGGGCAATATCCTTACATCTCTCCAGGCCCACACCCTGGCCCGAAAGGCGGTGAGCTCGCAGCAGATGGCGAGTCCCGGGTGCCAGGTGTGCAGCACGCTCAGCGCGGTCTGGGGCACCAGGTTCTTTGGTCCCTGCTCCTCCCCACCCCTCCCACTCCCACGAGTCGCCGTCGGCGCCACACGTGATGTCGGGCCAAGGGGGACGCGGGGAGGGGCGGGGAGGGCTGGGAACACGGAGCTCCGGTGCCTGGCGGAGCCCGCGCGTGCTGCGCCCGCCCCCTTTCCCCTCTGAACCGTGTCACCTGGCAGCCCGCGCGGCCTCCGCGCCTCCCCATCTTCCCTCTCTGCGATCGAGCGCCTTTCTCCCTCCCCCGCCCTCTTCCTCTCTTTCTCTTATCTTGACATTTCGCCTCGCTTCCCTCTGCCCACTCCCCGGCGGGTTTCCCTCGCAGGCAGGCGCGCCTGCTCCAGCCTGCCCGCCCCCGCACCACCTCCAATTGTAGGTCAACTGGCTGGCTAACGTTGGCTTAGGTGTGCTCTTGTTTAAGCGTTTTTCCATAAGTGGGATCAGACGCTTTCCCCACGGGGCTCCAACTGGAATTGCTGCTTCTTGGCTGTGGAGTTGGGGGGCGGGGACGGGAATCCCGCGGGATGTGCTGCCATCCACGCCGCGCGCTGGGGTCACTGGGATGGTTTCGGGGCGCCCCGCGGGGGTTGGCAGCCCCACCCGGGCGCCTGCTCCCGGGGCCTGGCTGCCGCGGCGGCCTGCCGAAAGGTAGAAGCATGCGAATCCAAGGGGGACAAAGCGGCGAATCCCTCCGGAGCGCTCCGATTCTCAGTAACTGCGCCCGGGGCGCAGCCTCTATTGGTGATTTACTTGCCAGAAACTCCCTCCTCCCAGACCTGAGACCCGGGGCCGATTCCCGGGGGGCGTCGGTGCGCCCCTGCCAGGGGGCCCTGGCACCTCGACTCCCGCCCCGCTCCCCGCCTTTCCCGCAAGAGGGAGGGCACCGAGGCACGCTGAAGCCCCCTCCCAAGCCCCGGGGGAGGGGATGCTTGAAGAGTGGAGTGCAACCAATTGTCAACCTCCCTTCGCCCTACAGCTTTTCCTCTGTAGCCCCCCCTCTCCCCGCCCACCGCGCATACACCCTGCTCTGCCCTCCCGCACGAGAGCGGGCAACTGCACGCTCCACGGGACCAGGGAGGGGGTTGCCCAGCCCGGGTACGAATGTCGCCTGCCAGCCGGAACGTGGGTTCCAGACGCAGAGCGCGCACGGGGCGGGTGGGCGTCCCGGGTCAAGGCGGTGGGCTCGCTGGAGACCAGGGGGCCCAGGGACTGTCAGTTCCGGTCATGGACGGAATTGGGCCCGGTGGCGGGGGGTGGGGGGTTGGTGGAGGGGATGGAGGAGCCGAGCGCCAGAGGAAACCACCTCCCCCCAACGCGGGCCAGCGCGGCCAATCGCAATTTCGAAGAAGGCTAGGGTGCGGGGGCGCGTGTGTGCCTGTGTCTTCAGCTTCTTCCCCGGTCGTAAACCTAAACGGAAGATGGGTGTTAAAGTGTTGCTGAAAGCATCGCCCGAAACCTGTTTACAGTAGGAAAGACTTTTCCCCGAAAAAGCACAGCCGGAGTCGATTCCAGTGTATTTCCTCCCTGTACCAGTAACCGAAAGACGAGACTCAGCCGCCGCGGCGGAGCACCGCTGACCCCCGCCTACCCCTCGGCGCGCCCAGGGCAGGGAGAGCGCGGTGCCCGCGCCACCGAGTCGCGGCGCCCGGCAGAGGGAAACCATCTTTTGAGGAGGGCTGCCTCTGCTAGTCCTCGAGTCGGGCGCGCCTCCTCTGCAGCGGCTCTCCGAGAGAGCCTTCTAATTCGTTCCGGCTTCGGCAAGATACGGACACGGCCATTGATGAGCTCCCGGTTCAGTGACTAGGTCCAAACGGGAGTCCTGGCGTCCCCAAGTTTCTGGGAGCTTCTGACAAGTGAACAGGAGGTGGCGGTTCGTTGCCCTAAACTCTTGATTTATGATTTAAAAAAAAAATCACCAGAATTCATCGACACACCCTATTAACCGCTGATCGTTTAAACTGCTACCGAAAGAAGGTAGTGGAGGATGCTACCGGTTCAGGAGAGGAGGAAGCGGGGAGAAAGAAGTCCGACCATCCCCACGTTTTCCCACATCTCCTCGTGGGCGCAGGGAGGCTCAGCGCTGCCACCTGGCGGCCACCTCTCCCTGGGCTGGGAGTCGGCTGATGGACGTAAACCCGGGTTCGCGGTGGGTGTGACTTGCTTCGGCTTAGCGAAATGGAGCAGAAGCTCGTGTTCCTGCTTCAAATCTACGTGGCCTGGTGCAAACACTCATTTCCTGCTTGTTCTCACGAGAAAATTGAAAGGAGAGGAAAAATGAGTTGGCGCTGGTATGAAATGCATACAGAAACCTACCAGGTGCCAGCCACTGGTTAGGAGGGTAGAGAAAATGGCAAAAATTTAATTAGAAATGCAGGATTCTTATCTCTTAATTTTTCCTAAGAGTAAACATAATAATAATAATAAACATGGACTTCATTTTACCTTAGATCCTATTTTAGTATTTTGCAAATAAGGATTACTTCCATACATTGTGTTTCCATACAACCCCCACCCCTTCGGGGAAGTCCAGTTCCAATGCAATTTCATCAGCCCCCCAAAAATGAAGTGCAAGTTATATTTGTCTACTTGACTGAGAAGTAAATCAGCTTCTGATGGAAGGTTATTTTCCATAAAATGTGGAACCAAAAAGCCTGGGGCCTTTCAGTTGGCAAAGGCCAATGACATCAAATTTCTCAGGCTTCTTCCCTGTCTGCTAAAGTAACAAAGACAGGATTTTTCCCCCTCTTTATTTTCTTTGAACTGAATAGTTGTCAGGTCAGACCAGCTCTTACAATCACAGTTTCTATAACCAAGACAAGGAAAAATCTTGCAAATCAGTGTGAATCCAAGATATTTGTTAAACTAATTTCCCCTCAGGTTTTTTTTTTTTTCCCCTCCCTCTATGCTATAGGAATATATTAAGCAGTGGGACAGAATGCTATGTCCATCTATATACCCCATACCATTTTATGGATGTAGGATTTTTATGTTGTGCAGGTGTGTGAGAGCAGAAGAAATGAATTAGCAAATATTACATCTCAAATTGAGTTCCATTATTTAATGGAAAATAAACAAAATAAGAGGAAATATTTACCTTAATTCAAAATTTGGAATGTCTATCATCTGCTAATAAAGAAATTTCATCTATTATTTTGAAACAGGATTTTTTTTTTTTTTTTTTTGCAAAATTATCTTGGCTTACTGTTAATATGGCTTAGAGAGTAGCATTAAGAATCACTTCATGTACTACAAAGCCAGCAGAGGGAACACTGAGTACTGATTTAGTAGGGGCCACCAAATATCTGGTATTTCGGAAAAAAATGTTAGTAATGGAAAAACTGGTTACAAAGCATGTGAAGTTAGGTAATGAGAACACAGAAATTTTTTCTCATTATTTGCTATTGAGACCTCATACATTTCAATGTGCACATATCCAGTTGGTGAGAAAGATGTCTTTAATAAAAGGCCACTTGTCACACGTTTTCTTACATTTTAAGAGGGCTACTAACACATAAGAACAAATCTACTTCAGAAGTCTAAGCATTCATATATACTATAATAATCTTTTATGTCAATGGAAATTACTAATACAATATTTCTTCAATTCTAAGAGGAACTTTTTTCTTTTCAGATGTCTTACATCCATGCAGATCTCAGATTCACTGGCAGTTGTTCTCCCTTAATAGCATGTGACCATGGTATGTCTGCAAGACATCAGTTAGATTTGTTGAAATATAGAAAATATACCTAACAATAGAAATAGGCCAGTGGCTATGTTTTAGTACACACATAAAAAAAAAAAAAATCTGCGTGCTTTAAACATAAAATCATTCTGACTGCTTTAACTTCCACTTTTTTCTTCAGTGGAAGACTCGCAAATGGCTTTGGAAATATAATTAATGATACTGATTATATTATTCACTCACTTTGACTGAAACATCACAAATTTAGTCACACCCTCAGATTATTAGTTGCTACAAATCTCAAACATAGTATTTATTCTTTTTTTATTCTGGTAAAACTATGGATTTTAAAAATAAATAATAGACCTCTTATAGTAATTTTTATGTCAGATTGAGAACATATAGGGCTATGTTATAATATGAATACCAGATAAAATGATGACACACCCAGCTTTGTTAGATGCAAAAGAGGTGCCTGTGGGATTTTTGTTTTCAAGATTTGTTTCCCCTTCTAAAAGAAAAAAATATATAACTTGGGTAGCTACTGGTCAAAAATTATTTGCTTCTACCCCACAAAAACATTCTTGTGTGTTGTTGATCCTTAGAGATCCAGTCAGATGTCGCCAAAGGGTGTTCTTTCCAGTAAAATTCTACATCTGACAACCTGGGCCTCTCCCCAGCCTACATACTCTAAAAGTTTGACAAGATAAGTAGAAATCTGCTGCCCAGCACTAGTTTGATCAGAACTGAAAGCTTAATTATGTTAGGTTAGCCCTACCTAACCACTTATCACTGGCTTATAGAAAAACAGTCTTATGGTTTTAAGGCCAATCTTTATTATAATTTTAATTTTCATACCTTAGAACAAGAGATGTCTGTGGCCAAATTAACATGTATTTTGACTACGTGGGAACTTTTTTTTGCCACATTCTTCACAATGCTCTTCATGAGGCTTCTTTTCAAATCATCAGGATGACTGGGTTGCCAGTGTGGTCCTTGGACGGTTCACATCCATGATCTGTGATGATTTTTTCACATCAGTGACCTCCCTCAATTTTAGTCTCTTGAACAACATGCTGCTTTTACTAGAGGGAATGTCTCTGGAATCTGAATTATCATGAAGGATAATACAGTATTCACTGAGGGCTTACTATACATCAAGCTCACTTAACTCCCACAAAACACTACATAGAGTAGTTCCTAGTGTTCCCATATCACTGATGAGGTAAACTGAGACTTGGTCACATCCCCAGGGTCACAAGACTAGTAAGAAGGACTAGCAGCCAGGTCTAATATAAATTCAGAAGGTCCATTCTTTTATGCTACTAGTTATCACTGCCTTCTACAGTGTCTCTTTGCTTTGGCCTTTTAATTCCATATGATTGAAGTGACGAACATATAGGAGAAAATAAAAAGGAAAGGAGGAGGAAGGTTTGGGGAAGAGAGGATGAAGTGTGAAGCTATCTTTAATTTTGAAAATGTGGAAAACTAATACTTAAAAAGTAAAACTGATTCCCATCCTTTACTCACCATTATCATCTTACACAAAACTATGGAAATTCTCCTCTTAACTCTGGAACACTGCCTATTGTGTTCCAGTGGAAAGCTCCTCTGTTTGGGCAACCCAGGATTTATGACTGTGTGTGCTGTGCTGTGTGCTCAGTCATGTCCAGCTCTTTGCAACCCTGTGCATTGTAACCCATGAGGCTCCTCGGTCCATGGGATTTTTCCAGGCAAGAATACTGGAGTGGATTGCCATTTTCTCCTCCAAGGGGATCTTCCTGGCCCAGGGATGGAACCCAGTCTCCCTTGCCTCCTACATTATCAGGCAAATTCTTTACCACACTGCACCACTAGGGAAGCCCATCCAGGATTCAAAGGGGAGTTTAAATCATTCAATAACTATAGTTAACCCGTTTGGTTAAGAGAGCAAGTAACTATTGCCCCCCCAAAATGCTCTTTTCTGCCTTTCACAAACAGCACCAAAATAGCTCTGAAGGGATTAGCATAATACATCAACATCTGTGCTGTACCTGGAATTGTTAAAATAATAGTGATGACAGGTGTCTAGGTACCACTTTCTTAATGGTTTTCAATGTCTATTGATTTATTTTCATAGCTTTCCCTCCCTCTTTTACATCCTTGGCTTTATGAAGGAGCCGAGGAACAGATTTTGCAATAAAGGCTGATTCTCTATTCCAATACTGAAAAGAACTAATAAAAATAATCACTTGGCTTTTAAGCAGAAAGCTTCCATTTACAGTATTTCACCCTTCCCCCCCTTCTAAGCCCCTTGTTATCTAACATAATGGTTAGAATACATTTCCGTCTCTCCCCTTAATAATTTCATGCATTAACATCCTCTTCACACACCACACACACACACACACACACACACACACACACACACACACACGCAAGCACGCACAGCAAAAGGAAAAAAGAGGCAGCAGAAATCTCAGCTGTACTTCTAGCCCTTTTAAAAAGTTTGCTCTGTAAATTGGAATGAGGTCAGATTTGGAGCTTCTCATTGCACGCGGAGATTATTATTGCATCGGGTTCCAAGCCAATGGGAAGCTCGGGGGAGGGGCTTGGCACGAGGAAGCGTTGGTTACAGCGGCTGATTGGCCGCGGCCAAGACTGGGAAAGGATAAAGAGGCGCGAGGCGGAATTGGGGTCCGCTCTAAGCTGCAGCAAGGGAAACCGTGTGTGAGAGGAAGAGGCCTGTTTCGCTCCGGGTCTCTAGTTCTTGCACGCTCTTTAAGAGTCTGCACTGGAGGAACTCTGCCATTACCAGCTCCCTTCTTGCAGGAGGGAGGGGGAAACATACATTTATTCATGCCAGTCTGTTGCATGAAGGCTTTCTGGCGTCCTACCTTGCAACAAAATAATTGCACAAACTCCTTAGTGCCGATTCCGCCCACAGAGAGTCCTGGAGCCAGAGCCTTTTCTGCTCTGCATTGTAAGAGAGGGACTAACTGATAGAGACTATGTCGCTTTCCTGAGCTTCTGAGAGCGCTCGCGAACTGGAATCAACTGCTTCAGGGGAAGGAAAAAAAAAAAAAGACTTGCCTGGGAGGCGGCGAGAAACTTGCATTGGAAGCTTCAGCAACCAGCATTCGAGAAACTCCTCTCCACTTTAGCACCGTCTCCAGGACGCAGAGCCGAAAGACAGCGCAAACTGCGGCGCGGTGAGAGAGAAGAGCGAGAGAGAGGGAGATTCTCCAGCCTGGGAACTATAACTCCTCTGCAGGAGGCGGAGTGCTCCCGCCTCGCATCTTTTTAGAGACTTTTCTCTCTTCGCCCACCTCCGCCCCGACCAGGAGTTGAGCCGCCCGCTCGACCGCCGCGCACGTACCCCCGCTCGGCGTGCGCTTGGTCCCGGGAGCCAGGAGGGCCCGGCGATCGCGCCGCGGCCGCCGCGAGGGTGTGAGCGCGCGTGGGCGCCCGCCGAGCCGGGGCCATGGTGCAGCAAACCAACAACGCCGAGAACACGGAAGCGCTGCTCGCCGGCGAGAGCTCGGACTCGGGCGCCGGCCTCGAGCTGGGCATCGCCTCCTCCCCCACGCCCGGCTCCACCGCCTCCACGGGCGGCAAGGCCGACGACCCGAGCTGGTGCAAGACGCCGAGTGGGCACATCAAGCGGCCCATGAACGCCTTTATGGTGTGGTCGCAGATCGAGCGGCGCAAGATCATGGAGCAGTCACCCGACATGCACAACGCCGAGATCTCCAAGCGGCTGGGCAAACGCTGGAAGCTGCTCAAAGACAGCGACAAGATCCCTTTCATTCGGGAGGCGGAGCGGCTGCGCCTCAAGCACATGGCTGACTACCCCGACTACAAATACCGGCCCAGGAAGAAGGTGAAGTCCGGCAACGCCAACTCGGGCTCCGCGGCCGCCGCCGCCTCCAAGCCCGGGGAGAAGGGCGACAAGGTCGGTGGCAGCGGCCACGGGGGCGGCGGCGGCGGGGGCAGCCACGCAGGGGGAGGAGGCGGCGGCGGCGCGAGCGGCGGCGGCGCCAACTCCAAACCCGCTCAGAAAAAGAGCTGCGGCTCCAAAGTAGCGGGCGGCGGGGTCGGCAAGCCCCATGCCAAGCTCATCCTGGCGGGCGGCGGCGGGAAGGCGGCGGCGGCGGCCGCCGCCGCCTCCTCCTCCTCGTCGTCGTCGTCGTCCTCGTTCGCCGCTGAGCAGGCGGGGGCCGCCGCCCTGTTGCCCCTGGGCGCCGCGGCCGCGGCCGCCGACCACCACTCGCTGTACAAGGCGCGGACTCCCAGCGCCTCGGCCTCGGCCTCCGCGGCGGCCTCGGCCTCGGCCGGCCTGGCGGCCCCGGGCAAACACCTGGCGGAGAAGAAGGTGAAGCGCGTCTACCTGTTCGGCGGCCTGGGCGCGTCGTCCTCGCCCGTCGGCGGCGTGGGCGCGGGCGCCGACCCCAGCGACCCCCTGGGCCTGTACGAGGAAGGGGGCGCCGGTTGCTCGCCCGACGGGCCGAGCCTGAGCGGCCGCAGCAGCGCCGCCTCGTCGCCGGCCGCCGGCCGCTCGCCCGCCGACCACCGTAGCTACGCCAGCCTGCGCGCCGCCTCGCCCGCCCCGTCCAGCGCGCCCTCGCACGCGTCCTCGTCGGCCTCATCCTCCTCCTCGTCGTCGTCGTCCTCCTCCTCGTCCTCGTCCTCGGGCTCGTCGTCCTCCGACGACGAGTTCGAAGACGACCTGCTCGACCTGAACCCCAGCTCAAACTTTGAGAGCATGTCCCTGGGCAGCTTCAGCTCGTCGTCGGCGCTGGACCGGGATCTGGATTTTAACTTCGAACCCGGCTCCGGCTCGCACTTCGAGTTCCCGGACTACTGCACGCCCGAGGTGAGCGAGATGATCTCGGGAGACTGGCTGGAGTCCAGCATCTCCAACCTGGTCTTCACCTACTGAAGGGCGCGCGGCTGGGAGAGAGAGGGACGGGGCGGGTGGTGGGGTGGGGGGAGAACCAGAGAGGAAAATGAAAAAGGAAAAAAAAAAAAAAAGCGAACAGAGTAAAGAGTTGCAAGAGAAAAGGGAAAACAAGAGGGGGTTAAAAAAAAAAAAAAAAGGAAAAGGAGAAAAAAAAAAAGTGAGCAGGGCCGGCCTCGGCCGCGTCCGGGTGGTCGGAGAGCAACGCCACGGCGTCTGGGGACCCGCGCTCCCAACCCCCATCTCGCCGGCCGGAGGGACGCGGCGGAGGCGGAGGTAGACAGGGGCGACCTTTTATTGTTGTTCTTGGTGGTGTTGTTGATGGCGAAAAAAGCGACTTCGAGTTTCCTCCCCTTTGCTGGAAGAGACCCCCCCACCACCACCACCAGCCCTTCCAGCGAGCTTCCGGACTTGTCTGCACCCCCGGCCAGAAGCCGAGTTGGTAGTTTTCTAGCGACTGAAGGAATCGTCTATTCCTCTCTCATCGCTCCCTCGGTGTTTTGGGGCTACTTTACTTGGTTTTTTGTTTTTTTGATCCGGAGGGGAGGGGGACTCCGGCATGCCCCCGGAGGGGTTTTGTTCTCAGCATCCCCGTCCTCAGTCTCCCCCCCCCCCACCCCCCCCAAGAAGACCGAAGGCTCCGGGGCGTCGAATTTGACCGACTGCAGGTATTGCGGGGAGAGGGGAGTCGCAAGGGCCTCAGCGCCGGGACTGAGAGACTCCACGCTGGCGAATTCCCGTTTTGTTTTTGGAGGGCTTTTTTTTCCTCCCCCCCCCCCTCTTTTTTTTTCTTTTCTTTTCTTTTCTTTTTTTCTGCCCCTGCAGCCAGAGGAGGAGACGTTGAGTGACCGGCGCTCGGAAATGACCGGAGAACCTAGTTGGAAAGCCACACCAGCCAGGACGAGGGGCGGGGAGGAGAAGGCCACGAACTGGAAGGGGGGCGAGTAATAAAACTGAAATGGATTTGCACGTTCGGGAGAAGGTGGCGGCGTCTCCTGGGCCTCCGCCTCCTGCATCTCTGAAACCAGTGAGGTGAGACTTCACGGCCCTGCAGGCGCGGAGGAGAGGAGACTGTTTGATGTGGTACCCGGGGCAGTGGAGGGCGAGTGGTGTCGGGGGGGAAAAAAAGGTTTTTTGCTTCTCTTAATCGGAATCGTGATGGTGTTGGATTATTTCACTGGTGGGGTTAATATAGCATGTTATCCTGTCTATCTTTTAAAGATTTCTGTATTAAGACTGTTGAGCAGTTTTTAAAATAGTGTAGGATAATATAAAAAGCAGATAGATGGCGCTATGTTTGATTCCTACGACAGAAATTATCACCAGCTTTTTTTCATTCTTAACTCTTTAAAGGATTCAAACGCAACTCAAATCTGTGCTGGACTTTAAGAAAAACCAATTCAGGACCAAATTTTTTCTCAGTGTGTATGTGTTTATTCCTTATAGGTGTAAATGAGAAGTGTTTTTTTCCCTCACCGATGCTCCATCCTCGTTTTTTTTTTTTTCCTTGTAAATGTAATCAGATGCCATTTTATATGTGGACGTATTTATACTGGCCAAACGTTTTTTTTCTTATTTTGTCCCTTTTTTTTTTTTTTGCTTTCTTTTGCTTTGCTTTCTTTCTATTTACTTCCTTATTTCTTTCTTCCTGACTTTCTTTTTTCTTTCGTTTCTTTTTTCTTTTTTTTTTTTTGGTAGTTGTTGTTACCCACGCCATTTTACGTCTCCTTCACTGAAGGGCTAGAGTTTTAACTTTTAATTTTTTATATTTAAATGTAGACTTTTGACACTTTTAAAAAACAAAAAAAGACAAGAGAGATGAAAACGTTTGATTATTTTCTCAGTGTATTTTTGTAAAAAATATATAAAGGGGGTGTTAATCGGTGTAAATCGCTGTTTGGATTTCCTGATTTTATAATAAGGCGGCTGGTTAATATCTCACACAGTTTTTGAAAATCAGCCCCTAATTTCTCCATGTTTACACTTCAATCTGCAGGCTTCTTAAAGTGACAGTATCCCTTAACCTGCCACCAGTGTCCATCGTTCGACCTCAGCCCTATAAAAAGGGGAGGAGAATTAGCCAAACACTGTATGCTTTTAAGAAAAACGAGTTTTTTAAACAAAATACTGTTTTATGTAGAGGCTTTAAAACTGGTGCATTTACAGCAAAAAGGGATCCTGTAGCTTTAACTTGTAAACCACATCTTTTTTGCACTTTTTTTATAAACAAAAACGTGCCGTTTAAACCACTGGATCTATCTAAATGCCGATTTGAGTTCGCGACACTATGTACTGCGTTTTTCATTCTTGTATTTGACTATTTAATCCTTTCTACTTGTCGCTAAATATAATTGTTTTAGTCTTATGGCATGATGATAGCATATGTGTTCAGGTTTATAGCTGTTGTGTTTAAAGATTGAAAAAAGTGGAAAACATCTTTGTACATTTAAGTCTGTATTATAATAAAGCAAAAAGATTGTGTGTATGTATGTTTAATATAACATGACAGGCACTAGGACGTCTGCCTTTTAAGGCAGTTCCGTTAAGGGTTTTTGTTTTTAAACTTTTTTTTGCCATCCATCCTGTGCAATATGCCGTGTAGAATATTTGTCTGAAAATTCAAGGCCACAAAAAAACAATGTTTGGGGGAAAAAAGAAAAAGAAAAAAATCATGCCAGCTAATCATGTCAAGTTCACTGCCTGTCAGATTGTTGATATATACCTTCTGTAAATAACTTTTTTTGAGAAGGAAATAAAATCAGCTGGAACTGAACCCTAAATCTTGACTTTTGTCATTATTATGCCCAAAGCCTAAGATTGGAAGGGCCCTATGGCTTGTAGAAACTACACCATCTGCCCTAGCTTTGAAACAAGTGAGTTCTCAGGCCTGTTACTTGCCATCTAATTGAGGAATAAATCCTCCTAAATTCCTCTTACTCTGATTGGGCAGGCACTAACCCTGAAACCATGTGTCAACTCTACACGCTTTCTAGGAATTTTCTGAGTTTACCTCCATTTAAATCAACGCCCTTTGTCTTGAAATTTTAAAAAGAAGGGGAGGGGTAATGTAGACAGAATTCTTTACAGATAAAACCAGCTCCTAAAACTGCTTTCTCCTTTATTTGCCTTGATTTACCATTCAGCAGCAGCTAGAATTGTTTCTCACAGATTAGGAACAAAAAGGTTGTTAAATTATCAATATATTGTAGTGAAAGGCATTACCTGTTACGAGATAAAAAGTTGTATCCATTTTTTTTCCTCAAAAGCGAGAAGCTTCACGTTGTGCCAAAATCTTTGTGTGCCATGACCAATGTGGTTATTCCTGTCAGTGAAGGAGAAAAAGTACCTTGAATTTCCTAAGGCCTGTTAGTATTTGGTTTGGACCCTGCAGTTTGCTAAGAGGCACTATTTCCTGTTTACTTTGAGGGTTAACAATTGCTATTAACTAACAAAGCTCATCCTCTCTTCCAAGTGTTTGTTTAAAATGTCTGCTTTATATGTCTTCTGGTTTTTCAGCACTGGAGAGGAAGGGTTAATAAGACCTATGTGGAAATAACTCTCTTAATCATCAAGATTGCTTGTAGATAAGGAAATCTCCATTCTAGAATGTACAGGTGGATGAAGAGAATTTTGGAGACCAAAACAAGCAATGTGTTCTGGTCAGTGAAAATAATTCTACCCTCCAAAATAATGTAACTATTGCATTTCAGTGTAATTTCATCGTTCAAAGATCATTTTAGCTACTAGAGTCCAAATTTTTATTACATGTATTCACTAATATATTTAGTTTTAATTGCACTTGTGTTCTGTAATTATGTTTTTTTAAATTAAAAAAACAACTTGGTATCTTATATTAGTCTCTTCAAATACACTTGTCTCTTCAAAGACTCTTCTAATTGCTTTTTGTTCATGGTAGTGATAACAATTGTTTAATTTTTTCAGATCCAAAATATGAAAACCTTGCCATAAATGACTATGTGATATAATTTTTAAGTATATTTTATCTCCTAGGGTTCTCCTGCTGGAACTGCATTTATTGCCCCTTGACAGCAGACAATTTAGCTGTTTAAGAATTTTGATAACATTGCTTTAAAAAGAAAAGCTTAAAACGTGTGATCTTCCTAGGAGGTGATAGAGTAAATGTAGGAAACATTTTTGTACTTCCTTTCCTCTGAATCAGTCTTTATTCATAAGGAACACTTACGTAGTAGGTGGTAGAAAGGCATAATAAATCTGAGAAACCAACCAGTTTAGGATGACTTTTAACTTTCAGATAATTGAGATCAATAGAAGAGGATAAATTTCAGATTTTAAGAATAAAAGCCATTTTTATTTAAAAATACTGTTCTGACTCTGGGCTTGATTGGAAATACGAATTAGTAATAATTGATAAGTAGGTTTTGTCAGTTCTAGTTGATTGACCTGTAAGTGCCAAGAAAAAAAAAGTAAGCTGGTAGGGTGGACTGAGTGCCTGAATTTTGTGCTCATATTTGGAGGGGGTAGAGGGGCGGGCAGGGATATTGGAGGTATTAAGGATTTCCAAGGAAAATGGGAAAGCAAAGGGCTGGCAAGTGGACATATACATTTACCAAGTCTTCCCTGTGTTTATGGGGTGTCCATGAGTCAGAACACGTTTGGATAGTGAATGCTAGGGTTCCAGAATATTTAATCATAATTTAAAATAATTTATTTTAAAGGAGCATTGAGATAGATCCAATGTCAAGAAAACACTTAAGAATTTTGATAGAAATACAAATCCATCTTACCCGTTTGGATTTCTCAGGGTGGAAGGTTGGTACACTTTATTTTTCTTTGTGGTTATTTTTTTTTATGCCTTTTTTTTCCCCCCTCCTTTGAGTCCTGTACTACAGTATCTCTCTAACCCATATTTACTAATGTTTACCCTACCCCTCCGGGCTTCCCTGGTTGCTCAGCTGGTAAAGAATCCACCAGCAATGCAGGAGACCTGGGTTTGATTCCTGGGTTGGGAAGATCCCCTGGAGAAGAATAGCTACCCAATCCAGTTTTTTCGCCTGGAAAATTGCATGGACTGCATAGTCCATGGGGTCGCAAAGAGTCCAATTCTGGAAAATTATCTCCCTATCCATTTTCAGATCTTCACTGGGTATCATTTGAAAACCAAAGGAGGTGGGGAGAAGCCATTCCAGGCATCAGGGTGGTGGTCAGACTCTGCTGAAAAAAAAACTGCTAGAGATAAAGCATAGAATTCACAGGCTCCATCCAAAGCCCTGCACAGAATGATTTTAGCCCACCTTTCCAGTTCAAAAGAATTCACAGGCAGTCATCTCTCCCTTAAATTGTTGGAGGACAGGAAGCATGCCTTAAACACTTAGTTTCCCCAACTTTGCTGTCTCTGTTTCACTGCATATAATACATATTTGATTGTTAATTTCACATATACATTGTTTCAGTGGGGCTTTAAGAGCTTTCAAAATGTCTTTGCATGTCAGGCTGTATTATAGCAGCTGTGGTAAGGAGGAATCTTGGATTTACTGAAAGCCTGGGTAACAATGCTGTCTCTTAGACCATCCAGCTATGAAGGCCATTGGTCATATCTCTTAGCCTTCTTAAGCCTCAGTGCTCTGAACTGCTAAATAGAATACTATGTGGACATAAAAAGCCGTTGTGAGAATCTAGTGGAGTGACACATGGAACATACCTGGAATCAGGCCTAGCCTCTTGGATGGGCTCATTAAGTGCTAGTTCCTTACCTCATGGGTTGTTCTAAAAAGATAATTCGTGTCTAAGGCTAGCACAGTGCAAGCAAATACAGAAGGTACCAAGTTCTTAAAATGAAATCCCTGGAATTGGTATCTTCCGATCTGGTACATGAGCCCTCACATCATAGAATCACCCCAGGATTCTAGCTAAGGGCAGAGATTATGAAGATTATCAGATTCTGGGGGTGGGACCCTAATAAGCCGCCAGATAGCAGGCTTACTCTCTGGAGTGTGGTATGTGTTCTCCAAGGATGCAAAGCAATTTTGTGTACCAATGCACAAATGAGTTACAACTTGGACCTTAAAAGAACAAATCTGCAGGGTAAAGGACAGCTTTCATATGAAGCTGGAGGATCTCTGCCTCCGTGGTCGTTTAGCATATTTTCCTAATAAATATGCAACGAGGACTTATTAGCACCTTTTGCTCAGTGGAGAAAGGGAATTGAGAGTGACTCAATGGGGTCACAAGGTGAGAAGTGAGAGAAACCAGCCCTGGAACCCCCTTTCTTGAGCCCTGCTTCGGATTTCCAGAAATAGGTGTCTGCTCTACTTCAGCCAGAGAGACTTAACAGGCCTGGGCCATAGAGGAGGACTGGGAGCCTTCTGGCTTCCGGTGCATGTCCCAAGGATGCTCTCCAACCTCCCTAATTGAGAGGGTAAGTGTAAGTGATTAGCTGTGCATATGTATCTATTTAATATATTCCATTTCAGTGAATGTTAACTAAGGTCAAAGGTCAACTCGGACTGAGTTTTGGAAGAAGTACCTGAGGCAGAATAGAATCAACCGTATAAACACGGTGAGTGGAACTTCTGCTTTGTTATCGAAAAGGGAGATCACTGGAAATTATTCAGGGGAGTGTACTCACACTTTATAGAGAGGGCCGCAGCCTACCCATTATACCCTAATGAGATTGACCGTTGACTACAGTTAACTTGAAGGGTTTTATGGTTTCCTGCATGTGTTGTTTTCCTTCTCGATGTTAAAAAGAAGAAGAAGATTAAAAAGGAAACACACCTCCCATCACCAAACAGTATTTCCCAGAGGGCTGTTGGACCAGGCTGCTGCGTTTGGGTCTCTTAGTTAACAATGCACCTTCATGTGTGTGTGTCTGTGGATCCAGGTGATAATAAATTTAGCCCATGTTATTTTCTTCTGACAGGTTCAACTCAGGGCAGTTGGTTTATGGAGTTCTGCCAAACAGTCCAGGCCCAAGTCAAGTCAGGGCAGGAAGCTTCAAGTGAAAGCCTTCCTTTACCCTGCAGATTTGTTCTTTTAAGGTCCAAGTTGTAACTCATTTGTGCCATTGGTACACAAAATTGCTTTGCATCCTCGGAGAACACATACTGCATTCAAATGATATTCCATTTGAAATTGTTTTAAGTGTAGGACAAACGAGAAAAACAAATACCATATTTATCATCATTTAGCCTGCTTGGTACTTTAGATATTTTCCCCAATATCTGATTCTTTGGGCGAGTTATAAGACAACTAATGAATGTGCTATTTCCTTTCACAACATACAGCTGAAAGACAGGAGGCAAATGAAAATACTGAACATTATCTTTAGTAGGCTCTCAGCATAAGTGAATGCCCAGCAGCGCGGCAAGATGATTGGCTCGAGTGTATGGTGCATGTAACTGCTTTTATAAAAGCTGAGCAGCCAGGCCCTGTTTAACGATCAATTAGCTCCCGCTGT
Source organism: Ovis aries (assembly GCF_016772045.2). Classification (NCBI taxonomy): domain Eukaryota; kingdom Metazoa; phylum Chordata; class Mammalia; order Artiodactyla; family Bovidae; genus Ovis; species Ovis aries. The sequence goes on along the minus strand of NC_056073.1, from coordinate 35,776,301 downwards.
ATGTATGGTTAATTGCCACTTTCTTACCAGGGCTTGTCCTAACTTCCCTGGCTCCAGCACCTAAAACCTGTGAAAATAGTCTCTTCTAGAACTCCTGACCTTCAGTCTTGGCCTCTGCTTTCTCCCTCCCCTTTCCCACACTCCCCGTGCTGGCCTTTTATCTCTCTTGTTTGCCAATCCCCTGAGACTCTGAATAATTTATTTGAAGTTCCTGGGAAGTTGTGGGGGCTGCAGTCTCAAAACACATTGCACTTTGTTCCTCCTCCGGCAGAAGTAGGTCCTGAAGCCTTTGTTTGAAAGAGGTGGTGCTAAGGATGTTTGGGAATTTGCTAACAGTTTTAATTTGATTTTGGAGTGTGCACCCAGTGAATCCAAAAGCTGGAGAGGGGGGGATACTGGGGGGGGGCGGGCAGGGAGGTGTTGCCAAGGGCAAAAATTACTTTACTTTTTCCCAGACTATTTAAAAATAGTGTCTCAAGATTTTAATAGGTGTTCTGTAGTCAAGTAAATTAAAGAAATGCTGGTTAAGAAGATTCCCATTTTTTTAAATTGTTCTATCAACGTATGTTTATTCATATCTATGCAAACATATTAGAACTTTTCTTGAGTAGCTCCTAGAAATAGAATTGCTAAATCTTAGTGTTACAGACATTGGCTTGTGACAGTTTTTCCACCCTGGAGTTGGTTAGGTGTAAAGTGGGGTGGGTGTTGAGAAAACTCAGTGATAGGTCTAGTGAACTAAGATTAAAAATTAAGTTAGACTTTGAAACAATCACTTTACAGTCCCCTCCTCCCACCCAGAGGGTGAATAGATTGTTTTCACGTGTAAAAAGGGACATCTGCAAATTGTTTTGAGGTGATTTTTCTAACCCTAGTGTCTGATAACAGTACACGATTCAAAAAACAGAACAATTACAGAAATACCCTTGACCCCTGCATGGTGACCAAGTATAGGGATTTTAAATGAAACATAAGGACAGGGATCAACTCCCTCTGGTCTTTTTCTTCTGCTATTAGAATTCACCAGGCTCATTCTCATTTCTGTGTTATTGGCTCTAATTTTTTTAGGCTCTGTGATTTCAAGAAACAGACTCACTCAAGTAACTTGACCTCATGGGGCTTTACTACAAAAAAAAGCATGACTGTCAGAGAATTAGAAATTTCATGAGACTTCTGAGAGAAATATTCAGAATACATGGCTCAAGGGAGCAGGTTAATCACCTGCCTAATTCAACATCAAAACTGCAAAAATATTAATACTGACCAGATAGTCTCTTGGATTTCCTGTATGTCTTGACTGTCTCCCAACACCAAATTCTTGATTCTCCATATTTGATTCTTCAAATTCCCTTTTAAGTCAGAACTTCATGTGATCAGTTACTTTCTCCTCCACTTGCCAGGCAGTAAATTGGCTGCTTGGGGGTTATATGGACCAATCACTGAGTATCTACTCACTGATTGTTGTTGTTGTTCAGTCCCTAAGTCATGTCCAACTCTCTGTGACCCCATGAACTTAACACAGCAGGCTCTTCTGCCCTCCTCCAGCTCCCAGAATTTGCTCAGATTCATGTCCACTGAGTCAATGATGCTATCTAGCCATCTTTTCCTCTGCTGACTTCTCTTTTTCCCTTCAATATTTCCCAGCATCAAAGTCTTTTCCAGTGAGTCGGCTCTTTGTATCAGGTGGCCAGATTATTGGAGCTTCAGCATCAGTCCTTCCAATGAATTCAGGCTTGATTTCCTTTAGGATGGACAGGTTGGATCTCCTTGCAGTCCAAGGGACTCTGAAGAGTCTTCCCTAGCACCACAATTCAAAAGCATCAATTCTTCGGTGCTCAGCCTTCTTTATAGTCCAACTCTCACATCCGTACATATCTACTGGAAAAACCGTAGTTTTGACTGCATTGATCTTTGTCAGCCACGTGATGTCTGCTTTTTAGTACACTGTCTAGGTTTGTCATAGTTTTCCTTCCAAGGAGCAAGTGTCTTTTAACCCACTGATTAGTTGGTATATTCTTCACTCTCCCATCCCCCCTGTTTTATCTTTGCTCCTAGGCTGTGAAAGTCTTGTACTTCCTCTTGCATTCCTTCTTTGTACTTTGTTCCTCCTCTGGCAGAAGGAGGTGGTGCTGAGGACATTGGGGAATTTGCTAACAGTTGTAATTTGATCAAAACTGTTACTGTATACTCCAGGATGGCAAGCCCAAGATCCACAGAGCATGTACCCCTCCTCCCCCACCATCCATAGTATCCTCCCTTGGAAGAGTTTGGTTTTTATCTACTTCATTGATTTTTTTTTTCCCCTGTAGCTTTAATTTTGTCACTAGGACTTAGAGATATAAACACTGAGACTAAGTGTTTATACTAAGTGAGATTAAACACTGTATTCTAAAGAGAGTGTTTGACGTTAGGGGCCAGAGAAAGCCCCTTCCCCAGTTATCCAGAGCAGAATTGATTGTAATGTGATCAATATTCTTTTCACCTTCCCACCCCCCAAGTCCAAGTAAGCAGAAGAGAAAGGGAAGGAAGAGGGTCAGAGACCTGAAAAATCTTTGAGGGAAGCACAGTGGGTTCTCACACCATTGTATTTGGCTGTCGGCTTAGCTCTTCTGTCAGAGGAAGAAGGGGAGGCAGCCTGGAGTGGTGGGGATGGGGGCGGTCGCGGGCGGGTGGAGAGGGGAGCCTTCTACCGTTTGACTCAGAAAGGGTGTGAGTTTGCACAGATCAAGTACACTGAAGTAGGGAGTCTGAGAAGACTACAGGGAGTACTTTGTACAGCAGGAATAGAGAAGTAAGGGAGAATCCAAGCTGGCATCCTCCAGTACAGGGAAAAATAGGGCTGTTGTGCAGAAGAATCCACATATATGCCCTTGGGAAAAACAGTATTTGGGTGCCCACCCCACAGCAGGCCATCAGTGACCATAGGTCTTCGCTAGAGAATCAGCACAAAGTCAGGACTTGAGTCCCTGCCAATTCAGTTAAAGGGATGTTCGTGGTTTTTGTCCTTGCTCCCTCCCCCAACACAGTGGAGGAGCTGGGCTTTGGAATAACATCAGGAGGAATGATTCTTACACTCCATGCTGCTGAAGTTGACTCTGGAAAGGAGAGGAGATTTGAATCCAGTTTGAGAGTAAATGTAAAAATTGTGTTCGCTTTTTAAAAAATCAGAAATGAAAGATATGAACCATACCACCATTAGATGCTTTTTTTTTTTCTTATTACACTATGTTCTACAGGTGGAACATGTATGTGGCAAATTGGCAAAAGATATTTCGGGATGGGTGTGAGGCCATTTTATAAATAAAAAGGATATCTCTCCTCTCTAGTCATCACAAAGCCCAGGATTCATAGCTCTCCTCTCTAGTCACCACAAAGCCCAGGATTCACAACCCACTTTCTTTCCCCTTTAGACAGAGGTGCTCAAAGAAATCCACATGTAAACACACAACCAGAACAGTTCCTCTTTCAGCTATTTTACATAAAAAATTTTGCCTAAAAACAAATTCACTGCTTTAAGATCATAGAATTTTGAACTTTTTAGATGACAAAAAAATTAGGGGCCAACTGACCCATTGACCTACATTGATCCTACCAATCCCCCACCTCCCAAATAACCCTGGAAAGCAGTCCATGCTCCCAAATTATTATTGTCAACAGTGTGATTAGAATCCCTGTCTCCTCAAAATAAAGCTCAGTATCTTTCTTTGAGGACTACTGTTAGGTAGGTGTTGGAAGAACATCAATGTGATTGAAACTTTTAAATGATCCTCAGCTTCTTAACTGCTAAACATATTTACATTTTAAAAAGATGATGTTAGGTTTAATAAAGCTGTTCATTTGTAGAAGGGTGAGTTATTTGACAAGATGAAGTAAGAACATTCAGGAAATGGGGAGATTTCTTTAGCTGTAGGTAGGTAATTGGCCTCTATTTTGGCAGATTCACTGGTAGCAGCCTTGGAAATCTGTTGCAGTGTTGATTCCTCCAAATTGTTTCAGCTTCTCCCAGTTAATTCCCCTTCCCCTCCAAACTCACATGTTCTCTGAAAGAGTGGGAGGGGGACTTCCCTGGCGGGCCAGGATTAAGACTTCACCTTCCAGTATATTCAAAAGCAGAGACATTACTTTGCCGACTAAGGTCCATCTAGTCAAGGCTATGGTTTTCCCTGTGGTCATGTATGGATGTGAGAGTTGGACTGTGAAGAAGGCTGAGCACCAAAGAATTGATGCTTTTGAACTTTGGTGTTGCAGAAGACTCTTGAGAGTCCCTTGGACTGCACGGAGATCCAACCAGTACATTCTGAAGGAGATCAACCCTGGGATTTCTTTGGAAGGAATGATGCTAAAGCTGAAGCTCCAGTACTTTGGCCACCTCATGAGAAGAGTTGACTCATTGGAAGATACTCTGATGCTGGGAGGGATTGGAGGCAGGAGGAGAAGGGGACGACTGAGGATGAGATGGCTGGATGGCATCATGGACTCAATGGATGTGAGTCTGAGTGACCTCCGGGAGATGGTGATGAACAGGGAGGCCTGGCGTGCTGTGATTCATGGGGTCGCAAAGAGTCGGACACAACTGAGCGACTGAACTTCCAGTGCAGGGGGTGAGAGTTCGATTCCTGGTCAGGGAGCTAAGATTCCCACATGCCTCCTGGCCAGAACATGAAACAGAAGCAATATTGTAACATATTCAATAAAAACTTAAAAAATGGTCCACATCAAAAAAATGGTCCACATCAAAAAAGTCCTTTAAAAAAGTGGGAAGATATTAAGGACAGTGTTCGAATGTTGTAGATTCAAATACATATTACTAATAAAACTGGCTTAAAGAATTTCTCAGTACCACAAGCATTTTACGAATGCAACCTTAGCCTCAAATATATAGGGAGTAAAAAAACCCACAAGATATTTTCTGTTCTTTCATGCCCATTCGCAAATTAGGACTGCCAACTGCTTTCCCCTCTTTGCTATGATTAACGATTAACAAGAGATCTTAACAACTGTGGCGCGCTAAAAAACTAGACGTGACAAAAGATAATCGAAACGTATTCATGTCTACCTAACACCAGAGTCTGGAGTGTCCGCACTCATTATAACGCCAGAGGAGGCCCTCCTGCATTTCCCGCCCCTTGATTCCCGCAGGGCTCAGTCCCTTGGGAGGAAGCACTTTTCTCTCTATCTCTGCACCATCTCTGATTCAAGTTGGTCCATCTGGAAGTAATATTACCCAAGCGTTTATACCCGGGGCCTGGCTCTCCGCAAGTGACTGCATTTTCCTGCAACCAACTATTGGCAGCTGTTACATAGGCCTTTTCTGCTTTTTAGATACCTATAATTACACCAATTATGCCAATCATTGATGTTTATAAAGGATTTAAAATTTTACACACTCTGAAGAGTCTATCAGAAAGCACCATCTGAGGCAGAGGGACACCCCACAGAGGGGCCCATTTGACCATTTAGATTGTTGCTGTGCGCTCCTTAAATTGAGCACCAGAGTAAGTGAGGCTTCTTTCGAGCCTATATGTCTGAGGCAAGTTAATCCTGTCACTGGAATAAAATTCTGTTTGGTTAAGGACCGCGGAACTCAATCTAGCTTTTATTTTCAAAGCAAGAACACTGTATCCAAGGCAATGAAATCAGAAATTTTGACCCGAGACCTCTGAACTACAGCACAAGAATGAGATGGTTGACATTGCTCTATTCCAGGCTCCACCTTCAGATACAATTAAAGACTGGATGAGGACTGTCCAGTCAGCATGCTTGGCTGGAAGGCAGACAGCCTTACTGGCAGTGCCCATAGGAGCATATTGCAACCTTGGGCAAAGGGAAAATAGGTTAACGCTGATCCTGTATTTAAATTTTTGATACTTGCCTCCTCATGGATTTTTCATGCATTAATTTTCACTTTTAGGTATTATTTGATTATTGAGTTTTGTGAGTCTCTCAGTTGTATCTGACTCTTCTCAATGCCATGGACTGTAGCTTGCCAGGCTCCTCTGTCCATGGAATTCTCTAGGCAAGAATGCTGGAGTGGATTGCCAAAGCCCTCCTCCAAGGGATCTTCCCAACCCAGGGATCAAACCCCGGTCTCCTGCATTGCAGGAGGATTCTTTAGCATCTAAGCCACCAGGGAAGCTGGGTTCTCCTTAAATTTTGTACCTGGGATGAGTGCCTTGCTGGCCTCCCCCTAGTCCCTGCCCTGGGTTTCCTGATGCAGGTTTGATGTGTGGTTTGCTGGTTTGGTGACTGGTCCTTACACCTGAGTCCTTTTTATATGCCTGTAAATGCAATGTGTATATATTTGCCATTTGCCCGGCAGGTAGCTAGGCAGAAGTTAACTATTTTTAGTTAAGTTCTTGAGACATTAAAACAACTGCCCTTAATTGTTGGTATTGGTAAGGATTGTCTGGCATGCTTGCTAAGAACACAGACTTCCAGACCTTATGCCCAGAAATTTGGATATCTGAGGTGGAGTTCGGATCTCTACCCATCTGCATTTTTAAATAATGTTTCTGATGCGGGTAGTTTACAAATCACACCTGTGGGACTTCCCTGGCAGTCTAGTGGCTAAGGCTTCACCTTCCAGCGCAGAGGGTACAGGTTCAATCCTTGGTTGGGGATTCAAGATCCCACATACCTTGCAGCCAAAAAGCCAAAACATTAAACAGACAGTATTGAACAAATTCAACAAAGACTTTGAAAACGATCCATATCAAAATTAAAAGGAAAAAATTAAAAGCCACATTTGTGTAAAAGCCTCTTTTTTCAGGGGATAGTACTCTTTTGTGGGTTATATATCTATCGCATCAGGAACAAAGAGGATTACTGGGGGTTGACAGCTGCCTATGGGAAGAGTCACCAAACACCTAACAAAGTTATTCTCCAAACCAGCCCTGTAAAGACCGGAGACCCAGAGCCAGAAACTTCTGTTACAGTAAGCTAATAGCCGACTCTAACAGGTAGGATTTTCTGATTATTCGGCAGACATTGAATGACATATGTAAGCCCTTGATATCTAAAAAAGCAGCTCACAAACACAAGTAAGTTATTACACTTATTCCGTGTTTTTAGAGACACTTAAGGTTTTCAGCAGGACATTACATTCCTTAACAAATCCCATCCTCCCCAAATCTCTACGTTTTAATAGGATTATCCCCTCATGGAATGCTTTCCCAGTATTTCTCAAATCGAGGTCTGAGTACCACCTCTTTATTGTGCAATAAAACTTTTCCTGAAAGTGTTATCTGCAGCCCCAGGCACCTGTGGGAAGCTGTAGCATTATCTCAATCAAGATGAGAAGAACCTGGTAACTAGAGAAGTGGACACTTAGCTTCACTGTGGGCAGGTCCTATGCATTTACATGGATTGCCTTCCCCACTTAATCGTGGCAGGGACTTAGCCATGGTGAACAGAGGCAGCACTTGAACTCGGAAAGTAGGACACCGGAACAGAGCACTTTCCAGGGCGCTCCCACTGGCAGAGCTGGGAGTCTCTCTCCAGAGTAACTACCATTCCTAACCAGTTTATCAACACTTCTTACCTGGATGGTTTTTCAGGTGATCCCCCATCTCAGGTCTCTGTTGGAATTTCATGTTTGTGAAGGGCCTTGGAAGTCTGAGGACCTCATCCCTCAGCATAAATCCTGTCGTACGTCAGGCCAGCCCCAAACCTTCCTAAAGGCGCCCTGTCTCCTTGGAGCTTGGTCACCCTGCCAGTGTCTCTGAGCTGCCTTGTCCTTCGCAACGTGGACTTTCTCTTACGTGGGCGCTAGCCTCAGCAGCCCTATCTGATGCCTGCGGGACCCACTGTGTATTCTGCTAGAAGTGTAGAGAAGTTTGGGCTGCTGCAGGATGCTTTTGATCCAGTTTCTTCCATAACACATGAGCATTGACCTCTCCAACTCAACTGGATTTTTCCTGGCCCTCGCTGGCTGTGGTCAGGCATGCTCTGTGTTTGGGATTCTCTGTTATCTTTCTGGAACAAGATTGGCCCCGGGCATCTGGTTAGACGAGTCCCCACAATGAAGGGAAAGAGCACACCGCCTCCTTTGAAAGGCCGGAGCAGGAGAGCTTTCTGCGCTAGGTTTCTGCATGGTCTGCTGTGGAAAAGGGTCTTCTAGTTCTCAGGATTTCTGCTTTACTGTGTCAGCAGATGGGGAGCTTTTTATCCTCCTGACTTTCTCCCTTTGGAAGGGTGGGGAGCAGGGAGAGTACCTGGGTTGAGATGAGAAGTATGGGGTCGGGGGAGGGTAGAGAGGGAGCCAAGGCTGGGAATTATCAGAAAGATATCAGTGGATTTTTTCATTTTTTGTTTGAGAGTTAACACGGTGAAGTCAAAAGGCAAATCTAGTTTCTCTCTGTCCACAATTCTCTGCACACACACATAGTGCCTTATGTCCTGCTCTTTCTACTGCTGCATTGTTGCATTCTGTCCTTCTCCTGTTGCCTTGCTTAGAAGAGGAAGGTGATTTTTTGAAAGACATTTGATCCACCTAATGCAAGAGGAAGCAAACAGAGCGATGAGATCCGGGGGATTTCTGGGAAAGAAGGCGTGAAACACTGGGACAAAAGAGTGAGTCATCGGCCCGAAGCAATCATGAGAGACCATCTGGCTCAGGGCTTCCCAATTTTTTTTTTTTAACATATTTATAAGTTTCTACATTGGTTAATAGTTACCTGTTTTGTTGCATTAGGGAGGTGGGAGGTGGGGGTGGGGGGTTGTATTTACTTATTTATTTTCTTCTGACAATGAACGTCTGTGTAGAGATTGAAGTAGGGAGGGCTTCTATTTTGGCTTAGCCATCTGAAATAAGCCTTTGGGAAAAAATATATATATATCTGATCGATAAGGAAAAGGAGAAACAAGAGTTGAATAAGATGGCAAAGCCTGGTTCACCTTTTTTTCTCGGCTGGGAAAGTTGGAAATTCCTTTTCCCACTGTTGTGGGTACAAAGGGCAGATGCTCAGTTCCCAGCCTCCTCGTGGCAGGACCGGCTGTGTGTCCCACAAGATGCGCTGAAGGGAAGCCTGGAGGGGAGGGGACGGGAGGATGTCTGAGAAGGCCCTTGCCGGGTGATGGGTGAGAGGTTCCTGTTTCCTTCCTGTTGGGAGCAGCTGCATGGCTTATCCTGTGGCCATGAGGGAAAACCCAAGAGAACCATGGAAGTGCTACCCTCGAGCCATGACACGGTGAACTATGGAACCAGTTCAAGAACAGAACTGCTGAAGGTCTTGTTAACACGGAAAAAACAAATTCACATGGACAGAGACACAGGTGGTCTCTGGCTTGCAAACAGAATCTTACCTGGTACAGATAGAGAAGACCGTTTTCCTGCAGAAAATATTGATTGGCTTGCTCCGAGGCAAACAGAATGACTACTGAACAATTAACTACCACTCAAGGCGTCAGCACTTATGGAGCACTTTATATAATTGCGCTTTATGTATATTGTTTCATTTAATAGTGGCCCCTTGAGATTATTATTATCCCCATTTTATAGATAAGATAATTAAGTCCAGAGAGGTTAATTAATTTGCCCCAAGTCTAATAAGAAGTAGAACTCAATCTAGGCAGTGTAATTCCACAACTGACCCTCTTTTCCACTAGGCATAGGACAAAAATTTAAAGTATGACGTATGTTTTAAGGTAATTCTTAGAAAAATGGGTAGTCATATGTGTTATCCATACATAATATAATTCACTTAACCATCACATTTACTTTTATCAACATGTCCATTTTTACAATTATTTTTGCATAGTAGCTTAGAATTCTGTTGCAAGATTTTTCCAATATCTGAAGTAATAAGTTTGCCAAGAATAAAGTCATACTCAAAAAAATCAAAAGGGATTTTGAAGAATCATCATGTCAGGTTTCAAAGTGACTTGGAATATCACACAAATATCATGCGACTTTGTGAAATGTTTCCCTGAAATCAAAATTTACCTTAAATGGAATATTCATATCTGCGAGATTAGTAGCCCCTATTAAAAGAAAAAATAAAAGAAACCAGCATGTAGTCACTTAATTAAACTCGGTTTGGCTCCATGAAATTGCTGAATTATTTTCTCAATGATCACAACCAGTTAAATAGAATGGAAATCCTGAGTTTTTCTGGAACTTAATGTAAAGCACTTTGGCCTGTGGTCAATCTTACCTCTTACCTTCCCTCTTGAAAGAGGACTGTCTGCCCTTCTCTGACTGTCTCCATGATTACATAAGATGCCTGAAAGTGGTCCTTGTGTCATCTGTCAGCCTTTTGGACCTTTGGGAGATTTTCCCCTGGGGCCTCAGAGACTCCACCTTGAGGAGGCAGGAAGGCAGATGTCTGTTTGGGGCCTTGGTTGCTCTTAGCCCACATGCTCTTCATTTTTCAGCATCAAGCCTGAAGTTGGTGAAGATGGAAACAGAACAGAAGGGAAATTGTTCTGAGTTTTTTCTGGACCAAGCAGTGGGCCTCTTTTTGTGCTTCCTTTCTGAGTCCCAGACCTTTTTGCTTTCAGGGATGTGCTTCAGAGGCCTCTGGGCATCAAACTTTCTGAGTCTGTTTCAGGTTGGTGCCCTTCTCTCATCATCCTTGGTCTTGTCCCAGCTTTGATCTTTAGCTCGCACCCTTTGAAAATCTGAGCACACCAGAAAGCTTCCCATGCAGCTGACTTGCAGCTGTCTTCACCTTTTCTTCCTCGTGCAAGTTCTAACATACAGTCACAAAGGATCTGGACTTTGAGAGTCCTCTGTTCTCTTACACATTTTCTCATTTTCAGTTACACCCATCTTTGAATGTTTGAAATCTTTCCTTATCTCTTAAAGAATATGTTGGACACCACTTAGCTTTCCCTTTCTCTGTGGGATAATCATGATTCTGTGGGTCACCTGCCCACCTGCCTCCCAAGTTTCTTGTCATTTCCACTGTGTGCTGTGGGCTTGCTTAGTGGCTCAGTTGTGTCTGACTCTGTGTGACTCCAGGGACTGTAGCCCACCAGGCTCCTCTGTCCATAGGGATTCTTCAGGCAAGAATACTAGAGTGGGTTGCCATTTCCTCCTGCAGGGGATCTTCCCAACCCAGGGCTCAAACCCAGGTACCCCGCATTGCAGGTGGATTCTTTACTGTCTGAGCCACCAGGGAATTGTTTTCCAGATAAGAATTATGTCTACAAAAAGCATCCAAATTCCACTTTAAAAAGGAAATTTTAATTTATTCACATTCCAGTGTAGAAAAGAAATCCACCTATTTCAAAATTATTCAAAATCTGTAAACAAAGGGAAAAGTTCATTCCTCGGCAATAAAAGCACCAAGTACTAACCACTGCACCACCAGAAAATCCTTTATTCTGAATTCGTAAATCAATTCTATATTCTTCTCCTTCTGGGAGTTAATATAACATATTCCTCTTAGGGTATTACAGTTTATAATAGTGAATCAAAAATCATACATAATTGTGTTGATTTAATTGAAAGATTTGGAAGTACTTTTATTCCCATTTTTTTCTTTTAAAATTCCAAAGCGACAAAACTTTAAAACTTGATGTGTCTTTTATGATTAGTTATGACTGAATCTTTAAATAATGCCATAACTTAATTGCACTGTAGTGTCAAATCATGTTTATTTTTAAGAATCCTTGTTTCCTGCTATTTTTTTAAATGGAGGCTGATTTCAACTCTAAGTTTTTAAAAAAATCAAAGTGGCTTTTGCTACTGTGTGTTTGAACAGAGTGGCTTTTTTCTAGACTTTTAAGAAAGATCAATTTTGACTAAATGTCGAATCTAAATGGTGTGACTAAAATCACCTTCATTTGTTGTTGCAAATCAAAGTCTTACTTTTTGAGGACCAAATGTCTTTCAGGGTATAATGCACCCGTGTGCCAAGTGTATGTGCATGTACACGTGTGCTGTGTATAAAATCATTTTTTCTTGGTGGAGAGGACACAAACACCTGTTTAAAAATGGGTTTAATTATCAGGGTCACTGTGTTCCCAACAAGAAGTCAAGGGAGCAGTTACTGGTTGATTGACCAGCTCCACAGCATCATCAGAAACCCAGGCTTTTTCCTTTTTTCACTGCTCAGCATCACTTAATCACATTAATGGGTTTAGCAGCTCCAGGCATCTCACTGTCACTAAACAACACTGGGAAGAAGGAAGAGAGCAGAAAGAGTTCCTCTTCTTGTCTGCCCTTTTCCTCTCTGTTCTCCTGCTCTCTTCAGGGAGGAAAAACTTTTGTAAACCTCCCCCCCACACACACACATACATATACACACATAGATTTTTAATGTCTTATGTTCATGCATTTACAATATTATTAAAGTTTACAAACATAGACTACAATTTCAGTAGTGTCATGGAACATTATTAAAACAAGAAAAAGCTAATTCTACTTGCTCTCATTGTTTAAAAAATTAAATGAGTAACCTGATAAAGAAGAAGAAATCTTGGAAATAATACAAGAGTGAGGATCAATGTTACCCTAATTTAGACATGTTTCTTGATAAATCACATTATCTGAAAGAAAACTCTACCAGTAAAACTCTGCTGCTGCTGCTACTGCTGCTGCTGCTGCTGCTGCTGCTAAGTCGCTTCAGTCATATCCGACTCTGTGCGACCCCATAGACGGCAGCCCACCAGGCTCCAACGTCCCTGGGATTCTCCAGGCGGGTTGCCATTTCCTTCTCCAATGCATGAAAGTGAAACGTGGAAGTGAAGTCTCTCAGTCGTGTCCGACTCTTTGTGACCCCATGGACTGCAGCCTACCAGGCTCCTCTGTCCATAGGATTTTCCAGGCAAGAGTACTGGAGTGGGGTGCCATCGCCTTCTCCGTAAAAATCTGATATAATGCTATTAAATCTATATTAGGGGTTAATTCTAACCTCCAGCACCAATACTTTAAAAATAGTAGATTCTATCAAAATAAAAAATGTATGTACATAACAAAGACAATAGAACACTTTAAAACTTAGCTGTAAGTGAATCCCCATGCTGTGTCTGCAAATTATCACAACTGGAATCTTGCTCTGCTGCTGCTAAGTCGCTTCAGTCGTGTCCGACTCTGTGCGACCCCAGAGACAGCAGCCCACCAGGCTCCCCCATCCCTGGGATTCTCCAGGCAAGAACACCGGAGTGGGTTGCCATTTCCTTCTCCAATGCATGAAAGAAGTGAAAGTGAAGTCGTTCAGTCGTGTCCGACTCTTAGCGACCCGATGGACTGCAGCCCCCCAGGCTGCTCCGTCCATGGGATTTTCCAGGCGAGAGTACTGGAGTGGGGTGCCATTGCCTTCTCCGACATTTTATATATTCAAACTGTATTAACTGGCTTGAGTTAACAATAGATTTTACATGTTAGCTCAGTTTTAACCTGATGCTGCAACCAACCCATTTCACAGATGAGCCTGTTTGTACATGAAAGTGACTAGCTTATGAAAGCTGTAATTAAGGACAAGGCATGTATAAGTCCTTTGCTCATTTAATTGCCAACTAAATGAAAGTGCTTGAAAAAAGTTTAAACTTTAAAATTGGCACAAAGCCTTCAGCAAATAAGAGTTTTAGATGAGTTCTTTGTTTCACTCAGGAAACTCTATCAGATGAGAACTTGAGTCTGGTTTCTGTTCCCACAAGTCTACTGACCCAGCTCTCACCTTTTAGTCAATGTCACCTCTGTTGCTAAATCTACTGTGCGCTCTTCAGTCTTGATCTGGTGGGCCCTCCCTGAAGGACTGGACACTACTGGTTGCATTCTCCTGCTTGCAGCTCTCCTCGCTTGCTTTCTCTACCACTTTCTCCAAGGTGTCCGCTGCTCCGAGGCAGCTTCTCTTGGGCTCTTCTGCTATGGGACCACGCCTTCCATATTTGTGGTCTGTACTTTGTATTTTTACTCTTTTCTCACCACCCCCCACTTTCTCCAGTGAGTAAGAGCATCCAGCTAGCATGCTCTTGTTTACTTCCATTGCTTTAAAAATAATATACATTGTACACTCATGACATAGTATACTCCACCTGTGCTATGCTACATCACTTCAGTTTCGTGTCCGACTTTTTGCAACCCTATGGACTGTAGCCTGCCAGGTTCCTCTGTCCATGGGGATTCTCCAGGTAAGAATACTACGTCAATATAAAATATTAAATTTAAAAATGACATGTGAATTCCTGGCTCCGGGAATCTGTGTGTAAGCGCCTTAGTCTCGCTCGTGCACCCCAGACCTACTAAACAGCTCCATGTGGATATCTCCCATCAGTGTCAACGTGTCTCTGGGCTTCCCTTCAAGAATGCTTTTTCTCTTTTTGATGAATGACACTCTCATCAGTTGACTGGTGCTGTCATTAAAGGGAAGAATTCTAGAGGCCTCCTTCAGCTTTCCTTCATTTCCATGTCCAGTGATTTCCCAAGCCACCTCCAGTCCACCCTTGATGGCTCTGGAATTTACCTTTCACTTCATTCCTGCTGCCGCTACTGTAGGCAAGGACTTTATCCTGATCTCACCTGGGGTAGTGTGGTGACCTTTCACCTGCTCTCCTGTCTAATCTTGCCCGGCCTCATAGTCCATTCATCACACTGACCCCAGCATGGTCTATTTAAACTACAAGTCCAGTCCTCTCATCACCTGGTTGCGATCCTTGAATGCCTCCCCGTCACCTTTAAGAGGGTTCAAAGACTGCAGCGAGGTTTACAGTGGGCTTCCCAGGTGGCGCTAGGGGTACATAACCCACCTGCCAATACAGGAGATGTAAGAGACTCCAATTTGACCTAGATCGGGAAGATCTCCTGAAGAAGGAAATGTCAACCCACTCCAGTATTCTTGGCTGGAAAATTCCATGAATAGAGGCGCCTGGTGGGCTACAGTCCATGGGGTTGCACTAGCCACTAGTGTCTTATGGGTCCTTGTCAGAGCCTCACCTTAAATAGGCTATTCCTTAACACATGGTCTAAATGCAGTGAAATGAGGCAACGAGTGAAGATTTAAAAAGTGGAGTAATTAAAAAGTTACTAAAAAAAACCTTAGTAACTTTTTTTCAAGAAAAAGGGAAAAAAGATATTTTCAAATGACTGTTTGGGGTCACATTTTGGTAGAGAATAGGAATGTTTTGATTATAGTAGAAACATGTTTTGATTATATTTCTTTTGGGAGGGGGTTATTTGTTTAATGGAAAGACTCTGTTGAAGTGAAATAACTTGGATGTTGGGGGAAACAGACTTGCCTTTAAACACTAACCCAAGGCTTCTTTAGTGGTTTGCTCTTGGATGAGTTACTTATGGGGTTTCCCAGGTGGTGCAGTGGTAAAGAATCTGCCTGCCAAAGCAGGAGACATGAGTTCGATCCCTGGTTCAGGAAGATCCCTTGGAGGAGAAAATGGCAACCCACTCCAGTATTCTTGCCTAGAAAATTCCATGGACAGAGGAGCCTGGCAGGCTACAGTCCATGAGCTCACAAAGAGTTGGACTCGGCTGAGCACACACCCACAAATTACTTAAATGTTGAAAACTCATCTTTCTTATCTGCAAAATGAGGATTGCATTCACCTTAGAAGTGTGTTGTGAAGGTTTTAAATAAGAGACTTAGATAAAAAGCATCTGAGTACAGTGAGAGTAGAATAAACATTGATCATCTTTCCCTACATTGAGTAGCTTATTAACCTAAGAGGTTAACAGCTTAGTCACTAAGTCATGTCCCTCTTATAACCCCATGGACTGTAGCCTGCCAGGCTCCTCTGTCCATGGGATTTTCCAGGCAAGAGTACTGGATTAGGTTGCCATTTCCTTCTCCAAAAAGGTTAATAGATAATGTCATTTTCAGATGAGGGAAACACATTACTTGACCTTCAGATTATATGGATTATAGAATCTGAATATCTAAAAATTAGGTCATTTGTTCCTTTAATTATTATAACTTTGGAAGTTGTGGAATAAACTCATTTTATGGTAATTAATTCGAGAAGGAAATGGCAACCCACTCCAGTATTCTTGCCTGGGAAATCCCATGGACAGAAGAGCCTGGCAGGCTACAGTCCATGGGGTTGCAAAGAGTCAGACATGACTTAGCAACTAAATCACCACTGCCATAGTATATCAGGATTCTACACATTATTTTTTCTGTGTAATAATATAGAAGCATATATAATTTCCCCAATTATCTACTGTACTAACTGGCCTACAGATTGAGTTGCCCATGAATAAAAGTAGTCTAACTCCATTCCTTTCTGGAAAGCATTTTTAGGTATCCTAAGGAATGTGAAAGTGTACAGAGTTAAAATAAATACAAATGATAATCCACATAACAACAATTACTAGGTAGAAAGTCATACACTTTATCGTTTATTTATTTACCATCACAAATGGCATAAAGCACTGCTTGTAATTCTGGAAGGTAAATCACATGAATCCGGGCAACAAAATTTGCTTTAAAAAGCTAAATCTAGGCAGTAAATTGGGCCACTGAACATTTTTTAAGTATTCTGAAAACATTTGAAGTGGCTTTTTAAAGTTTTTAAAAAGTCAGTTCAGTCCTTTTTTAGGCTAAGTAATTGTTCCACTTGAAAACTTTGGCAAAGGGACTCAGGCTCCTCTTCCCAATCCCCCTCACTTTATGGGTTCTTTCACCCACAGATCTCTAGCAGTTTCAACTGGCTGCATATTGGCTTCTTTTCATAAGATATGAGTAATTACCTTAAATTGCTCTGGTTTATAAAGTGAAATCCAAGGTAGCTTCTGTGCCTACCACGCATTTAGTTAATGAGCACAGTGGTACCTCCAGGAGATTAATGGAACTTTGATAAAGGGCTAGTTTCATGAGTGAACCAGCGCATCTACATTTCACTGGGAAAGGGTTGGAATAATCCATATATTTGGATGCAATTTAATGTAATTACATCATAATTTTGGTTATTGCCAAAAGACGGTTTGCCACTGGAGGTGAGAGCTAGAGGATAACTCATGTAAGCAATTGGAATGTATAACAAATATTAATTGAGTACCTACAAGGTTCAAGGCTCCGGGGTAAGTATTGTGACAAAGACAAGCAAACACAGGACTTAGTATCTCTTCTCAAGTAACTGACTTTCTTTTGAAATAAAATCAGATTATGTCATTCTTAATTAAAACTTTCAAATGTTTTCCATTGCAGAGAATAACTTCCAGACTCTTGACCATAGCCACAAGGACTTGTGTGATGCTGAATATAGTGTTCCCCATTGCTCAGTAGATGCCAGCCACACATTCATTGCTTTCCCTGAACATGCCTGGCTTGTTCTTGTGTTACAGACGTTGAAGGAACGGTTTCTTCTGCCTGGAATGCTCCTTTCCAGGCTTCACATGGCTGCTTCTCATCACTCAGATCTCAGCTCAAATGTCCCATTTTCAATTAAGACTTCCTCAGCCACCAATACATCTCTCCTATATAACTTACTTTATATATAGCTTATCACTGTCAGATATTATCTTATTTGTTCTCCTTTCTTTTACCAACCATCACTGCTGCTGCTAAGTCGCTTCAGTCATGTCTGACTCTGTGCGACCCCATAGACGGCAGCCCACCAGGCTCCCCTGTCCCTGGGATTCTCCAGGCAAGAACACTGGAGTGGGCTGCCGTTTCCTTCTCCAACAACCATCACTAGGACACAAATAACCAGACTGTGTCTAGTCTGTTCATCTCTGTGATTTCAGTGCCTGGAATGATGCCTGGTACACAGCAAATAGTCAACAAATATTTGTTGAATGTTGAATGAATGAGGTCACCACATCTCTCTGAGTGCAGAGTTTCTATTGAAAGAAAATTAAATGAGATTTTATGCTTATCACACATGTATATATGTTATAAAATATAATTTAACACATATATAAAAGCTCATTTCATATATCTACATGTAATATGTAAAATTGCATTATATATAATCTATACACTGAGATTTTGTAATATATAAATGCTAAATCTGTGTCTATATCTATATCTTCTGGGCAGTTAGCAAAGAGTCAGGCCCATATTAAGAGTATAATATTTGGTGGATGTTATATTTTCCATGGATAATGAAGGATAAAGTCAGCATCCTAAGAACAAATTCTGGAATTTATATTCATTCTGTTAACAATACTTATGGAAAAACTTGTATTTTTTTCAGAAATTTCATCTCAAGGACTTGCTAAAAACATGTTCAAAATTATGAGGAGGCCACATGATAAAGGTTTTCATAAATATTTCCTCAAACCAGATGGCAATGATTCAGGATAAAGAAGCCCTTTGAAAATCACTGTTCCGGGTTTTACTAATAACCTGACCCATTCAGAAGATGTGGGAGTTCACTTCAGGAAGCTACTGGGAAAAATAAAATTTGTTGAGCGAATACCTACATTGTTTTGATTAGGAATTAATTCTTAGTATCCAATCTTTCCTGGGAAGGCCATTAAATACCTTTTGTATAGCTCATCTTTATCTTGAATGAAGCAATATTGAACTGAATATTCATTTTCAATTAATGAAAATGAAGAAATAGACTTTTTTCTTATTTTCAGATGTACTTTTACAAACCAATTAGCTTTGTCAGTACTACTTGAATATCATTTTTTTTTGAGTTGCATTCTTTTGTTTTCATAGCATTTGGTTTTATAGTTATTTTCTATTTACAAAAGAATACAGTGCTTTTGGTGTTGTTGATATAGTATCAGTTAAATATAAATTTATTTAAATAAAAATGTGATTTTCTTTAAAGAAAGTTATTGAATAAATGGTAAAGCTAATGTACAGATATGGCAGACTCATGAGAATGGTGTATGGCCACTGGAGTTGGAGGAACAGAGGTCTAGAGTAAATATTTACATTTGTGGTAAAGGACTAGTTTTGTGTTTTTTAAATTTTCAAGCCATTGCAAGATCTTACTTTTATAAAACACAGAGCAATTAATTACTAGAAAAATAAAAGAAAAAAAGAAAAAAGCACCCAAACAATAGGCTTGATTTTTATTTTTTTATTTTAATTAATTAATTTTATTTATCTCGTTGCTCCGGGTCTTAGTCGTGGCACATGGGATCTTTAGTTGCTGCATGTGAATTCTTAGTCACAGCTTGTAAGATCTAGTTCCTTGACCAGGGCTTGAACCCGGGCCTTCTGCATTGGGAGTGCAGAGTCTTAGCCTCTGGACCACCACGGAAGTACCCAAGCTTGAATTTTAAATTATTATATTCACCATTTATAAAATAATTCTGTCAAAGTGCTATCAAAGTTTTAAACATTTACTCTCAGTTTCAGAACTGACCTCCTTTTATACCTGTGATGGTGTTCAGTCTGACAGGTTGGTCCATAGACCACAATTTGAGTAACACTGGCCTTGAGAAAGAGTAGGGGCTGGAAGAAGGTCAGTATCGAAGGGCAAAACAGAGGAAGAGTAATTACAATGTCTCCTTTTTCAAATCCTTAACTCCATATAGTCACTACTAATCCCTATTCTTTCCTTTCTTGCTATTGCTTTTGCCTTAGTTCAAGTCTTCCTCATGACCTGAGTATAAAATGTACTGTTGTGAAAAAATATTCTCATCAAGTTGTTTTAAAAAATAAGACCTATAAAAGTTTACTAAGAAATTATCCAATGACTGTTGAAGATATTGTTCCATATACAGTTCAAGATCTCTATGAAGATGGATCTGTAAAAGTTTTCTTTTGGAGTTTAGTACCAGAAAGCATTTTCTTCTTATGAATCAGTGTGCTTCCTTGTATTCCTTCAATCAGACAATGAGGGTTACATAACACATCCTGTTTTACACCTCATGCATTTTTTTGGCAGGAAAATTAGGGATAGATTTTAATATACAGTCACAGTAATTATATTGGTAGTCAACATTCTTCCTCCTTTTACTTCAGTTTTAGTTTTCTATCATATGAATCCCCAAATTGAGAAAAGGAATAACCATTGGAAAATCAAAGCTATGATTACTTACACTTTACTTCTATCCAAGCAAGGTGAAAGAGCTTATATCTTGAGAGAAAGAAATAGTTAACAGGCGTTGAATCTTAAAATACTCATTAGACTTTCTGTTGTTACATATTTCTGAGGTCTTCTCTAAGTTCCAAGTAGATGAAGCTTACAGAGCTACAGATTTAAGTGGTTTGTTTTAAAATTGTCTTTTTTTTCACTGACATGGAATTTAACTTCTCTGAGACTGAAACAGCTAACAGGAGAGATCATGATGGAGCTAGTCTGCATGTATTTTCTGGTTATGTTAGTCGACTGTTGGAAGTGAACCTAGATTTGATCAGGATATGAAGTAGGCATGATTCATGCAGTTATTTTGAAAGGGTTGTCTGTCCCAGTTCCGGGAGAGATGCTGTTGTTTGCCTGCTCCACTAAGGAGGAAGGCAGACATGAAGTGAATTGTATGATACCATGATTACTGGTCTTAGATAAGGATTTGAAACTGCAGTGTCAACCTAAGGGCATCCAAGCAAAAGCGGTAGGGAATAGGATTGGGAAATACCAGGAAGCAAAGTCCTGGGCTTCCCAGGTGGCTCAGTGGTAAAGAATCTGCCTGCCAATGCAAGAGACAGAGGAGACACAGGTTTGATCCCTGGGTTGGGAAGATCCCCAGAGGAGGAACTGGCAAACCACTCCAGTATTCTTGCCAGGATAATCCCATGGATAGAGGAGCCTGGTAGGCGGGGTCAAGGACTGTAGTCAACACTGGTTTAGAGTTGGATGAGACTGAACCGACTGAGCATGCACACACCAAATCCTAGCCTGTAGTTGTCCAATCCTGTGTTTCTCTAGGTACATTCCTTGTTTTGTTTTCCCACGAGTTTAACCTCACCACAGATTCCTATGGGAAGTCCAACGATAACTCTTTAATTTTTTACTCTTTTCTGTGTAGCTGGTTGTCAGGTAGCAATACCATTTCAGCTTTATCTTGGAAGATGGTTGGGGAGGAGCCAGTGAACTAAAGTGTGAACTGAAGTGTCAGGAGGATTGGAACTTTAAGTTGGCACAATCAATACAAAATGTATAAAAGTAGGAAAAGCTCATAGTTTTGGTGGCAATGATGAATTCATTGAAATTTGAATTAATATTTGTATTTTTCATCCATCACGGACACTGATTTAGAGTCGGAAGCATATAACAACATTAAGATTATCATTCGCTAAGAGTGATTGGGGTCTGGGAAGTCTTTATTGTGCTACTCAGTTGACTTAATGCATAAGAGATGAAGAGGAAACAAATTCCTAAAATATTTACACTAGAAGAAAGTTCTGACTGCTTGTTCACCCTAAAAACATTTACATAAAAGTCACTTCCTTGATCATCATGGGTAGTTAGTCTATGTGAATCCTTACTGCATGAAATGTCCATTTTTATTGGAAAGGACTCTAGTACAGAAACCGTGACTAAATGAATGGTTTATCTGTGATAGAAGGAATGAGATAACTTCTATTATTTGCCTTTAATGTGAGAAATTCTTTCCCAGCTGTATTAGGAATGTTCTGGAATAAGCTGCAACAACATACCAAGAAGTCTTGGCTAACAGACTGAATATTCTATTTTACACTGTAAAAAAATTGTAAAAAGCAATGGACTTATTGATGTAGCAATACTGTTTGTTGCAAAAAAAAAAACCCACTAAAACAATGCAAGCTTAGCAGAGAAGTTAAGCAAAGTATAAACAGAAAAGTGCCTGATAGTTATATTACAACGTGATCAGATTTCACAAGTAATAGGAAATGTTATGAAACCAGAATGTCCCTCATATTTTGGCAATAATTTAAAACACAGTTCATATAAAGACTTACTGTAACTCCAGAATATTTTTTTGTTTTATTTTATTTTCCTTATTTATTGGTTGTACCGCATGGCATGTGGAATCTTAGTTCCCTCACCAGGAATTGAACCCCTTCAGCCTGCGTTGGAAGTGTACAGTTTTAACCACTAGACCACCAGACAAGTCCCTCCAGAATATTTATATTGCCAAAGTTGATTTGACTAGAGCTGTTGCTTCTCCTATTATAATCTAATTTTGTAGAATCATGATTTAAATGCTAAATATAGCAACCAGAGAGTAATAGTCGCTTCTGACTATAACGAGAACCGTTTGTAATTCATATTAATATCCTATCCTCAAGTTATTCTATGTTCAAGCTAAATAATTACTGTGAGATTCAGTTTTTAAGATAACTAATTTATACTTTGACATTAGTTTTACCAAACAGGTATTCTAGTATAATGGAGAAGGCAATGGCACCCCACTCCAGTACTCTTGCCTGGAAAATCCCATGGACGGAGGAGCCTGGTAGGCTGCAGTCCATGAGGTCACCAAGAGTCGGACACGACTGAGCGACTTCACTTTCACTTTTCACTTTCATGCATTGGAGAAGGAAATGGCAACCCACTCCAGTGTTCTTGCCTGGAGAATCCCAGGGACAGGGGAGCCTGGTGGGCTGCCGTCTATGGGGTCGCACAGAGTCGGACATGACTGAAGCGACTTAGTAGCAGCATTCTAGTACAAAACATTTAGGCGCTTAGAAATTAGAATCATGGAAGAACTTGTGTCCTTTTTTCTTAGTCTGTTGTCTCTGGACAACTTCCTACTCAGATTAAATGTTTCAAAAGCATGAGAGAAAATAAAAACGTTGTCTTTAGGCATAAAGATGGCCAACAGGTACATGAATGAAAAGATGCTCAGCATCATGAATTATTAGAGTAATGCAAATCAAAATCTCAGTGAGTTACCATCTCACACTGGTCAGAATGGCCATCATTAAAAAGGCTACAAATAATAAATGCTGGAGGGATTGTGGGAGAAAGGGGAACCTTTCTACACTGTTGGTGGGAAAGTAATTTAGTACAGCCACAATGAAAAACAGTAGAGAGGTTCCTAAAAAAGCTAAAAATAGAGCTACCATATGATTCAGTGATCTCACTCCTGGGCATATATCCAGAAAAAATGAAAATTCTAATTTGAAAGATACGCACACCCCAATATGCATAGCAGCACGGTTTACAATAGCCAAGACATGGAAGCAACCCGAGCCCATTAACAGACAGAAGATGTTACACACACACACACATACACATACATGCACACGTGTGTGTACACACATAGGGCTTCCCAGGCAGTAGAAATAGTGAAGAATCCGCCTGTCAAGGCAGGAGACACAATAGATGCAGGTTTGATCCCTGGGTCTGGAAGATCCCCTGGAGAAGGAAATGACAATCCAATCCAGTATTCTTGCCTTGGAAATCCCATGGACGGAAGAGCCTGGTGGGCTACTGTCCATGCGGTCACAAAGAGTTGGACATGACTTAGAGACTAAACAACAACAACAACATTTATACCACTATTTCAGGGGATCTTCCCAACCCAGGGATTGAACCCAGGTCTCCCACATTGCAGGCAGATTCTTTACCAGTCGAGCCACCAGGGAAGACCAAGAATACAGCAGTGAGTAGCCTATCCCTTCTCCAGGGGATCTTCCTGACCCAGGAATCGAAAGAGGGTCTCCTGCATTGCAGGCGGATTCTTTACCAACTGAGCCACCAGGGAAGCCCACACATATGCATACATACATGCAATGGCATTTTACTCAGCGTAAAGAGAATGAAATATTACCATCTGTAGCAACATGGATGGACCTAGAGAATATCATACTAAGTGAAATAAGTCAGGCAGAGAAAGACAAATATTCTATAATATCCCTTATATGTAGAGCCTAAAAATTAACACCAATGAATCTATAAAGAAAACAGAAACTCACAGATATAGAAAAAAAACTTATGGTTACCAAAGGGAAAAGGACAAGGGATCAATTAGGAGTATGGCATTCATAGATACAAAGTATCACTGACTTGAGTGAACTCCGGGAGTTGGTGATGGACAGGGAGGCCTGGCGTGCTGTGATTCATGGGGTCACAAAGAATCAGGCACAACTGAGCGACTGAACTGAACTGAACACATAAATAGGCAATAAGTATTTACTGTATAGCACAGGGATAAATATTCCATGTTTTGTAACAACCTATAATGGAAAATAATCTGAAAAATATATGTATATAACTGAGTCACGTTGTTGGACACCTGAAACTAACATAATAATGTAAGTCAGCTACACGTCAATGAAAATATCTTTCTCTATACATGAATTCTAGTGTTTCAGTGCAGCCTTTTAAATACACTTTAGAACTTCTTTTCATGGCTTCCACGTCACCTAGCAAAACAGACTATGTAAGTAATCAATGTCAGGATCAGTAGCAATCAGATTGTAAAAGGTTTTCATATTCCCTTCATAATTTGTTTTTCTAAAACCTTTTGTTGTCTACAGCACTATGGTTTTCTATAAAAGTGAAAGTGAAGTCACTCAGTCGGGCCCACTCTTTGTGACCTGTAGCCCACCAGGCTCCTCCGTCCATGAGATTTTCCAGGCAGGAATACTGGAGTGGCTTGCCATTTCTTCTCCAGGGATCTTCCCAACCCAGGGATCGAACCCAGGTCTCCCGCATTGCAGGCAGACGCTTAACCATCTGAGTCATCAAGGAAACCCAATTCTGTATATTAATATATCCATAAAACTGCTAGAACCCCTATTCTGTGTCTCTTGCTATGTGTCTGCGTGCGTGCTAAGTCGCTTCAGCTGTGTCTGATTCTTTGCCACCCTATAGACTGCAGCCTGCCATGCTCCTCTGTCCATGGGATTCTCCGGGCAAGAATACTGGAACAGGTTGCCATGCCCTCCTCTGGGGGATCTTCCCGACCCAGGGATTGAACCCTCTTCACTTAAGCCTCCTGCATTAACAAGCGAGTTCTTTATTACTAGCACTGCCTGGGAAGCCCCAGTGCACCAAATTCTTATGACTTCTCATAGGACTTACGTTATCATTGTCTTCTCTGGTTCTGGGCTCATTTTACTGCTAAGTTATTTAAGATCTGAGACTCTCTGTTGTTACGAGTTTCCTGCTCTCCATCCTGTTGAACTAGATAAGGAATTCAGTCACTCAGTCGTGTCCTACTCTTTGTGACCCCATGGACTGCAGCAAGCTTTCAGTCCCTTCAAAAAAGAAAAAAAAAAAAGCAACACTCCCAGAAGCCATTATCACATGTGCAGGTCTTTACTGAACATTTTGTCACAACAGAGACACATTCATAAAAGTGCAAATATCTTTGTTAGGGAATGTTAAGAAAACCTGGGCCCCAGTTTCTATTTATTGATAAATATGGGCTTTGGCTTCTAGCAGTATTGCAATCTTTTCCTCTCCCTTCTTTTCAGCTTCATTTTCTCGGATCTAAATATTCTCCCTTTAAAACACAGAGACACTGAGTTTATTTCATTGCCTTGACTCCTGTTGACTCAACCCCTCACCTCTCCACTTGTCTTTTAGCAAGAAAATCTAAACAAAGTCACTTCCTTCCCTAAAGCCTTTCATACTCTTGTATTAACCATAGTAGATGCCAAAATCAAGTTCCATGCCCTTTACTTTATCTTTTTTTTTTTTCATGGTTTGATGCAGGATTTCCAGGAGAGTGCTGAAAAGAAACTGTGAAATCAGAACCTCATCATTTTTTTTTCTATCAGTCAAAAAAAAGTTTCTGACATTTCAACATTATGTATGCTGTTAGCTATGATTTTTTTAATATATCCTTTATTATGTTAAGAAAGGGCCAGTCCATTCCTAATGTGCTAAGTTGTCTATCATGAAAAAAAAAATCTAGAATTATAGTCATTGTTTTCCTGAAATCATTAAGAAGATCTGATAATTACTGCCCTTTACTTGTTACTCTATTAAGTAACTTCAATAGATTTTTCTAGTGCTAAATGATTCCTGTACCCTTTGGGTATGCCATATCTATTCATGTAATATTACCTTTTAAAATACAGCAGTAAATTAAATTTTTTATATATTTCATTAGAGTTTTGGGAGTCTATGTTAATAAATAAGATTAAGCTCTAGTTTTCTTTTTTTTTTTTTGCACTATTCTTTGCTAATTTTGGTATAAAGGCAATATTCGTTTCATAAAATTAAGTAGGGAACTTGCTCATGTTCTTCAATTCTGGAATAGTTTGTGAAAGATAGAGCTTATCTTTTTTTTTTTTCTTTTTACCTAAGTAAAAAGTCACTATGAGGTCATTTGGCTCTGATGCCTGTTTTTGTGAGTAGATATGTTCACTGACAATTTTTAAAATGATTATAGGTAAGTTCAGATTTCCTCTTCTTGAACCAATTTTGACATTTTGCCTTTTAAATAATTTTCAAGTTATATGTTCAAATTCATTGGCATAAAGTTGTTGCTAATATTTTCTCATGATTAAACATGACACATATAGATCCATGGAAGCATTTTATCTTCTCTCTTGAGTCCTGTTGCGTATTCAGATCTCTACGTTCCTCATCTCTGTAATGTCTTTGTCTTCCATTGCATTAATTTCTGCTCATTTTTGTTTTCATAGAGGTAACAAACTGTCCCAGCACCATTTGTGGTAAAGACTTCTCTTTTCCTTTTTAATTGTTTTGATGCCTTGGTCAAAAATCAAACGTTGTATAAGAATGGGTCTTTCCCTGGACTTTTTAATTTTATTCCATGGATCTGGTTGTCTCGTCTTCCCATTAATCTCATTCTGTCTTGATTATCCTAGTTTTAGAGCAAGTCTTAATATCGGGTAGTAGACGCCCTATCTTCATGTTTAACACACATAGGCACTTAGAGTCTGCTTATTTATATTTCTCATGTCATAGCAATTGCTTTGCCCACCCTTGCTGTTTGAATCCTGGTCCTTCCCCCCCGAATAACATTTCCTTCCTACTAAAATTTGTTGAATGGCAGATTCTCAAAACCGTTATAGGTTTAAAATGTCTCTCTATTGCCCTCGTTCTTGAATGATAGTGAAGCTGAGTATAGAATTCTGTGTTATTTTCCCTAAGTAATTTGATAATATTATTATATCATCTTTTCATGTGTATTTCTGCTAATGAGAAATTTACTATTCCTCTTTTCATTCATTTTTGTGTGCACGAGTGTATATTTCTATCATTCTGAGTACATTGATACTTCTCTTTTTCTTTTACCAGTTTGGCAATGTTGTGTCTGGACTTATTTGTATTTATCTTGAGGACTTGATTGATGATTGATTTGTTGATTGATGCTTTCATTCTCAGAGCTTATAAGCATGTATTTATTACATAATCATATATAAAATATGTTTGTGAATTTATAAATATATAATTTATGTACATAAATTGACTCTCACATTTTCTCCTTATACAAGCGTAACCCAAAGGCACTACAGGTTCAGTTTCAGACCACAATAAACTGAACATTGCAATAAAGTGCATCAAATGAATTTTTGGTTTCCCAGTGCATATAAAAGTTATGTTTATACTTTATCGTAGTCTTTTAAGTGAAAAAGCACTAGGTCTAAAAAGGCAATGTATATACCTTAATTTAAAAATACTTTTTTGTTTAAAAAAATGCTAATCATTATCTGAACCTTCAGCAAATCATCATCTTTTTGCTGGTGCTCCACGTAGATTGCAATAATTGTGATAGATTGCAATAATTATTAAAATGTGACCCAGAGACACAAAATGAGCAAATGCTCAACACAGGGTTGCCACAAACCTTAAATTTGCAAAAAAAAACCCCCACAGTATGTGGAAAGCACAACAGAGCACAATAAAATGAGGCATGCCTGTACTTTCTTCCTGAAAATTATTTAATGTATGATTGATTGCCCTTCTCATTCTTGCCTCTGAATCAGTTTCTCTTCCATGTATTTTATCTCTAGCTTCCTGTTTCATTCTAGGATATTTCCCTTGGTCTCTCTTCCAGCTTATAGTGTCTTTCTTTAGCTGTATTTCAGTCTACTCCTTAACTCAGTGTAGTATCTGTGGCCCAGCCATCTGGTTGGGACTTTTCAATGCTTTTTGGCTGATCTACAACTGCCAGTATTGCTTTTTTTTTTTTCCCCTCTAGAACAACAGGCTGGAAGTGCTGGGAAATAAGCACCATTTCCTCCAGCCTGAAGTGACTAAGACAAGTAGTGGAAATATGGACTCTTATTCACACGTAGAGAGTTTAGCATTTTGGTTTCTCGTAAGACTTTTTTAGGCACTGGATCTGCATGCTGGTGAAAAACGTCTCTGTTGTGTCCTCTAGTGGGAGGTGGAGTTTTTCTGGCAACTATGTGTGGGATCTCAGCCATAGCAATAGTCTTGCATAGCAAAGATTACATCTCTATTGTAGGATGAAAAATATTCCCCAGACGAGGGTCTCATTTGGTGTCTGCGTCTCTGGTTCCTGAAGTTATGTTTTTAGTACTCCATGTGAAGTTCTCTCTCTCTGGCACTTTGGCACTTCCTTTTCACTCTTTCAAACGTGTGTGTGTGTGTGTGTGTGTGTGCTGTTTCTATTTGTCTCTAATGGTGATGGGAGAGAGTGGGCCACGTCGTTGCAGCCACGGTGATTTACCATGGTGCCTTGTGCATGGCGATTGTCTGTAATTCCCTGAGCGGTGGAAAGCTGTAGTGACTGTGGTGTTTTAAGTGTTCTAATCGATGTCATGTAGACACAGAGGTATAGATTATAATGAATGGAAAAATGAATGTGTTTAAAATGTCAGAATTTTAATGGATCAAGGTACTTCACCTCTGAGAAAAAGGAATTTCAAACTTGCAAGCTCAAAGAAAAATTTGTGAAGAGTATTTAGCAAAAGTAAGTGGGGCACAATGAGAAATCTTTTCAAGAAGAGCTGTAGCTGATGAACCTCTTTTTGTTTGTTTCTGCAGGTGAAAATACAACCAAAGAGAGGGTATATTTGACACATCCTAATTGCACATTTACAAAGATTTCCTTATAAATATTTACAATGATCATTTTTTAAAAAATTGTGTGTAGATATTTTGCCTGCTATGAAACCACAAGCATACTGATTACTCTGACCTTTGGCATAAGACTTTGTGAGCAAAGTGTATTCACCATCTTTCCATCCATAAATTTCTATAATTTTATGTTCAATGTTATATTTTCTACTTTAGATAAGTCTGGATGTTTTTAATTGATGTGATAATGACACAATGATGTGATAAGTACTTAACACAGTTTTCTGTTTATTCAATTAATGTATGTATGTTTAAGTGATTAATTAATTAATTGGCTATGCTGGGTCTTTGTTATCTCACTTTCTCTAGTTGTGGCGACAAGGGGCTACTCTCTAGCTGCAGTGCACAGGTTTCTCATTGTGGTGGCTTCTCTTGTTGAACATAGTCTCAAGGGATCTCAGGCTCGACAGTTGTGACTCAGAGCCTTAGTTGCTCCTTAGCATATGGAATCTTCCTGGACCAGGGATCAAACTCATGTTCCCCTCATTGACACGCAGATTCTTAACCCTCTGGACCACCAGGGAAGTCAAATGCATTTTTAAGTAATGGTTTCTAAAACATGTATGTTTTGAAAACTTAAAAACATACTCATCTATTTCTCAACATTTTTTATGCATCATTTTCTATACCATAATTTTTGTACAAATATTATTTTTTTATTACCAGCCTCTTTTTGAAGCTGATGTATCTAAATTACAACCATGTTATTACTCTGAAACAGACCAGGTTCCAGGAAGTCCTGTTAATTATCTTCCATTATAAATTCTAGAGACTCTCAAGGATTGTTTCATCCTAGAATTTGTGAGTTGTTTCTCAGCCATACTGAAATAAATCTTGAAAAACACCAACATAGG
The DNA here is from genome assembly GCF_016772045.2 of Ovis aries. Lineage (NCBI taxonomy): Eukaryota > Metazoa > Chordata > Mammalia > Artiodactyla > Bovidae > Ovis > Ovis aries. Next base: position 35,746,626 of record NC_056073.1, on the reverse strand, counting down.
GTAGAGAACAATATTAGATGTTAATACATTTTTTTTCCTAGAATGGGGTAGTTGAAATATGTCAAGCCTGAGTATAGAGACCCAGCAGGATATATGATCGTATCTTAGATCACTTCTGAATTTTCTAATCCATCATCCATTTTTCTAACTTTCCTACAGCTTTCATCTCACAGATTGCAGGCTAGAGCTCAAAGTTCAACTAGCCATTTCACAAAAAAGATTGAATGGCATACTCCGGGTTTATACTTTAGAATAGTTTTAGTGATCTCAAATGAAAAATAGACAAGAATTCAAGTGAGCTGTGTCTGGGTTTGAATTCTAGCTTTTTCACTTACTACTGCTCCATGAGCTTGAACAAATTGTTTAGCCTCTCCAAGAAGTGGGTATAATTGACAGCGCTACCTTTCTGGGTTAATGGAAGGATTATATGAAATCAGGAACACTGAAGACAGTCCAATGATCTGGCATATAATAAACTCGTGAAGTGAAGTAAAATGAAAGTCACTCAGAAAAAAAAAAAAAAGAAAGTCACTCAGTCGTGTCCAACTCTTTGTGACTTCATGTACTGTAGCCTGCCAGGCTCCTCTGTCCACGGAATTCTCCAGGCAAGAATACTGGAGTAGGTAGCAATTCCCTTCTCCAGGGGATCTTCCCAACCCAGGGATTAAACCCAGGTCTCCTGCATTGCAGGTGGATTCTTTACCTTCTGAGCCACCAATAAGCTCATAGCGAGCACTTTTCTTTTTTCACTTTTTCAACATAGTTCTTGGCTTTCTCATACATTTAGATATTACTGTAAAATCTGTTTACAATAATTTTATTCTGAATCTGTTTCAACAAACATTTAATAAGTACCTATCACCTGCCAGCGTGTGCTACCCAAGAGTTAGTAATACAGGTTCTCAAGGAATAGACTATGCCTGAAATTGATTTGTCTCTATTTAATGTATTAGCCTTCATAAATGAACTTGTGTTTCAAGTGGGTTTGTATTGATTTACCCATGGCATTTCACTTTGTCCTCCATGTGACCCAGATCACATGTACTTCAGACAAAGCAGAGTCTAACTAGGGAGGGAGCAAGGTTTACCCGAGGCACTGGGAATCAAGACCATGAGATTCCTTTACCAGCAAGGCATATAAATGGACCAGAATAAGAACTGAATTCTGATCCTCCATTCCCACTTATGTCCAAAACATCAAAGCAAGCAAAAAAACCTTTAAAGTTATGATGCTAAAAAATTAATAGCACAGGACAAAAATTGCCTATTACCTGGATGAAAAGCAACTCTTCAAGGAAGGGGAAATGAGAAGCCTGTACAGAGGGAAGTTTAACCCTGAACTTGATGGGGGGAAAAGTGCCACATGACGGCCAAAGAGATGGAGCCTCCCAAAGTGGAAGGTGCAGAGTCTAACAGGTACGGAATTTCTGTTTGGGATGATGAAAAAATTCTAGTGAGGGATAGTGGTGATGGTTACACAACAGTGGGATTGTACCTAATGCCACTAATTTTGTACACTCAAAGATGGTTAAAATGGTAAATTTTGCTATGCATATTTTATCACAATAATAAATTTATTTTTAAGTAAATAAATTTTATATTTGTATGAATTTCATATATTTATAAATAAATTTATTTTTATAAGAAAGCAAATAGATAACTTAATATTTTAAAGCACAGTCATTCCCACCCCCACCCCCCAAAAAAAGTGGAAGTTGGCTGGTTAAATCTGGGGGTTCTCTAGGAAACCATCTCACTTCCTTATTTCTATGGCTAAAATACTAAGGCTCTGCACTTCCTTTTTTTAACTCATGGACCTGCACATGGGTGGTTATGAAGCTTCCTGTGACCTGCTCTACTGAAAGAAGCAGGAAGCTTTGTAGATGAAGTATCATTGTGTAGCCATGATAATGATGTGTTTTCTGACTCAAATAATCACACGCTAAGTCGCGTCAGTACTGTCCAATTCTTTGCTACCCTATGGGCTGTAGCCCGCCAAGCTCCTCTGTCCATGGGATTCTTCAGGCAGGAATACTGGAGTGGGTTGCCATGCCCTTTCAGGGGATCTTCCCGACCCAGGGATCGAATCCTCTTCTCTTATGCCTCCTGAATTGGCAGGCAGATTCTTTACGGCTAGTGCCATCTGGGAAGCCCAGGAAATCACATAGCACTTCATATTTCTCGAGGTGCTTTTACATTTATTATCTCAATTGATCTGTAGAAGCATTACCTTTGTCTTACAGATTCTAGGAAGTGCACAGAGGCTCTGGCCTTGGTATAAAAGTAGAACTAAGAGCCTGTGTCTCCTGGGAACAGTTTTTACATACAAGGCCAACAGATTTTCAGTGTACAGGGCCAACACTACAACTTTTATATAAAGAGGGAAAAGATCCACCAATCACGTGAATATTTGCTTTCGGTGACAATAAGTGGGACCAACACCAAAGTAATTGAGATTTTTACTTTCTAAGTGTTTTGACATTATACAGTCACACCCTGAACATGAAAACAATTTATTATAAGAATTTATCTGCAATAAGATAATCTTGAAAGCTCAGTCTCTGGAACTTCCCTGGTGGCTCAGTGTTTGAGAGTCTGCCTGCCAATGCAGGGGATGTGGATTTGATCCCTGGTCTGGGAGGATCCCACAAGCCGCAGAGCAACTAGGCCAGGTCGCTACCACTCTAGACCAGGGAGCCGCAACTGAGCCCACGTGCTGCAGCTACTGAAGCCTCGTGTCCCTGTGAGCCTGCGCTCTGCAACCAAGGACGCCACCGCAATGAGAAGCCAGCACTCACCACAACTAGGGAGAAGCCCGTGCAGTGAAAAAGACCAAGCACAGCCACAAATAAATGAATAAAGAAAAATTATTTTAAAAAAAGCTCCCTGTCCTTGAATTAAACGATCTTAAAACTTTACCTAAATGTCTCCCTTTATCAATTTTCATATTTGTGAAAAGAGACAAAATTATTTTGCCCCAATTCACATGCTACATTTGACACAAATGTGAAATAGAAGCCTCAATTTTTAAAATAATTTTTTGGGGTAGAAAAACTAAATGGGTAAAGCAAGGCATAAGATTGCACACAAACACATTTACCTTCTTACCTTGATTAGGTGCTTGAGAAGCGTGGCAAATTGGACTTTACATTTCAGAGGAACAAAGCAAAGAGGGAACTTGCTTAATTACAAGATTTATCCACTGGATTAGAGACAAACTATAAATGAAACACTTTTTCTGAACCTAAAATCTGTGAAACATTTCTCTTGTAGATTCATGGAAACAGGACATGCTATGATACCGTGAGAATGTCCTTGGTAACATTGATACAAGAGACACCAAAATAACTTTTATATCTCTGAGTCTTTGATATCCTTCAGTTCAGTTCAGTCGCTCAGTTGAGGCCAATAGCATATCATGAAGGAATGTTCTATTAATACAAGGGGAGAATCTGTGTTCTGAAAGTCTCAGCTTTACATGTAGTGAAAATAATGGAAATATAATACAATCTGAGCTCAAATTCGATTTCAAAGTATGTCTAAAATGCTTAAAATGTTTAGAGTAAGCTTTATCAATCCTAAGTGTATGCAGGCTAAATACGGGTGTGTATCATAAACAGTAAGGAAGAGGGTAGGAGGAGCAGCAATGACTTTCCAGATTAAAGCATGACATAATGGATGGGACATTCTTGTGGCCAGGTTTATCCTTAGACAGATATGGCTTAGGGAAAAAGGTTATAATGCATTGGATGGCAGTAGAATTAGGTGGATAAGTAAGCAGGTGAAATGTGAAAGTAATTAGTTAATGAATCAATTTCAAACGAGAGGGAGATTTTTAATGCCCTTTCTCAGGGCTCTCACCAGGACGTATTAATCCCTTTATGAAATCAATGACTTAGCTAAAGGTGCTGAATATGTGATTGGTGGATCCATTTTATTAGATCTAACTGCCAATCCCCGCCCCCCATATCTTGCTGGATTGGAGTGATGAGATAGTTTTAACAAGATCAAAGACAATAGAGATAAAATAAGGTCATCTACTTTTGAAGTAGCAGGAGGGGAAATATTCCTACTACTTCAAAAGTCTTGACATCTTACCCATGTTGTTCTTCCAATTAAACAAACTTTGAGTGCCTGTTGCATGTCAGGCACTGTGCTAGGCACTAGAAATGCAATGGAGAAGCCAGGTTAAAGAAGAGAGGGGTAGAGGGTAGGAGTAGACAGACCGAAAAAGACACAGGGAGCTGTGGGTTGTTTGCTATGGAGGGAGATGTTTGTGTGTGGGGAGGGGAGACGGTAGGAACGAGGGGAGGGTCGTGGATAAAGCTAGATCACAGAGGAGGCTGAATGCATACTCTGGCAACGGAGGAAGCCATGAATAATTTTCTTTTCTCTTAGGTAAATAAATAATGTGATCAACATGTCATTTTTATAAAAGTCACCCTGGGCACAGTGCTTCCAATTGTCTGGACGTGGCACCAGGGTGACGATGGAGGAGGAGACTGGTTTGGAGACTGTAATACTCTGTTAGGACTGCCATTAAAAAGTAACATGAACTGGGTGTCTTAAACAACAGAACATTTATTTTTTCACAGTTTGGAGAAGTCTTAGAAAAAGAGCTAAATGAGTCCATTTCTGGTGAAGATTCTCTTCCTGGATTTCTTGCTTTGTCCTAACATGACCTTTCCTCCGTGCTTGCCTGGAGGAAGAGAATGAGAGGTTTCTGGTGTTTCTTCTTACAAGGATGCTGCTCCTATCAGATCAGGTCCCTACCCTTATGACCTCATTCAACCTTAATTACTTTCTTAGAGGTCCCATCTCCAAACAGAAACACACCTTGGGAGTTAGGACTTAAACACGGGAATTTGGGGGAGACCCAAACCTTCAGTCTATAACAGAGACTGTTACAGTTCAATTAAAAGATGCTGAGGGCCTGAATTGAGTAGTAGCTATGGGTCAGGGCTTCCCTGGTGGCTCAGACGGTAAAGAATCTGCCCGCAATGAGAGAGACCCAGGTTCGATCCCTGGGTCAGGAAGATCCCCTGGAAAAGAGAATGGCATCCACTCCAGTATTCTTGCCTGGAGAATTCCATAGACAGGGGAGCCTGGTGGGCTACAGGCCATGGGGTTGCAAAGAGTCGGACCCAACTGAGTGACTAACACTTTCACTTTTCACTATGAGGCAGGAGGGGAAGGATGTTGGAGATGATAAGGAAACAAAATCAACTGTGGTTTTTGAGCATTTAGGCATTTAGTTGTGGACTGAGGGGAGAGGGGAAAAGCATAGAGGAACTCCCGTGGTTTTTTTCTCTTCACGTGCGTGTATGTGTATACCCTATTGGTCCTGTTTTCTCTGGAGAATCCTGACTATATATGGATTGTAGTCTTGTGAGTCGACTGAGAAGTCCTGCCATCTGCAGACTCCAAGCTAAAGAACCAAGAAAGCCCACCGTATAATTCAGTCTAAATCCATATAATTCAGTCTAAATCCAAAGTTCTGAGAACCAGCAGTACCGATGTCTGGGGGCAAGACAAGATGGAGTCCCTGCTTTAGAGAGAGCAAATTAACCCTTCCTGTGCCTCCTTGTTCCACTCAGGCCCTCAGTGGATTGGGTGATGCCCACCCCCATGGGTGAAGGTGATCTTCTTTACGTTTTTACTGATTTATCCAATCAAATGCCCATCTCCTCCAGAGACACCCTGACAGACAGCCTCTGGGATGGTTTGCCAGTTATCTGGGCAACCTTTAGCTATATTGACATCTAATTATGATGATTAGTTAAATAATAGTAATGCTAGTAAGAAGGATTGTGGGGAAGAGTTTCTGATTTTTGAGAAATAATCGGTAAAATTAGCTTAAGCTTATGTCAAATGAGAGGCATATGTGGGACTTGTGGGTGAAAACCTCCAGTGAGCAGTTGGACTTATACGTGTTTGGTCAAGGAAGAACAACCTAGGCTGGGGGTACAGGGATGGGATTCCTGAAGCTCAAAGCCACAGCGGATAAGGTTAGTGTGGATAGGCAGGTGTCGTACAAGAGGATTAGAAAATCAAGCATTAACTCTCGGGAAGAAACTGGACCTGGAGACACCAAAACCCCTTAAATGTCTTAGGACTTTATTTTAAATTTAGGAGGAAAACAGTGGAAGTACTTTTGGTGTAATCATTTATATTTTTTCCGCATCGGACTCTTAGTAATTTTCTATGAGCACATCCGCACCTTTATTGCTGACTCCAAGTGATATTTTTGCTAATAAATGAGCGAATTCTCTGGAAGGCACTGTAATGAGTAAAGGATTGCACTTAGCTGTAAATTTAACCTCTGTAACTCCAGCGGCAAAATGAAGTCATTTATTACAGGGAAAAATTGCTGGGTCTGAAAGGGAAGACAAATGGTGGTCTCTCTGCCCTAGTTTAAATAGGATGATGATTCCAGCTCACTTCCTCCAAGACGAGGGTCGGCTCCGCGGAGGCTACTGGCAGCCAGTTAGAAGGCCGACTGTGAGCTTGGCTGCAGCGGGGTTGCCGTGGCGCCTCTTCTAGGGCAGGAAGTGCTGTTATCAGAGTTCCTGCCAGTGCCCTGGATCAAGGGATCGTCTCTAGCCCTATCGATGAGGGCTAAGCTTGCCAGCAAACGCAAAGCCAACTAAATAAATAATGAGAGAAGAAAATAATACATCATGGGGACTTCCTTGGTGGTCCAGCGGCTAAGATTCCGCACTCCCAATGCAGGGGGCCCAGGTTTGTGCTCCCTGGTCGGGGAACTAGATCCTGCATGCTGCAACTAAAACCTGGCGCAGCCAAATAAATCAGTTCAGTCAGTTCAGTCACTCGGTTGTGTCCGACTCTTTGCGACCCCATGGACTGCAGCATTGCCAGTCTTCTCTGTCCATCAGCAACTCCAGGAGCTTGCTCAGACGCATGTCCATCAAGTCAGTGATGCCATCCAACCATCTCATCCTCTGTTGTCCCCTTCTCCTCCTGCCTTCAATCTTTCCCAGCATCACAATCTTTTCCAATGAGTTGGTTCTTCACATCAGGTGGCCAAAGTATTGGAGTTTCAGCTTTAGCATCAGTCCTTCCAATGAATATTTAGGACTGATTTCCTTTGGTCAAATAAATAAATAAATATTTAAAAAAAAATACAAAATGGGAGGAAATCTTTTACGAACTAACAGAAAGTGAAGTCGCTCAGTCGTGTCCGACTCTTTGCGACCCCATAGACTGTAGCCCACCAGGCTCCTCCGTCCATGGGAGTCTCTAGGCAAGAATACTGGAGTGGGGTGCCATGTAAGGAATATCTAAGCCGAGAGTCTAGAGCCTCTGATCCTAAACCAGGTGATAATCCAGACAAAGTTAAAAGATGGCCTTTTCTAAGTCATGGGGCATGCGTGCATGCTCAGTTGTGTGGGAGACTGTAGCCCAGCAGGCTTCTCAGTCCATGGGGTTTCCCAGTCAAGAATACTGGAGTGGGTTGCCATTTCCTCCTCCAGGGCATCTCCCCCACCCAGAGATTGAACCTGTGTCTCTTGCGTCTGCTGTACTGGCAGGCAGATTCTTTACCACTGGGCCACCAGGGAAGCCCATTCAAGTCATGGTAGAGAAAGTATAATCACTGTGACTATTGATACACAGGGCAATAAAACAGAAAACATGTGGCTGAGGAAAAAGCCACCTTGTTTATCCTTTGGGCTTTTTAATTGTATCTATTAGTGATAGGCTTCCTGGACTGAGTAAGTCAAAGCTATAATAAAAATGTCTTTCTGAGAAACTTCTATGACTAGGATGACCTTGATTTCTTTTTTTAGCCCAGAGGAGAAAGTCTAATAATACCTTTCTCCACAAAGCAAAATATTCATCAGTTCTATTCTTGTTTAAGGCTGTTATCATCTCAAATAAGTATTTTCACAGGAAATACGAAGCAATGACGAAGTTACATGAATTTTGGAGCCCAGTACATTGCAAAATTGGAAGAAAATAGGTAAGACAATTTCCACTCAACTGTGTTGCCTTTGGTTAAAGATTTTATCTACATTAGATATAAGGGATAAATGTCATGAAACAGAGAGTCAGGAATCAAACCCCAAAATTATGCCGTTTCACATGGTACAGCGTCAGGCTTCCCATTTAAAGATATTGCTGTTGCATAATCATGTTAGCCTAAAGTACTGCTTTATACACAGAGTAATCATCCAAGAACGAGTTGTAACCAGAAGTCATGATGCACATTTTCCTGCAAAAAAAGTGCCACCCATCTAATTCATGCAGAGGGGTTCAGAGAAAGCTCCATAATGGATGGAAACTTGACTCCACTGGGAAGCATACATCATAACAGCACAAATGCAGGGATGGTTAGATGATAGAACTGGGTGAGCAGCAGCAGAATGTGCAAAATTACTGGAAAGAGAAGGCTAAACCTCAACAGAGGGAAATGTTTAAATCTGTTTTTAAAAGATGCCATGCTGTTTTAGAATCTTCTAGAATAATGACATGGAAATGATCCTTGGTTCAGATGGGAAGACAGAAACTAAGGGGTTGTCATGCATTGGGAAATGCGAGCAGACATTGATGGATTGTCTCAGACAGATGGAGGATGGAATTTGTTGGAATCTCTCTTGCACTAATATGGGAAAAGGCTGTATGTGGCACTTGTGACAAGCAGAGTTATAGCAGTATCTTCCTAAATGTAAGATAAGATATCTCCCTCAAACCATCCTTCAGAAGAGGGGTTTGCTTTACCAGAAGATCTTGTGATATAATCTCTAAATTTCTCAATTATTTTATTTCAAGCAACAAACTTAGCAAAGCCCCATTTCCCTCAATCTTTGGGCCTCAAGCTGGTTTCAAATGCTTATGGACGTCACCTATCAAACTAGAAATGAAGGAGACTAACATATTTTATACAGACTTATTCATTAAAAAAAAATTTTGATTCTGGGGATATGATCTCATGGTCATGAAATTTTGCTGTCTTCCTAAATAGATCTTTTAAAGGTAAAGCAGGCATCATGTTCTGGCTAACTCAGCTCTATATCTGTAGGAAAGGTGAACAATTTTTTTAATGTTGTGTGAATAATATTTGTGGGTGGGGACAAAGTTTGCAATTTCAGTATCAATGTCAACTCCAGAAGAGCTGGGTTTTCAAGAATTTAAATAGCAATAAAAATGATGAGCTCAGATAAAGGGAGATAAATGAATCAGAGTGGCTAACGCGGGTGACAAAGATGTGTGAAAAGAGAAAGTAAAATTGCTTTCCGAATTGTGAGTGGCAAAAAGAGAAATATTTCTGAATTATTACTTCTAAATTTATTAATGTAATGAAAATATGGAGGCATATTAAATAAGCAACACATGACCTGAAAGTGTATATATTTAAGTTGGCCAAGAAATTATTTTAATTTTTGTTGACATATAGTTACTTTCCAATGTTGCATTAGTTTCTGCTGCACAGCAAAGTGAATCGGATGTATGTATACATATATCCCCTCTTTTTTGGATTTCCTTCCCATTTAGGTCACCACAGAGCATTGAGTATAGTTCCCTATGCTATACAATAGATTCTCATTAGTGTGGAGCCTGGTGGGCTGCCGTCTATCGGGTCGCACAGAGTCGGGCACGACTGAAGCGACTTAGCAGCAGCAGCACAGTGTATACATGTCAGTCCCAATCTCCCTATTCATCCTACCACCTCTTCCCCGCTTGGTTTGTTTGTTCTCTATGTCTGTGTCTCTATTTCTTGTTTGCAAATAGATTCATCTGTACCGTTTTTCTAGATTACACATATATGAGTTAATATACGATATTTGTTTTTCTCTTCCTGACTTACATCACTGTGTATGACAATCTCTAGGTTCAACTATGTCCTCTGCAGATGGCACAATTTTGTTCCTTTTTATGGCTGAGCAATATTCCACCACATATATATATATATCTTCCTTATCCACATCTTCCTTATCTACTCCTCTGTTGATGGACTTTAAAAACAATTTCTTTTTGGGCAAATGGAGAATTACTATGTATTACTTAGTCACATATAGTACCTAGATCAGAACTTCACTGTAGCGTGGATGAAATACTCTTCTGTCCAATACATGGGAAACACACTAAATTCCTTGCTCTTACTGTGCCTTCCAATAGTTTACCGAGGCATATGGATATATTGACATAAAGACTGAGGCACTGCTGATTAGGAAATGTAGTTCCTGGTATTACTCTTATAGCACAAGAAGTCTCTTGAGAGTTTGGGTAGCTTTTGTTTTCAATGCCTAACATCCTTAAGGAAGATATAACTTACTGAAGTTCCAGACCTTTATATCCGAGAAGAAAAGCTGAGAATAAAAATGGAATTCACCATCTGCTATTTTACTACTTTAACTTTATTTAAATCTACTAGAGACAATAGGCACTCAATAAGTGACAGCTGTTTTGATTTCTCTCAGGTTTATATGCTTAGCACCTCACAGTGTTGATATTTTGTCCACGCCATCTCGTGATGCAGGTAGTGTTACGTTATTTTACATACACTGCACGTGTGTGGGTGCTCAATCGTGTCCAACTCTTTGTGACCCCAAGGACTGTAGCCCACCAGGCTCCTCTGTGCGTGGGATTTTCCCAGGCAAGAATACTGGAGTGGGTTGCCATTTCCTTCTCCAGGGGACCTTCCCAGCAGGAATTGAACCCACATCTCCGGTGTCTCCTATGTTGGCAGGCGGGTTCTTTACTGTTGAGCCACCTGGGAAGCCCCTATACACAGTACTGTGCCTCACTCAGTCGTGTCCAACTCTGCGACCCCGTGGACTGTAGCCCACCAGGCTCCTCCGTCCAGGGGATTCTCCAGGCAAGAATACTGGAGTGGGTTGCCATTTCCTTCTCCAGGGGATCTTCCCAACCCAGGGATCGAACCCAGTCTCCCACATTTCAGGCAGACGCTTTAACCTCTGAGCCACCAGGGAAAAAGGTGAAGTTACTTGATCACAGTCATACAGCTAGTGAGTAGCAATGCCAGGTAATACACACCCGATTGATGATTCTGAAACTCACATGCTTTTTTTTCTTTATGTGGACCACTTTTAGTTTTTATTGAAATTTGTTACAATATTACTTCTGTTTTATGCTTTGATTTTTTTTTTTTTTGCCCTGAGGCATGTGAGCTCTTAGCTCTACAACCAGGGAAGGAACCTATACCCTGTGCATTGGAGGGCAAGGTCTTAACCACTGGACTGCCAGGGAAGTCCCTAAAACTCATAATCTTAAAAAAAAAACCTCCGCTACCTCCTAAAAGGATAGAGCTATTCGATGCAATAAATGAAGAAGTGACAGTTAGTCCAACTTGGGGTTTCTGGAAGGACTTTTTATAGGATATGCTAGTGTAGACGACTCTGAAAGGTGAGTAAGGATTAGAAATAGGAAGAAGGTGGATAAACATCTTTAGAGAGGATAGCACAAGTAAAAGCATGTGCGTGGGTGCTCAATCGTGTCCAACTCTTTATGACCCCATGGACTGTGGCCCACCAGGCTCCTCTGTGAGTGGGATTCCCCAGGCAAGAATACTGGAGTGGGTTGCCATTTCCTTCTCCAGGGGATCTTCCCACCAGGGACTGAACCCACAAGCAACAGTATTATCAGGTTTGGTATGAGTCAAAGGGATGGGAATGCAGATTAAGGGGGTGAGGAAGCTTTATGTAGAGGCCGATTTTACCTGAGGAAATGGATATAATTATTATAGAAACAATAGCAGTAACAACAACAAGAGCACAAGTAAAACCAACAATCCTTAGAGTTTAGAAATAAAACAAGGTTTCAGTTTTCCAGGTATCTTCTGGGAAAGGAAAAAGATGGGTTGTGTGTTATTCTTAATATTTTTTATGATATACTGATTATTATTTGGATATTAAGAAAATGAAAGACATTTCAGAACAGGCAAGCCTTCTTATGAATGGTTCTGACCGGACAAATTGATAGACAAGCTATGAAGTATTTGAAACTGAATAATGGCCATTATAACATGTAGCCCCTCAATTAAGGGACTTACTATCTCACTTAATTCTCATAACAGCCTCATGAAGTAGGTGACGACTTCTCAGTTTTATTAGATAAATAAAACCAATAAAACTTCACCAAAGATTAAGTGACTTGTTGAAAGAATTTTAGTTTAAAATGTAGTCTGGCAAAGACTCGATGAGTTTATGGTGTTGGTTAAGTTCTGAAAGTTGGTAAGGCAATGACAAAGATTGGGGAGAGTCCACTCTTTCTGGGGCGGATGCAAAAATGAAGTATATCAGACTCCATAAAATCCTATCCCTTTTCTCTATTTGTTGCTAGCTGTTTTTTTTTTTTTTCCCAGCAAGAAGATAAACTAATCTTTCAAAAAGAAAACAATTTACCCAGAATAGTATCATTAAACTTGAAGTCCAGCTGGAAAGTATTAAGGGGAGTTCACGGGAGCTACTGCATACATTTTCCAAGATCTCAAACCCACAAAGAAACCAGAAGTATAACTTTGCAAAGATAAATGACCGAGAGACTCTGAACAAGTAAGAATCAGCCAGGTTTTATCATGATTAAAAATAATCCTGAAATCTCAGTAGCTGGGGCTTTCCCAGTGGCTCAGATGGTAAAGAATATGCCTTCAGGAGAAGGAAATGGCAACCCACTCCAGTATTCTTGCCTGGAGAATCCCAGGAACAGAGGAACCTGGTGGGCTGCCGTCTATGGGGTTGCACAGAGTCAGACAGGACTGAAGCGACTTAGCAGCAGCAGCAGCAGGAACAACTTTTATATCCTATAATACAAAAGCATTCTAAATTGCGATTTGGAGTCACTTGTGGATTTAATGCCTTGAACACTTTAAATTCTCTTCCCATATTGTTTTGGTAGAATTGTTTCCTACAGCAAACCACTCTTTGATCTTGGCTCTGCTGGTCAGAATTTTGTGCACTCTGTAACATCTATGGTCCTGGTAGCCCAGTTTTCCTAGTAACTTGGTTAATGTGCTATGAATGATTGACAGTTTGAGTATGTAGCGAATATGATATTAAATTGTGAATTAGTGGGACTTATGACGTAACAGAATATTAATATTTGAAGATAATTTATACTCGATATCCTATTAAGAAAAATATGCTCCAAATTTTAAGCTGAAAAGTCATGGAGTAACTATTAAGAATCACAACTACATGATTTTTTAGATTTTTGGTACATATGTGAAGAATTGTGTATAAACTGAAATGTCTGTATGCTGCTGCTGCTAAGTAACTTCAGTTGTGTCCGACTCTGTGAGAACCCGTAGACGGCAGCCCACCAGGCTTCCCCATCCCTGGGATTCTCCAAGCAAGAACACTGGAGTGGGATGCCATTTCCTTCTCCAATGCATGAAAGCGAAAAGTGAAAGTGAAGTCGCTCAGTCGTGTCCGACTCTAGCGACCCCATGGACTGCAGCCCACTGGGCTCCTCCATCCATGGTATTTTCCAGGCAAAAGTACTGGAGCGGGGTGCCATTGCCTTCTCCGGAATGTCTGTATAGTGATCCTCAAAACAACCAATAAAATCTCAATTATAAAAAAATGGCAGCTTCCAAGGAGTATGTCATTGATCAGTGTGCCCTCAATGGGAGTGACAGGCAAACGTTTAAATAATAAATTATGGTTTTCAATCATAAAGCTTTCCGATGATTGTCGCTGTAATTCTCTCACCCTTTCTGTCTGTGATAGTGAGTCTGGTACACTTCTATGAGGTTCACCTATTGCTGAAGTTGTCCTTTTTTGCCAAAACTAGGTATTTCGTTGTTATGAAAATATGTTTGAAAGTTTAGGTGATACAAACTAGAGGTGACAGAAAAGATAAAAACTACAGTTACTATCATATGTAGGTTTATGCGTCTCATCTGTATTGCTCATTATGGCTGTTACCTTGTGATAATCTATAACTTCTAGACACGAAATGTTCTTCCATATAAAGTAGGAAAATAAAGCCATCAATAAAAGTATTTTATTGATCAAACCACACACACAAAAAAAGAATATGCCTTCAATGCAGCATACTCAGGTTCAATTGCTGGGTTGGGAAGATCCCTTGGAGAAGCTAATGGCTACCAACTCCAGTATTCTTGCCTGGAGAATTCCATGGACTATGGAGCCTGGTGGGCTACAGTCCATGGGGTCACAAAGAGAGCATGACTGAGTGACTAACACCTTATGACAAGAAAATATTATTTTTTGCTAATGCAGAATGACCACTGAGGTTGGCTGGTAGGGGTAGGGGGCTCATTCTGGTAGTCAGGCTAAATTAGCTGCTTTATCCAGCATGGTAGCAGATGGAAAGGGGGCACATGAAATCATGCACTCGCTCTTAAAGCTTCCACCTGGAAATGACATATTTCTGTCTGCATTTCATTGGCCAGAACAAATCTCATGGCCACATCTGATTCAAGGGGAGTAGCGAATTGAGTTCCTCACACATGCCCAGAGGGAGAACAACAAACTTTGGTGACTAGCACAGAGGAACTTAAGGAAAACAGTGGTGAAAGCCACCTAAGAAAGAATGTTCTAGGAGTGGAGGATGGCACTGGGGCTTATGTGGATACTTAAGGACTTATTCATAAGGATGGCGAAGAGGAGAATAAGATTTAATACATAGTGTCATAAAAACTAATTTATGCTGTGAAAATTTTGGTGAAAAACACCATAGGATCTCCTGGGGAATATTACTAAGTCACACTAAGATAGAGTATGAGATGTGTTTGTCATCCTCCTCAACTTTCATCCAGAGACTCAATAAAAGCCCTATATGTTACTTCTCATTTTTTTGTAAAAAGGTGATTCTGATAGAATTTCCCATTGCTTTGCTGTTTGTTGGCATTAGACTCAAGGAACTTTTCTTATGAATATGTATAAGAATTTCACACGAGATATGATCCTATACTTTATTTAGTAAAATATATAATTATAGACAGTTACTTAGAAAAAAAACTAGAATAAATACTTTTCATTGTGCAGATGGCCTCTTTGCCAGGGAAAAGTCTTATTTTGTAGCTTCGTTCTCTGAGGACAGTGGATTCCTTCCCTTAAAAAGCACATGTCTGAGAGGTGTCTTAGGTGTAGCTCCTGCAGAAGCTGACTTTGAGACCAGGATTCAAGGGCAAGTACTGTGGCCTGTTTGGGATGCAATGGCAAAAAGCACTAGAGGTGCCCGAAGGTAGGTAAGGAAGATAGCCAACATAGGGCTCCTTAGAAAGGGAGTTAATGCTGTGGTTAACTGAGGCCCAAGATGAGGACCCGGGGGAGACAGTGTAGAGCACAGCTTAGTAAGTCTAGCCCTACCTCCAGGTGGGGAACCTGGGGTAGTTTTAAATTCACTTTCATCCGCTGCTCTTGTTGAGCGCTTCTTTGAAGGGCATCATCTGCCTGGCGCTTCTAGCCTGCGCCCCTGCACTGGCCAAGTGGAGTCTTCTGTTCAAGAAATCCCTTGAACAGGGAGGCAGAATAGGGAGACACGGGGTAGAAGCTGCGGTCAGCCTGCTGTAGGAATGACAGGTGTGGAGTCCCAAGTGGAGCACCCACATCGTCAGTTCAGAGAAGATACTTGGGTTTCTAAGCCCATTTGTTCTGGTCTATCCACCTCTGACCCTGGGGCTTCGCTGGTGGCTCAGTGGTAAAGGATCTGCCCGCAGTGCAGCTGACATGGGTTTGATCTCTGGGTCGGGAAGATACCCTGGAGGAGGGCATGGCAACCCACTCCAGTATTCTTGCCTGGAGCATCCCATAGACAGAGGAGCCTGGCGGGCTACAGTCCATAGGGTCGCAAAGAGTCCGACATGACTGAAGTGACTGAGCATGTATGCATGGACACATCCACTTTTGAGCCTAGATCTTCATTAATTTAATGATAATAGTAATATGGTGCGGTCTGAGAAAAGATGGCATTCTTTTCAAAGATAGCAGTGACTAGTATCATACTGAGAGCAGCCCACGAATGGAGGTGGCAGAGCTCTGACTAGTAAAGGACCAAGATCCTTCAGAGGAAATCACTTAGTCAGGCAGCAGGTTGGGAAAGAGAGAGACCTCCAATAGCCTGGGTGAGGGTGTTCTATAAAGCTGGGAGAAAGACTTCTTGAAGCCACATTGACTGTTCACCTGGCAAATGGCCCTTCCCTTGAGAAAAGAGAGAAACAAACAACAGTTTTTAAAAAAGATTTGGTAGTGTTTCAATAGATCCCATTAATCTGCTATGACAGTCATGATTTAGAAGTCAGCAGCTCTTCGAGTTACCCCACGAGTACTTTCGTGAGGCAGCAGAACTGAATTGTTTCGAAGTACTGACTTTTTCGTTCTTTTCCAAGCCGATCCCTGAAGATAGAGGAAAGTAAGGGTTTGTCGCGCGGTGCAGGTGGGTGGTGGGTAGACTTCTCCTAAAAAGAGAATTCTGGAAGTCATCATAATTAGACAAAGAGGAAAATGTGCCAGACAGGAGTGGGTGGGGGCTGTTTTCTCCTGTGGTTGGTCGTGGTGCGTTGAAGATCCCTAACCTCAGATGAAGCTTCGGAGTTTCCAGTAGGCGAGCGGCCGCCCTGGAGACCTGAGGCTCCGGGAGAAGCCGGCGCAGGTGTCCGGGCTCCGCGCAGGTGAGCGGGCGACGTGCAAGAAGGCGGGCCGGGCGGGCCCCGGGGCCGTGACCGTGCGGCCTCGCGGCCGCGGGCCGAGCTCGGCGGGCGGGACGGGGCGCGCCGGCAGCCGGCCCGACGGGCGCGGCCACACTGGCGCTCGCTCCCGCTCCCTGGCCTCCCGCCGCAGGTCCGAGCCGCGGCCCTCCGCCCGCATCTCCTGTTTGTTACCTCTTCCCTCGACCTCACGACCCAGCCCTGCAGGCGCCTAAACTAAAGAAGCTTCCTTAAGGGAGCGGCGAAAACGTGCGTGCTTCTCGCCCTGGCACCGCGGGTCGCCCCGCGCGCTGGCCGGGACCGGCGGCGCCAGGAGTGGTCCTCCGCGTCCGGGAGGGGACGAGGACAAGGGGCATCTCTGGTCCCCGCCTGCGATTGTCCCTATTTCTTCTTCTGTTCCCAGCGCCGCGCGCGCTAACTCTGGGGGGAAGTTGGTTGCAAAGTTTCCGAGGGCGGCGTGGGCTCCAGCGAGCGAGGCGGAGGGCGGGGTGCGGGCGCGGGGAGGCGAGAACAGACGCGCTCCTCGCGGAGTCTTTGTTCCGCTCCGGGGGAGAGACCTGGCGAGCAGTCGCCCGGGGAGGACCGGGACTGTCCGCCGCGACATTCCGGGCTCGGCGGGGGCTCTTGGCTCCCTCCCCCATCTCCTCCTTCAGGCATCCCCCACCCCCCACCCAGCTCCCGACCTTGGTCCCAAGTTTACAGGCCTCCTTCTGCCTCATCCCTTTACCCACCCACCCCCCAACTGCATCAACCCAAAGACCCTCAAGTCTGGGATGGGGAAGGAGGAATGGGGGCGAAGGTGCGCGATGGGCCGAGTACCTCCTGAAAGGTGGATGTTTGCTTTGGAATGTTGATTTTTTTTTCTTTGCCCTTGAAACTGCTTTCCATTGTGGGCCCCCATTCTCTCCCATTCCCCCCAACCTCCGGCTTCCCTTCCCTTCAATTCTAGTAAGATCCTGAAGGAAAATGAGCGCTACTCTGAGTCACTCCGAGCGCCAGTACTGTGGCCCGCAGTTGGGATGAGCGTCTAAGGATAGGGAACGTGAGGATGGGGGTCCCCGGTACAGACGGTCGGGGAAACACTGGTAAAGGGTCTGGAGGAGGGTCCGGAGCTGTTTTTGGTCCGGAACACCCGAGCTGCCCGGGCAAGGCAGTGGGGGAGGAGGCGGAAAGACGGGATGCTTGGAGTTGCCAGGGAGTAGAGGTCGGGGAGGCAGCCAGGGACCCTGAGTCCGATTTTTGGAGCGAGGTCAAGGCAGTGGTGCAGAGAAGGGAACCGGTGAGGAGGGCCTGGCTCCAGGATCAGAGGGAGCGCGGCCACCCGGAGAGCCTTGCCTGCGCGGTCTGTGCTTCGGAGAAGTTTGGGGCCTGAGGGGTGGGCGCGATGCTCGAGGTGGGAATCTGTCCTCGGCGCCCCTGGACCAAGTCGCGCAGCGCCTGCAGCAACAGGTAGCCCCGAGAGGTGGAGGTCCCGGTGGGCCTCCGAGCTGGGCTTCCTCCTCGGGATTAGAGGCAGTTCCCAAGGGACAGAATGGGTGGGGGTGGGCGGGGTGGGGGTGGGGAGCAGACTTTTCTAACACTTCTGGATGCCCCTTTGAGTTCTTTTGGTGTGCCGGGTGGAGGGGGTGATCCCCGTGGAGGAGCCAGGATGGAGAACCCAGGGCGCAGCCCACCTCTAGTTGTCTAGGCGCCTGGATCTTCTGGGGTGGACCCCTTTACCCGTCTCATCTGGTCTCTCTCGGGATGAGGGGAAACTGACAGAAACTCGATGCTAAAGTGCATTGCTCACATTGATTGGCAGGGAAAGTGCAAACAAAGAGGTGCATCTCCCGGAAACAATGATTTTGGAGATTCCTCTCTCTCTCTCCCCCCTCCCGGTAGACTTGAGCGCGTTAGACTGGGAGGCAGTAAAAGGGAGGTGGGTGTGGAGGGGCCCAGACGGGCATCTCCCGGGGAAAGTTTCGAGCGAGGTGGTGGGCGGAGAGGGTCGGGGCAGAGTTGCCACGAGCTGGGGCCGGAGCCGCCCCGGCTCGCCTCCTAGGTTTCCGAGCCGGGCGGGAGATGCGGGGAGAGGGAGGGGGCGGGGAGGGGAGGGGAGGGAGAGAGGAAGAAGGGGTGAGAGGAGAAACCTGCCGCCGCTCGCCGCCTCTTTGTCTGCTCCGGGACTTGGAACAAAAGGGGGAACTCTGATGAACTCTCTCTCCGCCCCTCTCCCCTGGACGCGCGGGTATCTCCCTCTCGCAACTTTGCCGCCGCGACTTTCTCCGCTGTCAGGCCACACAGAAGTGTCCGAGCGCCTCGAGGACCGCGACAAGGGAAGTGTCTCTTCAAAGTGCGACCAAGTGGGGAAGAAGGTGAGTGGGGACTGTGGTCTTATTTACCTCTCTCCCCCGCGATGCTCCCGGCTTCCCCGCCCTTGGGAGGACGGAGGAGCCATCCGGTGGCGAAGTTTGGCCAAGTTGTATCTCCTTTCCCCTAACCCCCGGGTCCCTTCTCTTTTGTTCCTTAAGGAACTTGCACAGATTGTTTTATTTGTTTATTTCTCATAGGCAAGAGCCAGGCGGGCATTTCTCTCAAGTGCCTCTTTATATGAGGAGCTGGGGAAATGGGGGAAGGGTGTCTCGAGGGGGGCATTGCCTCGCCTGTCTCCCAGCTGCGCACAGACCCGAGGGAAGCATGCCGCGATGGTTGGGGTTGTGCTGGGTCTCACCCCCACCCCAGCTCTGACTTTGGTCCTGCGAAGGCAAGAGATCGGGAAGCAGGGGGCCCTTCTCTCAGCGTTTTTATAACTTAACCGTCTGCGGAGCGCTGTGCCGATTCCTACGCACCATACCCAAAGCTACAACAATAGAACGCAGAAGAGGTGTGACTGGTAGGGGATGGGACCTTGTGTTTGTGGTCCAGGGGATTAGAGCGAGCTGGTAAGAGTTGAGAAAGTTTTCTTTGGGGGCAAGGTAGGGAGGAGGAAGAAGCCACAGGTTCTCGACTTGTCAGAGATGCAGGGATGCAGGGATGGGCCTGGACCACTAGTTAGGAGTCCGCCATCCCGTCCGCCCCTTTCAGTTTCACGACCCACCCAGGATAACCTATGCGGTCCTGGCCATCCAGCATCACCTCTCTCACTTCACGCGGCCCCCTACCCGCCCCAATTTAAAGTGTTTGAATAGAAAGGGGACCGCGAGCGCCAGAAGCTCCCCAGACCCAGCGGCCCGCCCCGCCTTTTGTGTTTTAACCTTTTGTTTCTGTCTGCCACGCCCGCCCCAAAGAGGGATGGCTGTTGGAGCTTCTGCGGGGTGGAGACGCAGCGAGACTCCCTCAGTGTTTACGGGCACAAGGAGACTCCCTAACTTTGTTTCTCAAGTAGCGTCACTTCCCAGTGTTTCTAGGTTGGTTCTGGCTCAGATGAGGCAAAGTCTGCATCACTGGTACACTTCTCCACTTTCTAGGACATTTCTTTCCGCCCTTTCGCACTTGACCACAAAAGTTGTTTATCTGCCCCGTCCCTTGGTTCATAAAAAGACATTTAGGGACAGAAGTTGAGAGTTTGTTCAAAGTGAACAAAGGTAGCATGTTCTAGCCATGTTTGAATACTAGGAATGTGTGAAACAGGGCTCCTGAACTGGAAAATGCAAATTTAGGTCATTATCTTCAGGTATGTTTTGTGAGATGGTTCCAAATACCAAGGTGATGTATCACGGCTCTCCTTTCCTATCCCCACCCCACACCCTTTGCGTTTATCTCCCGCCTTTTATGGTTTGACAGGACAGATGAACCATCAAACTGTGCTGCCATCAAATAACTGGAGGAAACAGCCAAAGACAATCTATTTGAACTTCTGAAAGTTATGATTTATATAGAGTATCCATTATTAAAACCTGCAGCTAGAAATGATTCAGCTGCCAGAACTATGCAGGTTTTGAATTTTCGTGTCAAAGAAAGAAATCTATTAATGCTAAAGTTACTTTTTTTTTTTTAAGAAACTGAGTGTGCTTGAAAGCTGACACTAATGAATTTCAATTGTATAGGTGTGATTACTGTGGTCAGCATCTAGAAAACATCAGAAGCGCTCCTACCTCCTCTGTGCTGTATCCTTCTTACTGGATCTTTCCATCAGTGAACATTGTGGAAGTACCATTACAGCATCGTCATTCCTGAATGAAAACTTGCCAAACTTTTTTCTTTGGAGTTGTTTCAAAGTTGTTGGGATTTTTGATGATGCCTTCCCTATGTGGATTACTACTGTTTGAACACTGGGAATTCTCCATCTTTAAGAAGGTATGTTGCTTTTTAAATACTCTATAGGCACTTCCTTTGGGAGCTGGTGCTTATGCCTTTAGAGAATTTTCTAGTTATTTTGAGCTGTTGCCTGTTCAAAGTGATTTATGACTTTAGAGTTCCTTGTTTTGTACTGGTTTGTAGGTTCACTTTCATTTGGGATGATGATTTGGGTACTTCTGAGGAAACTTTATTAATTTGACTGTCTTAAACGTTATCACTTATGAATATGGTTATATAGTTACAAAGGAAAGTTATGTAACAATGATGGGTCTGATAGGTAGGTATTCTATTCTGTCTGTGATTGATTTTGCTTTTAAATATCACAGCGAACATTCCTATAGAAGCAGGACTTCTGTAGTTTGCATTCATTTTGGACACTCTTGATATTTCATTTTGGTAAATAAAATACAAAAGTGGCCAGAAGGAAATGAATTCCTACTAGCTGGGGGTATATATAAAGTATAGTAAGTTCTATCAGAATAAAAACTTTACTATGTAGTAACCAACAGAGGCTGAACATTTGTTTAATCTTTATGATATACATTAAGTTTTTATGGTGGTCGTTAAGAGTCTTATATTCCTTTTTTTTACATCTTATAACTCATTCTTGATCATCTCTGTGAGAAAGCCATTCAAAGTTCACATGAATACTCTTGGTAGTATAAAAAGTATTTTGGTACAGTATTTACTTCCCTTGTTCAGCAGTTGTTTGTCATGAAAAGTGAGAGTTTTCTTTGTTTAGGCTAGGTTGCTTTGAAATTATTTAAGTTTAGGATTTGATCCTCAAAATGATTCAAGTTCAAGGTAGTTTTAAGTGCTGCAATTGGAGAATATCACTGATATATTACTGTAACTGAGAAATAATAAGGTCTGGTCAAAAAGATAATTGGGAATTAGAAATATTTTTATCCTGCTGTAAGTAAAACGTCTTATAATTAGCTTCTTATTTAGTTGTAGAAACTTAGATAAACTGCTTCACCTGCCTGGACTTTGGTTTATCATCTATTCAGTGAAAGGTTAGTTTAAAGAAACTTGAAGAAC
Organism: Ovis aries; assembly: GCF_016772045.2. Classification (NCBI taxonomy): domain Eukaryota; kingdom Metazoa; phylum Chordata; class Mammalia; order Artiodactyla; family Bovidae; genus Ovis; species Ovis aries. The sequence continues at coordinate 35,724,653 of NC_056073.1, read as the reverse complement.
TCTTTTAGCTCTAAGGTTTTATGATTTGTTGATTGCTTCTATAACTAAGGAGCATCCTCTCTTGGGAAGTTCATTTTTAAATTGTTCAACACTTGAGTTACTGATGTGGAAAACTTGTGTGTATTACTAACAATTATTTTCCTATAACTGTTTAGCTCAGGGAATATTAGATTAAAAAAATAGGCTTTACAATTTTTGTGAGGTATACTTTCAAAAAAGTACATTGTATGAAGATGTCAGATTTCCTGAAATGTTTTCAGCAAAAGTTTATCTGCTGGAATGTTCTGAGGGGCTCTAAACTGCAGTATTATTTCCGAGCAAATATTTTACCTACAAATGTATAAAGTGAGTATGTTTGAATCTGTTCTAATGGCTATCTAGTGTTAGGCTCAGAGGTTTAGAAACAGACTTTGCAATGAAACAGACTCGAGTTTAAATCCTCATCTTGATAACCTGGGCCAGTTTATTAGCTTTCCTAGGGTCTCAGTTTTCTGATTTGTAAGTGGGGATCATCGCACTTATCCCATGAAGTTGCTGTTGTGGGGAATGTATTTTTAAAATCCATGTGTGTAAGAAAAAGGTTAGCAAAGGGATAAGTATCTGTAAATATGTTTAGATATATTTAAAAAAACTTACTACTATTGCCTTTCACAATGAATTGGTGATGTTTTGATACTTTCAACTTTCTTTGTTGACTGTCTTGCAAGTTTTAAGCCTCAGTAACCAAAAGTATTCACGGAAGTATTCAAAGTCAATTTGGATGGAAGTTTTCACATGTTAGATGAGGTTTTTTTTTCCTCTAAAGTTATGTTCTATTTGAGTCTTTTATCCAGGTAAGCATGGATTAATTCACTTCAACAAACACTTGTTAAATCTTGTTATGTATAAGCATGTTGCCGAAGGTCATGACTTCCTCTTGGACTATGTGGCCTTTCCTTTTCCTTACAGAAATTTCTGTAAATTGAGATAAGAGCAAGTTTCTAGAATTGATTTACACAAATTCTCTATTTTCAATGTTGTCAGTGAGGGATAAACTTATAGTTTAAAAAATTTTTGTTTGTTTACCTTTTAGTTATGATATAATGTGATGGTTCAGTGATTTCTTGATGAGGAAATCAAGAACCACAGTGCATTTTCTGATATTAGTTTCTGATAGAATGGTTTTTATTTAAATCGAAAACTTACAGTTAGTATAAACAACGCTTCGAAGAATAGCGTATCGTTGTGAAATGAAGTTTAAAGTCTTGGATTTTCATTTTCTAGATCTGTAATTTAGCAAAATACATCGCCATTCCTGAGTGATTATTTAGTTTGAGGAAGACTATATTCATTTATACTTAGGAAGTTTTTGGTGAGAATGTTAAAGTACTGCTCCTTCTCATTTGTAATTTACAAGCAGATAGTTGCCTTAAAATGATAATAATTAAAAAGAAAAATATGGAATAAATCAATATTAAAATGGGAAAAGTTTTTTTTTTCTAGATGTATCCACAACTTTCTCTTTGTGGGCAACATCTGTTTTAATCAGCAAATTATATTCATTAGTATAGCAACTACTAATATAATAATTTGTAATTACAGCATTTAAAAATCATGCATTCTTTAAAGTTTCTCTGTGTGATATAATTCTTAGGCTAGAACCAAATATACCTAATTACCTTAAGTATCCAATTTTATAGTTTTGTTTTTTTAAAACTGTTTGTTGACATGGATTAGTTTCAATTATTGAGACCAGAAGAATCTGCCAAGGTACTCATAAGAAACTTACATAGGAGGGAAATCTTAATGTTCAGCTCTGCCTTCCAAAATTATACATGCAACACATACTAGGCATCTGATAAGTATATGAGAAGCAAATTTTCTGACTTTTAAGTGTCAGTCATTTCTAAGAACTTTGATGGTTTTTCTGCCCTTTATTGTGGAAGGTACAGGTGGTTAGAAATACATGTATCATGGACTTGTGAAGCCCATTTTGGGCATTCATTGTTCCCTCATTCGTTCTTATAAGTAATATGGCATCTATGTGTCAGGCATTGCTCTACACACTGAAGATACAAAAGAAATAAAAATTCTGGTACTGTTGGAGCTTTTACTAGTGACAGTGGAATATACGTTAAAAGATGGCAACTACTATTGAAAAGAAATCGAGAAAGAGCAGTGGGAAGTAAGAGGAAAGGATGGTCGGGAATGACCTCACGGAGAAGGTGACATTTGAGGATGGATATCAAGAAGGTGAAGGACTGATCCACATGATAGCCGGAAGAAGAGCATCTAGGCAGAGGCAGGGCCAGCGTCTGGTTATCCACGGAAAGCAAGGTGGGAATGGTGGCTGGAGTGAACTTAGCAAAGGGGTCAGTGGTGGGAGGTGAGGTCAGAGAGGAAATAGGAGTATGGTGAGCAGATCACACAAATCCTTAAATCCCTTTGTGGTTTTACACTGAGGGAGACAGGGTACCATTGAAGGGGTTTAACCAGTGATTGACCTGATATAACTAATGTCACACAATGACTCTGATGGGTTTATTCAACAAGATCAAAGATGGGTAGGGCAGAAACAGGGAGACCATTTAGGAAGCAATTTCAGGGTCAAGTGAGAGATGATGGCAACTTGGACGAGGATAAAATCAGCACGGAGGTGGTGGCGAGGGACTGGATTCTGAAGCCACTTTGGTTGGAAAATTTTTTGGTGGATTGGTTAGAAAGTATGAGAGAAAAAGAGGCATCACATCTGAAATATTTTTGACCCAAGCACCTGAACGGATCCAGTGTCCATGAACTGAGATGAAGTGTGTACTTGGGATGGGGGAGACTGGGAGCTCAGTTTGGACACATTAAGGTACTTTTAAAGCATCTAGGCAGTTTAATACACAGTTTTGACTTTCGGGGAAGAAATCTACAGATCCACGTTAGTGAGTTGGAAGAAGTTAAATGCTGTTTAAAGCCATGAGAGAAGATGAGATCACCAAGGGAGTGAGTATAGAAAGGAAAGCCTTGGGACTAGATTGAGAAGTGGTGGAAGCCCAGTGAAGAGAGTGTGTCCTGGAAGAAGGCAAGGTTGTCTGGGACACGTGCTGCTGATGGATTGAGCAAGGTGACAGCTGAGAATAGACCTTCCAGGTTATGGTTTTGGGAGGTCAGTGCTCATCGGTAGTTTTATCTAGAGCTGTTTTTATAAATGGTGAGAGATCATATCTTTTTTCCTAAATTGTGTGGTCCATTACCTATTTTCAAAAAGCCTTCTTTATTCTAAATAAAAATTGTCAGTACCTTATAATTGATAAAATGCTCTCACTGGGACTTCCCTGGTGGTCCAGTGACTAAAACTCCCCACTCCCAAGGCAAGCAGCCTGGGTTTGATCCCTAGTCAAAGAACTAGATTCTGCACGTCACAACTAAGAATCAATGCAGCTAAATAAATAATTATTTTTAAAAAAATGCTCTTAATATGTTATCTTAGTTAAGTCTCATAATAGTCTGAGAGATGGGATGATAATATCTATGGTTATCTTACAGAAGAAGAAACTGAGACTCAAAAGTCTCAATTTGTTCAAATTCACCCAAATATAAGATAGGACTGTTTTTTAACTTTGTACCCTTTGCTATTCACAATAGGGGTGACAGTCAGTAAAAAACAAACCTAAAAACGCTGGTAATAGTGCTATATACAAGGTATAGGATTAAATTAAATTAAATTAAATCAAGGTATAGGGCAGCGAGTGTCTTTTGGAATCAAGGAAGACTTTTCCAAGTTGGGACTTAAAAGATGCCTAGCATTTTAACATGGAGTCAAAGGGAAGAACAAAGGCTTGGAGTGAATGTGGAAAAATGTGGAGGGATGAGACATGGAGTGTTAACTGGAATGTATTTGGGATGCTTACGCCATTTGATTCATGCTGAACATGAAAGAGAGTGGAGGAGAGACAGGCTGGAATGATGGCAAGTGCTAGTTCCAGCTTGGATTGAAATATGGTTTTAATAAAGAAGCAACTAGGTGCCATCTTAAATATATCTCATGTCACATAAGATAGCAATATGCAACCTAGTTAGAAATGTTGGAATATATATACATCACCACAAATGCATTCTTTGTCAGTTCAGGTTGCTCTAACCAAGTATATCGTAGACTAGGTGGGTTATAAGCAGCAGAAATTTCTTTCTGACAGTCCTGGAGGCTAAGCAGTCCAAGACCAAGGTGCCATGTCTGGTGAGGGCTGGCCTCCTGGTTCAAAGAGTCTGTCTTCTTGCTTGTCCTCACATGGTGGAAGAGGCAAGGGGACGGGGAGCTCTTTACAAGGACATTAATCCCATTCACGAGGGCTCTACTCTCGTGACCTGATCATCACCCAAAGACCCCCACCTTCAAATACTGTAATTCTGATGTTTTTAGGTTTCAACATATTCATGCTATAGATTGAAGTTTGTATCCCCCCCTAAATGCATATCTTAAAAATTCTATTCTTTCAAATTAAATGTGCACGTGAATTCTATACTACTGAAGAAACTCTGGTCCCTGGAGTGGGTTGCCATTCCCTTCTCCAGGGGATCTTCCTGACCCAGGGATCAAACCTGGGTCTTCTGCATTGCAGCCAGATTCTTTCTCATCTGAGCTACTCGGGAGGCCCATCCATGTAAGGACATACTCTTTATCCATAGATCTGGCTTCTGTTCTGGGCTGTCTAGTTTGGCGAGCAGCCGTTCTGGACTGTTCTGAGGCTCCAGGGATTCTTCTTGGTGTCCTTGACATCGGCCTCAGTGACCAGGTCCATGCCTCTTTCCTGTTGTCCTAGGATTGGTCTTAACCTTCTGGGTCTTACAGCTTCAATAGGGAGAATGAGACTTCTCTAAAAGTCTAGAGCAGAAGTTGGCCAAGCTGGAGAAGCTTTGTTTCCTTTCCCATGGACTTGGCCTGTTTGAACTTGACTTTTTGATGGTGTGGGTCTCTTTTCTGAGCGGCAGCAGTATACAGTTTTTATATTTTATTGTAGTTATGTTTAAATGTCACCATTAAACACTGAGCATAAGTATATGCTGGCCTCTTGTTCAGATTTTCAAAATGTAAAGATGAATGGATAGAAAGCTTTATGGATGTGATGGATTAGACATTGAGGAATATATTAAATGAGTTGAGAGTCTCGAGTTTGGTAAAATTTGGTTTATACACAGTTATACATTTAGTGGCATAAGAAGACTAAGGACAGAAAGACAGATGTGAAACTTTGGGTTGCAATTGGAGGAAAAGCCTATAGGTTCTTTAATCAGGAGACTTCCTGAAAAGCAGGGGCTTTTTAGTGTTAGAAGAAGGACGAGAACTTGAACTTCCCTCGACACTCCACACCAGAAGTTCCAGTGCCTACACTTTGTGGCTCTCATTTTGTGTCCCTGGGGTTCAGTTTGGTCTGGGCCTATGTCTTCATAGCTCCTGTTTGGACTGAAGGATGAACTCTAGATATTATGGGGAGACTGAGTATATAACTGAGTCCCTTTCAATTCTTTCAGTGGGATGTGGGGAAGATGTAGAAGAAAGAAGTTGTCCCCAAGCTCAGAACACCCCAATGTGGGCACTTCTTGGCTCTTACTTTGTGAGTTGACCCCGTGTTTCCAAGTTGACAGTTACCTGTCAAGTTCTATTTAGCCACCACCTAGGTTTGATCCCTGGGTTGGGAAGATCCCCTGGAGAAGGGAAAGGCTACCCACTCCAGTATTCTGGCCTGGAGAATTCCATGCACTGTATATCCATGGGGGTCACAAAGAGAGACAACTGAGCGACTTTCACTTTCACCTTCAAATTGACATTCTGGAGAGCTGTTCCTTCCTGTCTGCCCTCTTTCCCTGGAAGAATCATGTACTCCTCTAGCCCATCAGGATGCTAGTTCCTAATGGTGAGTTAGTGTAGAGTGTCGGGTCCTTTGGGGCTTGGCACAGTTAGTTATGTGACAGCCCTGCTGAAATACAGCCTACTGTATTTGACTCAGTGATTATAATAAAGAGATGGTAATGTAACAAAAAATTCCTAGCTTATGCTTTCAGCTTCTTTTGTGTTTTGCAGATAAGTAGAATCAAAAAACTGAAAAAAAGAAAGGCACTTGTCATCCTGTCTTTGGATAAATAAACACTGCTTCTGTCGTAATACATTTTCAGCACTTGTCTCAGTGTGGGAATTTGGGTGAAAGTTCACGGAATGTTTTTCTCCAGAAATTTCTGTTGAATTCTGCCCGACTCTGCAGCCAAATTCAAAATTCTCATTTGACTGTTATGATTAAACAACTATACCTGAACCGACCGTGTAGGTTTCTAACTAAATGGCTGTAAGAGTGTATTTGAGATTCAAGCAGGATAACAAGAGCAAGAAGGATCATGTTCTTATTATTCTGTTGCCATGTCCTTGCTGAGTGGGGTGGCCTCCTGAGTTCCCAGCCTTTGTGTGTGCTGAGGTTTCTGAAGCTAGGAATGGGTTTGGCTAACTCTGGCTTGGTATCCAGATCATCTTAGAAACATAGGAGGGGATCTAGGTGTCCAGAAAAGGAACCTAGTCTGGGCATCTTGTATTTCCTGTCTTATTTTATGACTCCTGGCTTTGCATCAGTTTAATTCTTATTTACCTACTGATTCAGCTTGCTATGCAAATTCCATGACTTACAGCACAGATTCAAATAGTTTATCTTTGCATATCCTGGCCATTTGTGCTTCTCAGTTGTTTAGGTCATTGGCCTTAACTCTGTCTGGTCATATCCTGCTACTGCTTCTTTAAAAAGATATATTTATATATTTATGTTTATTTATTTATTTGGCTGCTCTGGGTCTTAGTTGCAGCATGTGGGATCTAGTTTCCTGACCAGGGATTGAACGCAGGCCCCCTGCATTGGGAGTGTGGAGTCTAAGCCACTGGGCCACCAGGGAAGTCCCTTCCTATTTCTTTTTGTCGTTGGTTTTCACCTTCTTTAGACCTCAGTCCTCAGAGCTGGTCAGTTTTGATGGCTCCTTTCTCACAGTGGTGATCTGAGATTCTGCCTCCTGTTCTTATGGAATAATCTTGGATCCTAATATGTTGCTAAAAAAGTAATCTAGTATATTTCTAAAACCAGAACTCTCCATTTTTTATCATTTCTGCTCTTTTCTAGGACATTACTTTGACTCAGATGTTGAAAATGACTGGTGAAGTACAGAGCTTCTCAGTCATCTAAAAAGAATTAAGCTGTGCTAGGTCAAAGATTTCTGAGTCTTTGGTGATGGGTGAGGACTATAGGGCGTGGTTCTTTATTAACAAGCCTATTGATTAAGGAATTCCACGTAAGGAATTCAGCTAGTAGCAAGCTACCTGAAACAAGTTACCTTAGTGGGAGACCTTCTGGAATGATGAATGGCAGTAGGGCATTTTGTTTTGAGTTGCTTAAAACAGCTCAGAATTAGCCTAATCTGTTGACTGAAAGTCTCCTGAGGTAAAATTGGATGCTTTAGGAAGGGGCTGAATGCCTGGGTCCAGTGGAAGAGGGAGAATTTTCATGGTATATTCTTGGGTATCATTTGAATTTTGAACTATGTGACTGTGTTTTACCTAGTTGAAACCAGAGGATAAAAGGGAAAAAAGGAAGGAAAGAAACTAATTACATCAATTAAATAATATTTCTAAGTCATGTGCTTATACAAAGCACTTTGCAGAGCTCTTGGATGATAAAAGTATATAGTAAAAGGAACTCTTCAGAGATTCCTAGATCCTTAGTCTTTAGGGAAATGATCTCTAAAGCTGTCAACCCCCATGAGTTAGACATTGTTAGCCATATTTTGCAAGGAAGGGAATGGATGGTATTAAGGGCAGAGCTGAGTATTGGACCCAGGTGTCTCTGATTGCAGACACTGTGCCATGTGCTTATCTTTTAGCCTGGGCTACTGCAACAAAATACTGCAGACTCTGTTGCTTTAAGACAGGTGTTTATTTCTCCCAGTTCTGGAGGCTGGCAAGTCCAAGACCAAGGTATGAGCAGGTCTGGTGTCTGGTGAGGGCCCTCTTCCTGTTTTGCTGATGGCTGCCTTCTTGCTGTATCCTCACTTGATGGAGAGAGGTCTCTGGTCTCTTCATCCCCTTTTAACAGCAGCAATCTCATCCTTAGCCTCCATCCCCATGGCCTCATTCAAACCCAGTTACGTCCCAAAGGCCTCCCCTCCAAATACCGTCACACTGGAGATTAGGGTTTCTGTGTATGAATTTAGGGAGAGACGAAAACATTCAGTCCACAGCACTGCCTCTCCAACCAAGACGTAGCATAAAGGATCTGTAAATGTATCAACTCCATGATCGAAACCAGCTTTAAGCAAAATTGTCATGCAGTGGAGATGTGACTGCTACTGTCTGCAGTTCCCATTCTTTCAATCACCTTTCCTTTCTTTGTATCTACTTATTTTTGGCTGTGCTGGGTCTTGATCGCTTTCGTGAGGGACATTTTGGTTGCAGTAGGCAGAAGCTACTCTTTGCTGTGGGTCTCAGGCTTCACATTGCGGTGGCTTCTCTTGTTGGGGAGCACAGGCTCTCAGTGCGTCGGCTTCAGCAGTCTCAGCACACGGGCTCAGTGGTTCCAGATCACAGGCTCTAGAGTGTCTGTGTGGTGCACAGGCTTAATTGCTCTCCATGTGGAATCTTCCCAGACCTGGAATTGAACCTGTGTCCCCTATTTTCAGGCGGACTCTTATCCACTGCACCACCAGGGAAGTCTTCAATCCCCTTTTCTTCCTTTGTCATTTTCTCTCCTTCCTTCTCTTTGTCCTCTTTTCTCTTCTTGATCATCCAGAACCATTGAGTCTCTCAAGATGTTATTCCATCCACTTACCCACCCATCCATCCATCCATCTGTCATCCGCTATGCGGCCACATGTAAGGACTGGGCTAGAGGCTGGAGACACAAAGTTGAGCAAAAATGGACATGGTTCCTACCATCATGTAGCTTAAGAGGAGAAAGGACATCAGTGTCTGAGTATGTTGGGGAACTCGACGCATAGTGCAGCCCTTTTGGAGGCTCAGCAGGTCCTCTAAACGCTCCGAGATGTCCAGTGGTTAAAGTTTTACTTTTTTGAATATGGAATCATGGTCTCTCTGGTTTTTAGATTTTGTTTGTTTGCCTGTATATATTTTTTAAACTCCCAGAACCTTTATTAACGAAACTCCACAGAACTAATGTTTTGACAAATGTATATTTCAGAAGTAATGAACCTAAAGGTTTCTTTCATGAAGATTCAGTAAACTCCTGGTTTAATGTGTAATCACTACAAAATAATATTTAAATTTAAATGGTGGGCTTTAGTTCAGAGAAGAGAAGTGAGGGATTTCAGGCAATGTGGTGTGTCCTGGAGTGTGATAATTTGGGGCAGAAACTTTTCTGTGTCTCTTGGGTCAGAAGAGAGGAAGTTGCTTACTACAGCTGTGAAAAGATGAGACCCAAGACCAGCACAACAATAAAAACAAGAACAGTGTACCAGATTATAGTGGAATGGGACGAAAAAACGTGAAGAAATCAGTAAAATAAAGATGGTGTAGTAAACAAGAGACTGGAAGAGCAACCGGAATGATAAAGATTATTGGGCTGAAAGGGACCCCCTCGGTGGTTCACAAAATCATTTGAGAACTCCTGAGAGAAGATATGGACAGAGCCTCATCTAGCCCCAGGTGAGCCATCCCAGGTTAGGCTACCTGGACTGCGTTCCCTAACTCAGGGAGAAGATATGTTATTACCACTCAGTTGTAGCACCTAATTGCTTTGCTTCATTTTTTAGACATTTCAATTTGATGGCTGGTGACCCTGCTTCCCAAAAAGATCAGGCCCTGATCTTTTTTAAACATTACCACCTAAAGAAAATGGTCTTTGCCAGTGTGTTTAAGGATCTTGATGTGGGGTGACTGTCTTGGGTTATCTGGGTGACCCCAAATCTAATCATCAGTGTCCTTCTAAGAAAGAGGCAGAGGTCATCCCCACAGAGCAGAGCAGAAAGCGATGTGAAGGTTGGTGGCAGAATGAATTCGATCATTCTAGGTGCTTTGTGTAAGTGGGATACTTAAGCATTTGTCTTCTTCTGACTGCTTTATGTACCATTATGTCCTCAGGGTCCTACCATGTTGTAGCATGTGTCAAAATTTCTTCCATTTTTGAGGGTGAATAATATTCCATTGTATGCATTGCCACAGTTTTTTTTATCCCTTTGTCAGCTGTCTGGACACTAGGCTGCTTCTATTTTTTGGCTATTGTGAATAGTACTGCTAAAACATAGGTATACAAATATCTCTTCAAGACTCTGCTTGTACTTCTGTGGATATAACTGACTTTTACTTGATAAAAAAATGAATACATTTAGTAGTTAAAGAAAAGTTTGATGACAGAGATTAGAGTGATATAGCCACATTCCACAAAATGCCAGTGGCCACCGCAAGCTAGAAGAGACGAGGAATAGACTCCCCACCCCTCACAAGCCTCCAAAGGGCAGATGGCCTTGTCAACAACTTGATTTTGGACATCTGGCCTCCAGAATTATGAGAGAATAAAATTTCTGTGGTTTTAAGCCTTGGAGTTTGTAATAATTGATTTCAGTTGCTCTAGGACACTAATAAAGGTTGTGAACTCTCTGAGGACAAGGCGGTGTCTTCTCTGTAATGGACTTCCTCTCAGCATTCAGAATTCTGCACGTAATAAGCCTTCAAATACTCAAGCACTTGAACTAACCGATCACTGGTTCAGCCATTCAGAGCCTCAAGACTAGTATTTAAAATTTTATTGGAAGAGAAGTGAGACCAGCTAGATCCGGTTATTCATTTGCAAAAGAAAAAATTAATACCCCCAAGGCTTAGTCTCTTATGAGTTTATTGCATCTTAAAGTTTGGAGTTACACTGCCTTTTAATGTAGCACTTCCTTTGCTATGCTGGAATATTAATAATACCACTGAGAAGACTTCATCTAGCAGAACAGGAAAAGCGAGTCATTCCAGGCAAAGATTTGACATCTTAATTAGATACCACCTTAGTGCTGAATTTCTCTTCTTTTGCACTGACAGTATCTAAATGACAGTGTTCTGGGATTTCTGGTTCTAATGCAAAATGTCTTCTGCTCAAATCTTCCATGAAATGTCATTTTGAAACTATGAGCTTAGTTCTTATTCAAGCAGAACGCTTAGTATATTTACCAGGACTTTAGCAGAAGGGGTACTGCAGGATCATGTTCTTTGGGAAATAGAAACAGTTTGTTTGTACATATAGGGAAGCTGTAGAAAAGAATTTGGAATCTTGATTCAGTAGACAACCTGGTGGTACACATTATTCTATATTATATTCTCCCTGTATTATGACATTTCTTTAATTTTCTTCTGTAGGGAAAGAAGGTCTCCTCTAAGACCATTCCTCTAGGATCTCAGTTACATTTAAAGCCATGTAATAGTTAAAATAAATTGTTAAAACATTTAACCGATATTGTTAAACTGATTGCAAAGGAAAGGCACATCACCTACCATGTAGCATTGTGAAATATGTTAATTTTGCTTTTGTTGATATGTAGAGGGTAGGGAGTGGTTTCTTTACGTATTTACTGTGAAATTCGTTTTTTAAAAACACTTGTATCATTGCCTGATGCCGTGTAGAAATGTTAACACACCCCTAGACTACAAGATTTGGTCACTTTCGTTGATTTTAGTAAGAAAGTCTAGCAGATAATTACAGTAGTATGGCTAAAGTGGAATGTAGCTAATCTCCATCCACGGCTATGCATGCTGGCTTCCCTGGTGGCTCAGCTGGTAAAGAATCCGCCTGCAATGGAGGAGACCTAAGTTTGATCCTAGGAATCAAGAAGGGAAGGCTACCCATTCCTGTATTCTGGCCTGAAGAATTCCATGGACTATACATACAGTCCACGGGGCTGCCAAGAGTTGGATATTACTGAGCGGCTTTCACTTTCACTTTCATGACTATGCACAGGGTTGAAGCTAGGATTCGATTTGAAAGAGATCTTGTCCTCCCCTTGAATTGAATGTGAATTTGCATGATTACTCTATCTTCTGATTAAGCTTGAAGTTGGTGTCAGGCAGTTTTAGCTTTAAATCAGCCCTCCACATGTCCAATTAATGAAATCCTTGCATTGTTGTTGGCACCATTTTCTTCCCAATCTGCCATATTTTAATATGCTCTGAATATGCCATTTAGTTTTTACTCCTGGTAGCTACAGCCTTATCACGGAAGTATTAAGTGGTATGACTGGGACCTTGCCTAAAATGTTCCTTACAAAATTCCCTAGACTTTTTCTTGTTTTGCCTGTGACGGAGCAGTCACTCAATAAATAATTATTGAATGGAATGAATTAATGATTGAGTAATGATTACAACCCACATGTTTTGGTGTAGCAAACTTTAGCAAATTTGGTGTCGAGGACTCACATTTCAACTTTGTGATTTATCTTGTGCTGAAGATGAGAACAGAAGAGTATTCTTAGTTTATCTACTGTTGTCCAAGAGAGATATAATGTGAGCCACAAAAGTGTGTAATTTAAAATTTTCTAATAGCTCTGTTAAAAAAGGAAAAAGAAACAAATGAAATTATTTTTGGTACTGTATTTTTAACTCAGATATAATTCAACATGTAATCAAAATAAAAGTTATTAATGAAATAGTTTACCTTCTCTAGTTTTTGAAGTCCTATATATTTGTACTTACAGTACATCTCAAATTGGCTTTGCCTTATTTCAAGTGCTTAAAAGCTACATATGGCTAGTGGCTACCATATTGGATAGCGCATGTTTATACCATCTGGAGACTCCTATTTTAAGTAATTATTCTTGCTAACTAGATGTAAAATTTGGATTTTATAAGCTATTGAGTGGGACACATGTACAGTCCTGTCAATGAACTGATATAAAAATTGTATCAGCTATACAACTGAAACAAAATTTACAAAATTAAAAAGTCATCATTTAGAGATTATGTAAAATATGGTAATACCCTCTAAATTTTGGGGTCCATCCATGGCCAAGCTTCCATTGATCTGAGATTCAGATTTTCACAGTGGAGCAAGTTACTTATCTTCTGTTAAGCCTCAACTTCCTCTTGGGTAAAATGGTATAATTCTTATCTTAAGGTGTAGCATTGGGGCTTCCCTGGTGGCTCAGGTGGTAAGGAATCACCTGCAGTGCAGGAGACCAGGATTTGATCCCTGGGTCAGGAAGATCCCTTGGAGAAGGGAATGGCAATCCCCTCTAGTATTCTTGCCTAGGAAATCCTGTGGACAGAGGAACCTGGCGGGCTACAGTCCATGGGAATGCAAAGAATCAGACACGACTGAGGATCTAACACTAATGATGAAGCCCTGAATACTCATTGTTATCTGGAATTAGTTCTTATTTAGTGTTTTCTTTTGTACACAAAACTCCAGAAGAAAAATGGGTGATTTCTTCCCTGTATATTCTCATCTTTTCATAATATTTTTGTTTTGCAAAGTCACCTCCCCATTTTGGCAAGAACTTGATGTGATTATTTGATGAATATAAAATAATTGGCATTGTTTAAATTGGTTCAACATGGGCTGCTCCAGGTAGCTCCTATACAGAGGGCCTAGATGCCAAGAAAATACAAGGCTGTCATTTATAGATAAGAAAACTTGGGAGACCCTTAGTTGACTTTCTTGAGCTCTTGAACTGAATTTGGAGAGTCCATGAATGCATTTCCATGAAACGTATACAATATCAAGCTAAAATCTAGTGGGAAAAGGTGGTCATGGTACAGAATTAATTACAATACATCTATTCATTCTTCATAAGGCCTACTTTGCCCTCTCTATTTTACTGATTTCATGCAGTTTGGGAATATGGAATTTATGATAGAAAAATGTACTAAGCCATTTTTTGTTTACCTTGCTTTGAGGAAGGGTGAAACATATATAAAAAGAGATCACCGGCGATAATAGCTAAACTTTCTTTTAAGATTCTACCAAAGATTGTCTAAGCTTGGTCAAACACTTTTTTGTCTAGCTTTAAATGATGTAAATATGTAAAACTTCCCCTGGTACTCCTAGGAATTTTTCCATAAACTAAATACCTTTATTTCCATGTAATCACTAATTCTAAGTAAAACAATCTTCATGATAAAGGGTGGGTGACAAGTAGGGTTCTCTTTTGGAGTTCTGACTCTGTAGTCAGATTTCTATTGCTTGCACTAATGATTGAGCTGGATTCTGATCCCCTTTGAATTCTGGAAAAACACTTATCAAGGGAAGAATTTATAATTGTAACAATAGTTGACAAACCTCTGAGAAACTGGGAGGGAGAATATTATTATTGAGGCTGGTGTTGATTAAGATTCTTGTACCTTCATTTTTTTAAAAACCTTTGTCTTGTTGATGTTCAGTTGCTAAGTTGTGTCTGACTCTTTGTAACGCCATGGACTACAGGACACCAGACTTCCCTGTTCTTCACTATCTGCTGGAGTTTTCAGAAACTCATATCCATTGAGTCCATGATGCCATCCAACCATCTCATCCTCCATTGCCCCCTTTTCCTCCTGCCCTCAATCTTTCCCAGCATCAGGATCTTTTCCAATGAGTTGGCTTTTTGCATCAGGTGGCCAAAATACTGGAGCTTCAACGTCAGCTCCAGTCCTTCCAATGAATATTCAGGGTTGATTTCCTTTAGGATGGACTGGCTTGATCTGCGTGCTGTTCAAGGGACTCTCAAAAGTCTTCTCCAGCACCACAATTCGAAAGTATCCGTTCTTTGGCACTCAGCTTTCTTTATGGGCTTCTCTGATAACTCAGTTGGTAAAGAATCTGCCTGCAATACGGGAGACCTGGGTTCAATCCTTGGGTTGGGAAGATCCCCTGGAGAAGGGAAAGGTTACCCACTCCAGTATTCTGGCCTGGAGAATTCCATGGACTGTATAGTCCATGGGATTGCAAAGAGTCGGACATGACTGAGGACTTTCACTCACATCCTTTGTCTGGTTAGTATCACGTTGTGGCTCCCTCGCAGGTGGACTTTGGTAAAGAATTAATAACTTCTGTTGAAAACAGAGCTCTAAACTGTCTTAGTGAAAGTAGCATACCTTTGAAAACTATATTTTCCAATAAATGAATACAATGATTTTTTGCCTTTTTGGAGAAGGAAATGGCAACCCACTCCAGTGTTCTTGCCTGGAGAATTCCAGGGACGGGGGAGCCTAGTGGGCTGCCGTCTCTGGGGTCGCACAGTGGGACACGGCTGAAGTGACTTAGCAGCAACAGCAGCATGTAAATTGAAAAAAATATACACAGAAATACACAAAACTTGTCCTTGCACAACATGGATGGCTATCTAGTTGAAATAGACATTCATCTAAATGGAGAAAAAGGAGAAACTCAGCATTTATTTTCAAATGTTGTTGTTATGGCGGAGAAGGCAATGGCACCCCACTCTAGTACTCTTGCCTGGAAAATCCCGTGGATGGAGGAGCCTGGTAGGCTGCAGTCCATGGGGTCGCACAGAGTCGGGCACGACTGAGAGACTTCACTTTGACTTTTCCCTTTCATGCATTGGAGAAGGAAATGGCAACCCACTCCAGTGTTCTTGCCTGGAGAATCCCAGGGACGGGGGAGCCTGGTGGGCTGCCGTCTGTGGGGTCACACAGAGTCGGACACGACTGAACTGATTTAATAGCAGCAGCAGCGGCATCATGGAGAGTCTAGATCATTGAAGGCAATGGTTTTCCCTTTTTTTCTGAATCCATGATTATAAAACAGTGTATTTGGTGCATTTTTGAATAGCTGATAGGTGGCAAACTTAATCTACTTTTTTTTTTTTTAAGGGAAACAGTCTGAGGGGTCCTTGCGCTGTGAGGTCAAGGGCATTTGACCTTTTTTCTGAGCTTTTCTTTGACATAGCCCACCTTAATGGAAATAGTGTAAAGTCTTCTGAGAGAGGAGAAATTCGGCCTGAGTTAGCACTGTGCTTTATCTCTTGTAGAATGCTTACGGAAAGGAACCCATCTCTGCACAACTTCTGGGGCAAATTGTGTGTGTCTGCGCAGACCTGTCCGATTTTTTTTTACAATGCTTTACATCCCTGTGGCATTGAAGGGGTGTTGAGATAGGTACACATTTTCCCTCCTGTGGAAATAAGATAATCACTCTGCAGTGTTTCTGTAGCAGGAAGCAGTTACAAAGCCATAGATACCCTATCTAGCTGAAGAAAAATGAGGTAGTTTATTTGGGGGGAAAAGAAGAAGGAGGGGGAAAAGAAAGCTGGTGAATTGAAAACAGAAATATTTGTTTTTCTTGTATCTGCTTGCAAGTCTGGTTTCTCTGTTATTTTGTTAGTAAGAAAACCTAATAGGTGTGTGAATCACTCTTCATCTTGTGATTCCGCTTTTAACACCTTTTTGTTTAGGCTTTGTTAGGACGATGGTTGGGAAGAGAGTGAATTTCCTCCCTAGGCCTGTGTTCTCTTAATCCTTTGGTAAGAAACCTCTCATTGTCAAATGAGCCAAAAGGCAGACGGGAGGAGGAAAGTTCAGAGGAGGAGGAAGAAGTCTCGAGTGCAGGAGGACCTGGACGTGAAACAGGGCAGCTTCTCCTTCCAGCTCATGCCGCTCCTTGCAGGTGGACACACGACTTCCCAGCAGCTGCCGGGCGCCTCATCCCGGCAGGCGTGTCTGGGACGGGACCCTCGAAGTGACCAAGCCCCTGCTCTGCGCCACCTCTGCAAAGTTGGGGTGAGCGTCTTCGTTGTACAGGGCGGGAAATGGAGGCACAGAGAGGTCAAACGGATTATCCAAGATCACACAGTAAGTGTGAACCCAGGATTCGAACCTAGGTCTAATTCCAAAGTCCAAGCAAACATGTGAGAATAACAGATGGCACGATTTAGTTTGCTAAAGAAAATGCTGCTTTGTATTAAAAAAGTATATTCGAACCTAGGAAATAGTTATTAAATAAAATATTGTTTGGCTGATGGGTTAGCAGGAAATCCTGGGATAAGATAATTTTCTTCATGATAAGGAGAAACTAGCTCAGTTACTTTACTAGAGGACTGTTTTGTTTTCCTTTTCTGATCACCGATCCTGGATTTAAGACTTACTAACTTTATTTATTTTGGCCGCTCTGCATGGCACGTGGGATGTTAGTTCCCCAGCCAGGGATCGAACCCACTCCCCCTGCAAGGGAAGTGAAGAGTCCCAACCGCTGGACGGCCAGGAAGGCCCTTAAGACTTACATTTTAAACAAAAGGATGATGCTGTTGAATATCAATGTATTTTTTTTTTTTTTTTAGTTTGGGAATGCTTGGTTTTTATTTCGTAAGTTAATGGAGTTCTTCTGTTCTTAATAATAACGATGACTACAGAATCCTGGCCGTCAGTCTTTATAGAGCCAATAAATTTTTATTTACTTGCTCTTAAAGGCTTGCTTCGAAAGCCCTGTCAGTTAGATGGCTAAATATATTTAACACAGATTTCAAATAGCTTTCTTGGAGATGAGGCAAGAGCCCGTTGACTTACAGGTTATGAGCTATGAGGGCATTCAGTTGATGTTTTTAACATTGCTTGATGGTCTCAGGGATAGGATAGTTCATTCTGGAACAGGTCCTTGGACTGTGAGAAAGGTATCAGTGGTTCTTCCCACCAAAGCTGAGCGATTTGCCCATGGGATAATTTACACAGCTTGAGATCAAGCCTTACTCTGCTGTGCAGACAGTAGTACCCCTTCCCTGCCTTAGGATCCAAACGGTCACCTAAGGGAAAGTGGAATTAGCCTTAAGGAATATTTTTCCAGTTAGTAAAATTGAAATTGTTCCTTAAAAGCCTTGGTTCTTCTACATTTTATTGTGGAACAATTGGCCAGGTACCTACGCTTTTGAGCACGAGAGGCTTGCAGTAAGATAACTTACAAATGTTGAATACTCTATAAATATTATGTCTCCTCCGGTATGCTGGTTTTTGTAGTTACCCCTGCCTGCAGTGAAAGCAAAACTCTCAAGCTCCGTTAGTGATTAGGGTTTCTTGCAGGCATAGAAAAGCCACCATGAGGCCCAAAACTGCCTTCAGGAAGATCCTGACTTCTCGAAGACGACTCTTAGCACGGTCACACTGTCGTCGTCTGGTTTAGACAGTCTGTGTTCCTGAAATAGAAGTTCTATTGCAGGAGCACTGGATTCATTTTGCTTAATATTTGGTTATGCACCATTTAATTATCTATTTAATTGAAGAAAAAAAAAAAAACCACATTGGCAAAGTTAAGGCTGAACAGTATCCAGAATAACGTGGTGAATTTACCCTCCCCCTCCCTTCCAAGAAAGGACAGTGTGGATGTGGGCTATTGGCCAGTGGTTGAAAGTAATTGAATGTACAATAGCTGCTTCCAACGCCAAAAGCTTTTCTCCGTAGGCAATTTGGATTGTTCTGTTTTCCTGGATAGTCCCTGGGAATGTCTGATATCCTCGCATTCTGCAGATGGTGGCTATTGAATATTGAAAACATATGTCTGCAGCATTTTAAAATGCTGCGATGCAGGCCCCTCCTTTGTCATTACAGACTGTGTGGACCTGCAAGTGTCCCTCGTTAATTACCAAGCTTGACATTTCTAGAAGTCCAGCGGAGTCATCGCTATTCTCAGTGCCAGTATTTTTTGCCTCCCTTCGCTTGCTGATGCAGCATTTGTGTAATAAAAATGGACCTCTTCACCTCTTTAAAGTGCTCTACGTTTTGACAAATTTATGTTTTATCAAAAGGTTAATCCTGACAAATCGTTGTAAATTATTTCTGGAAGCTCTGCTACAGGTGCGGTTGAATTAATTCTGTGCTATGCCTAGCCAGATGTATATTTTAGGGGAAGATCTACTGCGTTTGCTCTGGTAAAAGGAGAACTGGAAGACTAGGGATGTTCACAATGGGACCAGAGTCTTTGCCCTACTGGGCAGATAAGTGATGTTCCTGAAAGGTTAAATTAGAACTTTAATATTCCTCAGTGAAGCTCTCTGCTTTCCATTTCCCTCTGTCTTTGTGACTTTTCCCCCTTTTCATTGCCTCTTCTTAGTGGGAAGGTAAAAACCTCTATTCATTTATCTTCTGGAAAGAAGTGTTCTTTGTGTTTTCATGACAAGCCCTTCTCATATCCATTGTTTGGAGAAGCAGGGGGACCTGTCTCATTTCTTTGCTTCCTGGGTCACAGAGATACAAAGAGAGGATGAAACAAAAGAGAGGAATGTAAGTAGGAGTTCCAAAGAAACCAAAAGAAAAAAAAAATGTTGAGCACATACCTGCAGGAGAAGGCTTGATAAATGGGACAGATGAATTAAGTAGATGCAGCCAGTACTGTAAAGGAGCTTACAATCCAAGGCCTAGTAAGCTTGACAATTCTAGGACTAACCAAGGAGGATGCATTTTTTAAAAAAATTATAGATAAACTGTAATGGGGCTTCCCAGATGGCACTAGTGGTAAAGAACCTGCCTGGCGATGAAGGAGACTTAAGAGATGCAGGTTCAGTCCCTGGGTTGGGAAGATCCCCTGGGAGGAAGGCATGACAACCCACACAGTATTCTTGCCTGGCGAATCCCGTGGACAGAGGAGCCTGGCAGGCTACAGTCTACAGGGTTGCAAAGAGGCAGACATGACTGAAGCAACTTAGCATGCACGCAGACTGTAATAGCAACTCATGAATTGATGTTGATTTGAACTTACCAACTGATGCAGTGATGTTTCTAAATTATGCAGCATGAATGGTGTATTAGTTTGCTCTGGCCATTGTAACAAAGTACCACAGACTGGGTGGATTAAACAACAGAACTTTATTCTTTAACAGTTCTGGAGGCTAGAAGTCCAAGGTCAAGGTGCTGGCAGGGTTGATTTCTTTTGAGGGCTGTAAGAGAAGGACCCATTTGAAGCTTCTCTCGTTGGCATGCAGATGGACATCTTCTCCACGTGTCTCTCTTTTTGTGGGGTATCTACATCCAGATTTCCTCTTCTTATAAGGATACGAGTCCTATTGGATTAGGACACATCCTAATGACTCTTAATTACTTACTTAAAGACCCTGTCATGAAATGGTCACATTCTAAGATACTGGGAGTTAGAACTTCCACATATGAATTTTTGGGAAACACAATTCAGTCCATAACAAATGGTTGCACTTAATCCCTGGTTACTAAAGTCATATGTCGTTTCTCATTTCTTTTGTTCTTTCAAGTAGTTAAGAAGTCAGAATTTTAAACATTTCAAACTTTCTTATAGACTCTTCTGCCCTAATGATCTGAAAATCACTTTAAGAATAAAGTTGTATTACAGTTCTCATCATTGGGTCAAATTCAGTGAATTATCATTTCTTCCTTTCTTGGTGATCCTAGATAGACATTTTATACTCTTTTTCTATGAGTTAAGTGGAATCATATACTATGTCCTCTTTCGTGTTTGACTTCTTTGGCTCAGCATTTTATTTGTGACATTCAACCATGTCGCGGTGTGTTGCAATGGTTTATTTTCTTTGCTGCGCAGTTTTCAACTGTTTTGATATTTCATAACATATTTATCCATTCTACTGTTGGTGAGCATTTGGGTTGTCTCCAGTTTTCCTCTTATGAACCGTGCTGCTGTGAACATTCTTGTAAATGTCGCTTGTTGAACATATGAATGCATTTCTTTTGTGGGGTGGAGCTGCTGGATCACAGGGCACATATTAAAACTTTAATAGATACACCTAAGCAGTTTTCTAAAAGTCCTTGTACTGATTTATATTTCTACCAGTAATGTATGAGAGTTTTGGTGTTGCCACAACTTTGTTAATGCTCTATACTATTATCAGTTTTTTAGATTTTAGCTTTTTATTGGATGAGCACTGGAATCTCATTGTGATTTTAAATTTACCTAATGATCCTTCAAATATCTTCATTTATGAAGCATTTTAAGGTAATCATGGCTGCCAAACCATCTCTCTTACTTCCCAAAACTCTTCTAAGTCTTAAGTAGACAAATAATGAATTGATCCCCCCCCCCAACACACACATTTTGTCTCTTTATTGCTTGGGTGAAGCAGTTGGTTTGCTTGGGGGAGTCTAGTTTTATACTTATTAAGAGAATCCTCATTTACTGACAGACATGTCCCAATTTGGACAATAAACTTGTGGCCATTCTACTTATATCCATCATCCCTTCTGCATTATTTTTAAAGCTTTTCTATCTGGTTTCACTTGTTCATTTATTCTATCATTGCTAAGCTCTTACTTTATGCCAGATATAGAGATATATAAGACATGGCTCAGAGGTAAAGAATCCTCTTGCCAGTGTAGGAGATACGGGTTCAATCCCTGGGTCAGGAAGATCCCGTGGAGAAGGAAATGGCAACCCACTCCAGTATTCTTGCCTGAGAAATCCCAAGGACAGGGGAGCCTAGCAGACTACAGTCCACAGGGTCGTGAAAGAATCAGATATAACTTAGCAACTAAACAATAACAACAGCAACAATGAAAGGCATCCCTAGCCTTAAGGTCCTAAGTATTGTGGAAGAAAACACATTATAGAAGAACTGTTTTAACTGATTCAATCACAGCTCTGTAACCACAAGACTAAATTTCAGTAGAGCTATATTTCTGCAAGAAGAATATCTATGCTAATGAGATGATTTGTTATACCCAGTAGCTTGTGTTGATGATTTAGGATATATTTTATGCCACTTAGCAATTATACTTGGTCTGAATCATTGGGAGAGCTCATTGTATGGTTTCCTCTAACTTTGTGAGGGCAGTAGTTTAAAAAATATCCCTTTTGGTGTGCTGTTTGTCTCAAGATCTTAATCTGTGTTGTGTATTTATGGCCAGAGGATTCTGTCATCAACAGCTCCATGGGACTCATGTTCCAGACACAAGCTTTAAACCCTTGAGTTATAGTTAGAGAAACTGGTCTTAATGAGTTGAACTAAATGTCTTTAAAAAATCTTTCTGGTCTCTGTGTCCTCATTCAGTTGAATCCAGCTGTGTTAAAAAGGCAATCTAATACTGCCTCTTACCCAGAAGAGAATACTACTTTAATTTAAACGTCTTGTCGCATCTGCCTAGGTCCCTGGCTATCACTCTTTGCTCACTCCCCTGTGTGCCTGAGGTATGAACATTGTCTTGGAATTGTCTGTTTACTTGTCTGCTTCCTAGATTAGATTGTGATTCACTCAGAATTCCTGGCATCTGGCATGATGCCAGTCAGTAAATGTCTGTCAAATGAACTGTTGTTGTTATTGTTTTTTAGTCGCTAGGTCATATCCGACTTTTTACCACCCCATGGACTGCAGCATGCCGGGTTTCCCTGTCCTTCACCGTCTCCCGAAGTTTGCTCAAACCCATGTCCATTGAGTTGGTGGTGCCATCCAACCATCTCATCCTCTGTTGCCCCCTTCTCCTCCTGCCCAGCATCAGAGTCTTTTCCGATGAGTTGGCTCTTCAAGTTGCTAAAGTATTGGAGCTTCAGCTTCAGCATCAGTTCTTCCAGTGAATATTCAGGCTTGATTTCCTTTAGGATTGACTTGTTTGATCTCCTTAGTGTCCAAGGGACTCTCAAGAGTCTTCTCCAGCACCACAGTTTGAAAACATCAATTCTTTGGTGCTCAGCCTTCTTTATGATCCAACTCTCTCATCCATACATGACTACTGGAAAAACCATAACTGTGACTTTATTTTGTCAGCAAAATGATGTCACTGCTTTTTAATACACTGTCTAGGTTTGTCATAGTTTTTCTGCCACAGAGCAAGCAAATGAACTGAGGATAAGCAAATCATATTAGAACCCAAACTGATTTACTCACTCATTCACTCTTTCCACATATAATTAAGGAGAAAGTGTACCTGGCACAGAACTAGGCACTGGGGCTGGATAAGTGTGGCCCAAAACAGATATGCCAACCGCTCTAATAGGCTTAGAGCTGTGAGGTGGAGAGCAGACAATAATTAAGTATTCACACAAAGTGGTGTTCAGTTACAAGTTGAGATGAGTGCTCTGTTGCAAAGGAGACTGTGACAAAGAAGCCTGACCCAGATTTGGAGGGTGTGAAGGCTTTGCAAAGCAAGTGGTCCTTGGGATCTGAAGGATGAACAAGAAGTAAGTAGAAGCCCGAGGTGGGACAGATGGGAAAGCATCTTATGGTAAGGGAATGGCTTGTGCAAATGCCCTGTGGTGGGAGGCAACAATTGTGTGCTGGACCACAGAGATATCCTGAAAAGAGGAATGTGGAGAGACAGGTCATAGTTAGACTATTCCTGGCCAAGGAAGCTTCTTTGAAGATGCTATTCTTCAAGAATAATTGTTTGCTTTTTAAAATTTCTGTGGAAAGTTATAATAGTGCTATGGTCAAATTTGTATTGTTCAAGGACCTAGCTCATTATTTTGTAAACGTAAATAAAGAGGAGTCAAGCATTTAACTCACTTTGTTGTGAAATATGTATTTCAAAGCACTAGCAGAGAACTAGAAGTTTCTCCATAGAAGTGTATTATGAATTATTCTTGTATAATAATGTTAATTTGATTATGCTTAAAGAATGGGAACAGAATCCCTGTCTTTTAGAGAAATATACTGAAATATTTACGAAAAGAAGGATGTGATGTCTGGGATTTGCTTTCAAGGGGGAGTAAAACTGGATGAGTGTTCAAGCTGATGGGTCAACAGAAGTTTATTTTACTTTCTCTCTACTTTTATGCTTGGCATTTTCCATGATGAAAAGTTTTCAGAAGTTATAAGGGAAAAGAAGGAGATCACCTTGGGTTGACTTTTCTCCTCACCGCCGCACCCGCCCCCCCGCCCCCTGCCAAATTCTCAATATGTTTAAGAAGAAATTTTATTACATATTTGTATTTTAATACCATGATATATTAGTATATTTTAGTTTGTGTTAGAATAATTGATCTTTTGGATGATTAATACTGTTAATTATAGAAAATTTGGATTTAGGAAAAACCCAGTGAAGACAATAAATAGTACTGATATCCACATTATCCTGGACAGAGTGATAGTTAATATTTTTGGGTATTCAGTCTCATTAAGGATTTGTTGTTTAGTTGCTGAGTAATGTCTGACTCTTTTGTGACCTCCATAGACTATAGCCTGCCAGGGTCCTCTGTCCATGGGATTTTCCAGGCAAGAATACTGGAGTGGGTTGCCATTTCCTTCTCCAGGGTATCTTTCAGACCCAGGGATCAAACCCACGTCTCCTGCATTGTCAGGCAGATTCTTTACCACTGAACCACCTGGGAAGCCTCCTCATTAAGAACATATACATATTAAATACATCTTAATCATACAGTAATTTGATTATGTAATAAATTCCTTCTTTGTTTTTTATGGTTTATTGTGAACATTTTACCAAGGCATAAGTGATTCTTTGGTAAACTAATTTTAGTGGCCGTTTAGTAGTACATCATGTAGGTATTAATGGCAAAATTTGTTTAATTAGTTCCTTTTTGTCAACATTAGGGATTTTGGTTTTTGTTTTATAGTGTAAATGATGCTGTAACAAAGAGCCTTATGCGTCAATCTTTGTGCACACTCTGCTCGTTTCCTTAGGGTAACTTCTTACACTTGAGTAGCCAGGTCAGTGTATTTTTAAGCAATTGATGTATAATCTTTCAAATATTTGACACTGATTTGTATGCCCATAAGCTGTGTCTTATTTTTGCAATGTGCCCTCATCAACTCTGAATATTTTCCATAATTTTTTTGGCCAATTTGCTGATGAAAATGGTATTAAATGGTTTAATTTACATTTCTCTGATTACCTTTGCACTTGAACAGTTTTTACTATTTATTAGTGCATTAGTCTTTCAATTCCCAGCATGTCCTTTGTATATTTCTATCTGTGAATTCCTTTTTATTATTGATTATATATACTCTTTATATACTAAGGATAGCATTCTTTACCAGTCATTTTATAATAGTTTTTCCCATGTGTTTTTAAATTCAGCACATGAAATTTTCTTGTATAGACTTTTCCATATCTTTATATACTCAGATCGATTAATCTCTGTTTATGGATTCCCTCTTTGGTGTTATATCTTTTCCATTTCAAAACTGTTATATTTGCCTTTTATATTTCTTATTTTTTCACTTTTTTTTAACATTTCACTCTTTAATTCACAATGACCTTATTTTTGTTATATTGTTTAGAACAAGGATCTAACATTTTTCTAGTCATGACCAATTATCTCAGAAGTTGAGCAATTCTCCCTTTGGTTTGAATTACTGCCTCTTTTGTGTATTCAGATTTTTTACATGTGTGCTTCGTATACTCTTTCAATGCCATGCTAGCTAAACTTATACCAGTGTAACAGTATTTTAAGTCTTGTGACTACATTATTTTAATATATAGTGTCAATACTCTCTCTTTTAAAAGTTTTATTGTATTTTATTAAAAAGAAGTGTCTTGGCTCCCTTCCTCCCTTTATCCCTTCTAATCTCCCAGATGTCTCCTCTCACTCTTACTAAGGTTCAACAAGAATTTTCTTGTAATGAATGGGATGACATTAGATTTATTTAAAAAAGATTTGATATTTTCACATTACTCATTCTTCTCAGCCAGTAATGGATAAAGTGTCACATTTCAACCAAAGTGTTTTCTGTTTTTCGGATTAAAGTTTTGTATAGGTATGCATCTTTCTTGTTAATTCCTAGATATATTACTAGGAATTAAACTCTGATCTCTGCTTTGTCCTCCACTGGCTGTATGATTTTAAACAAATCACTTAATGTTTCTGAACTTTTTCTCTAAGGTTCTTTCTAGCTCTGTTTTTCTAAATATATAATCAGCCCTCGAAATGTTTCAGCCTTGTGTTGGGGGGCTTTTCTGGTGGCTCAGACGGTAAAGAGTCTTCCTGCAATGCAGGAGACTTGGGTTCAATCCCTGGGTCAGGAAGATCCCCGGAGAAGGGAATGGCTCCCCACCCCAATATTCTTGCCTGGAGAATTCATGGACAGAGGAGTCTGGCAGGCTACCGTCCATGGGGACTCAAAGTGAAGTCACACAAAGTGACACGACTGAATATGTAATTGTTGTTGTTTAGTCACCAAGTCGGGTTTGACTCTTGCGACCCCTTAGACTGTGGCCCACCAGGCTCCTCTGTCCGTAGGATTTTCCAGGCAAGAATATTGGAGTGGATTGCCATTTATAATAGACCCTCAAAATATTTCAGTCTTACAATTTATATACTAGAAGGAGGGAAATCAAAGTTTAAATGGTAGTATAGTGCATAAGATGTTACAGAAATAAAATTTTGAAATATATTCTGTGTTTCCTTCTCTTTATCTTTACCTGGTATAAACTCAATTTGGCATTTTTATTGCTCAAAATATTAACTTTTGGTCCTGAGTCTATCGTGTGATTAAGAATAAATCATGACCTCACTCTGAAGGATATGTCACCCCTCTATTTTAGATGCTTGTTTTAACACTTCTGGTAGGGAGAACACATTTTTATTTTCAGGTTTATTTTGATCACAGATGACCTAACTTTAATATATTGAACCTGGTTGTATTTTCACATAGGCTGTTAATTTTCCTACTGATAAAAGAAAATAATTCGCTTAAGTTGAAATCTGAAGTGCTTTTTGATTATGGAAAAGAAGGAAAATTAATGGCTGGGAATCCATGCCACAGTCCAGTTGGGTGGAGATTATGCTCCTGGTGGGGTGCTCAGAGTCACAAACTTCTGTTAGTCACTCTTCATTTCTGCCACATAACGTATAACAACACCGGATTCTCAGAAGTTCAGAAGTAACTGAACTTGCAGAAATAGCTCATGAAGTTATTTTCTATCGAAATGGCCTGCACTCTTTAGACTAAATGCTCTTTCACTAGGATGATATTAATATATGTCTTTGACAGCAACTGCATTGAGAAGACAGCCTTTGCAAAACACTTTTGTCATCCCTCCAAGTATGGGCCTTTTATGACAGATTGTTGTGTATCTGAAGGAGCTATTGTGTCAACAAAGAGCACCATAATGAGTCTAAAAATCTGACTCAATGGAACAAATGTGTTTTAATGGCGTGCATTTTATTTTAAAAGGATGTACCAAAATAGAGCAAGAGTCTGAAAGCCGGACATTATTTTATAATGAAAGACTAATATAGGGGTAGTTCTAAGTAAGAATGTAACTGGGAATGAAACTTGACTTAGGGTGGATAAAATCATTTCCATCAGCAAACCACAAATGCTCTAGGAGAGTTATCTGCAATGGTATGCGTGTGTGCAAAGTCACTGCAGTCATGTCCAACTCTGTGCGAACCCGTGGACTGCAGCCTGCCAGGCTCCTCTGTCCATGGTGATTCGCCAGGCAAGAATACTGGAGTGCATTGCCATGCCCTCCTCCAGGGAATCTTCCCGACCCAGGGATTGAACCCATCTCTTATGTCTCCTGCATTGGCAGGTGGGTGCTTGACCACCATCGCCACCTGGGAAGCCCCTGCTGTGGTAAGGAGACAAAATTTAAAGGGGTACAGACCCCCAGGAATGTTTTACTGCAGTTCGTCCAGTGAAATGTAGGATTATGTGGGATATAAGACTGCCTTCCAATGGCACTCAAAACATCTAACAGCTTGTTCTGGGCTTGCAAAATCACATTTACTGAAGTGCCACACAAGCAATCCTAGAATAGCCTGTTTCTGTCAATGTCTAAATTCTCCTTATGAGGTATGCTGTAATCTTGAGGGAGACAGTTAAGTTTAGAGACTGCGATAAACTTTCTGATGTGTTTAGTGCTAAGGGGTATATTTGTAGAGCTCAGGACACCAAACTCCTATTTAATAGGTAGATGTTACATAATAACAGTTTTCATTGAAACTAACATCACTGAACTTCTGGAATTGATTTTTCAGGACTTTATTATTTATAATTTTGGTAAGAAATTTGCATTTTATGGGACTATGTTATAGATATCTTCTGCATTTGGATTTTCTAATTTATTAGAGTCCCAAGTTTGAGAGGTTGGAAATCCTGTTTGCGTGTACTTATACACCAAAAAATTAGGCATATGTTGTCAACCTGGGGATTATGACAATTTTTTTACTGTCTGTCATGATCCATGTTTATTATTATTTATTTCTATTTTTACTGGGGTATAGTTGTTGTAGAGTGTTGTGTTAGTTTCTGCTGTACAACAAAGTGAATCAGTTGTTTGTATACATGTATCTCCTTCTTGCAGCCCCTCTTCATACCATCCATCTAGGTCATCTCAGTACTGAGCTAAGCTCCCTCAGCTATACACACAGTAGGTTCCCGCCAGCTATCAGACTAAAAGAAAGCCCACTTTTTTTTAGGGGGGGTTACATGTACTGGCTGAAAACAATAGCATCTCTATTCCAACAAAGGCCCTTTGGGAGACAGAACTCTTTTGGCAAGACAGAATAGAGGAAACTGAAAGAAGAGTAGGACTCCTGAATTGTCATTTAAGACATTCTATTTTCTGGGCAGGGTTTCCTGTTGACCCCAAGTCACCATTTAAGTCTCCTGCCATCTCCTCTTTCCTGCTTAGATTGCTACAGTGTTGTTTCTGGTTTCTTTTGCAAATGGTGCTCTTCTTAAATGCATGGTGTGGTTCTTTTCTCCTTCCTTTAGATGCCTCATTTTAGCTACCAGTAACCTTGCATAAGGCAGCGATGGCTTTTTAGAAATACTTATGATTTGTGACTTCTTGGGGTGGGAGTTTGGGAAGAGAGACATAACTATAAGCATTAGGATGAGCGCTGCTAATTGAGCACCGCAATAGTGGATCCATGGACTTTTATGCATAGTGATCTCCTGAGTAAGGTGTGTTACCCTGAAGTACAATCCTGGGTGCCCTTTGGCAGAAACCATCTGCATGGTTTACAGGTTTGATATAGAACAGGAGTTCCGTGATCTGAAGCTGAAGAACGGTGAAGCCAAATGCATATTTTCCAGTCTTAGATGTTGTTGGGAATATGATCCACCTTTAAGAAAGTAATACGGACCAGCTATTAATACTTCTGTGTAGGAGGTTTCTGTTCTTACAGCACTGCTGTATGCTATCACTCCAACCAGGTTATTAACCAGTTAAGAGCAGGAACTGTGACCCACCTACCTCTGCACTGTATCTGAAACAGTGCCTCCCATTAAAGCACAGATGGCTGTGGCCCAGTGAACTGAGTAGATACTCAAATGCTGGTTGAAATGAGAGAGAAAAAAATTAGAGAACCATCTCCTCTCCATTGCAAGTTCCTGAACCCTTTGTTTATCTGTGTGATTATTCTCCCGCGTGGAATTATTTGGAGGATACAAGAAAGACAGTCTTGTCAGTTGGCCCCAGAAAAAGAAGGGCAGAGGTTAATGAGGGAACATGGAGAGTCAAAATTTGGGGCTGAAGAGGCATCCCCAGGCTGTTGAGGCGGATGGGGAACCGACTGAGTAGGGGGGTGTCTCCATCAGTGTGGGGGCTGCCGCGGGAGGTCGTGTCTAGTTCCATGCAAAGTCCTAGGAGTGAGCTTCTCTCCACTGACTTCCAGACTGTTTCAGTGAACAGAAAGGAGTCTTTTGTTCTTTGCCAAACTGAGCATTCCAGTGCCTGCTGTGGTGAGGTCAGATCTGTGAGTGATGGAGAGGTTCATTTAGGGAAAAGGCATCTTTGTTGGAAATGGAATAGGTCAAGGGTGAAAAGGTGAGGCGAGGCAGATGGTGTTTTGTAGATTGTCACTTCCCATTATCTAAAACATCACTGGTGAATAGCAAATGCTTAATACTAAGCTGTTGAGGGAAGGCCTGGTGAATCTTTAGGGCATTATTTGCTGTGTGCCTGCTCAGTCCCTCAGTCGTGTTCGACCTTTTGCGACCTCATGGACTATAACCCGCCAGACTCCTCTGTGCATGGAATTTCCCAGGCAAGAATACTGGAGTGCATTGCCATTTCCTTCTCCAGAGGATCTTCCCAACCCAGGGATAACCTGTGTCACCTGACTCTCTATGTGTCACTAAAAGAGTGTTAAACTTTTTCTATACTGTCTTGAATTCTTCACTAGAGAGGGACTGTTTTCTTTCCAGAGTGAAGCTTAGCACCAGAAAAAGACTCTGTTTTATTGAAAATATACTGAAGGCAGCTTCCATAGTTGGCATTTTCTTTGTACATCTAAGTGAGTTTCAGAGTGTTTTCTGAAGGTGCTGGTTAAGATGACTCTCACAGGATAACCAGAAGGCCAGCACTGCTCATGTCCAGGCTAGACAAAGATAGCAACAATGTGCTTCTAGACTGCCTCCTAGGCTAAAATACTCATTGGCACCGTAAACGCTTGTCCATATTTAAAAATTACTGTAGCCTGTAATTTCACACGCTAAATTTGGCTGTGTTGGTATTGGCATCAGTTTAAGTCAGTCTCTTTTTCCCAATGCATTGCTCACTCACACGTTTGTAACCCCAGATGGTGACACAGGAAATATTTCCAACCTGGAAACATAATAAAGAGCAGTCCTCCTTCAGAAAGACAGCTGGAAACCTGCTTTAGCAGTTTCTTAGCAATCTTTGGGTTTACCTTCAATTTTTTGCGGGGAGGGGGGTTTGAATTTGGTTGTACTAGGTCTTTGTTGCTGTACACGTGCTTTCTCTTGTTGCAATGAACAGGGGCTACTTTGTGGTGGTACAGTGGCTTCTCTCTTTGCAGAGCATGGGTTCTAGGCACTCGGGCTTCAGTAGATATGGCTTGAGGGCTTAGTTGCTCTGCAGTATGTGGAATCTTCTCATACCAGGGATTGAACCTGTGTCCCGCCTGCCATTGGCAGGCAAGTTCTTACCTACTGCACCACTGGGGTTTACCCTTTGAGTCATTTGAACTTAAATAAAGAAAATTAAATAAATTTGCTCTAGAGTAGAGATCTGAGCACATGATGGAAAAATTGGAGATAGGCCATTGAGAAGCATTTATTTTTAAGCCCCAATGGCTCAAGAGGTAAAGAAGCCACCTGTAATGCAGGAGGTTCAGGAGACGTGAGTTCAGTTGCTGGGTCTGAAAGATGTCCTGGAGAAGGAAATGGCAGCGCATTCCAGTATTCTTGCCTGGAAATTCCATGGACAGAGGAGCCTGGCGGGCTACAGTCCACGGGGTGGCAAAGAGTCGGACACGACTGAGCACGCTCACGTGAACCAGCGCACACTGTTTGCTACTCCCCGCTGTGGTTCTATCAGGTGCTGTCTCAGGCCTGGGAGCGGAGAGTATGGCTTAGGCAGCCACCCACCCTTGAGAGGGCTCACAAAATTAATTTATTCCTCTCCAAGGGAATTAAGCTTATGAGAAGATCTGACATTTGGGAATATTTTTATTCCTTTTTTACCAGTCTCTATGCAATACCCTTTATATCCTGTCTAGTCTCTATATTATAAGTGCAAGTGGTGGTGGTGGTTTAGTGTCTGACTTTTGCGACCCATGGACTGTAGCCCCCCAGGCTCCTCTGTCCTTGAGATTCTGCAGGCAAGAATACTGGAGTGGGTTGCCATTCCCTTCTCCAATATAGTCCAAAACACGTATTCTGCTTGCTGGTTGGGACAGCCCTGTCAGAAAAATTCTGGAGATGTGGAAATTCTAGCTTTGAGGGAATGAATACACTGTGCGAAAGCCCCCAGAAGGAGTCAAGGGTAGCCCCAGGTCACGTTAACTCCAGCAAATGTTCTTTGGTCTAAACCAAGTTGACCCCTGCTGCTACACACTCCGCACTTTTGTTGATGCTGAAGAAATCCATCAAGCCATGCTCTGGTGAGGGGAAGAGCTGAAAGAGCAGGATTTTAGAGTTATCTGAAGCCCAGTCCATCCCTGCTCTGGGTTTCTGCTTCTTCCTTGAGTTGTTGGATACCTTCTTGTCTGGGCCACAGTGTTCATGTAGGGCTTGCTTAGAAAAAGACCAATCTTGGTTTCTTGAGACCCTGTTAAACTATCAATCATTTTTCATTGATGCAAACATATTTTAGCCTGGTGTCAAGAGAAGGTATTTATTTTATTCTGAGAAGAAAACCTTGAAAAGAAACCCTTATATTTAATTTTTCTTTAAATCTTTAAAAAGGAATGAGATAATTTTCAGTAATTATATCTCCTAGAGCTGTTGCATTCTTTTTAAGAACTCCAAGTTTGATATTATCTCAATTTACTGTATTTCTCTAATGCACATGGGTAGCCATAAGCTTGATAAATTGAGGGTTTTGACAGACTAATAAAATGGTAAGAATCACTGTCAGAAGATTCTTACCAAGAGAGTACAGTGACCCTTGAACTACAGGTACTTGAACTGCATGGGTTCATATATACAAGGATTTTTTTCCCATAAATAAATATGAATTTCTTTTTCACATTAATCATTTTGTTTTTAATGTCCAGTGTTAGTAATGGGTAATCTACAGTGTTTTGTATCATATAAGACAATAATGTAGGTCCTGGGACTTCCCTGGTGGTGCAGTGGTTAAGACTCTGTCCTTCCAATACAGAAGGTGCAGGTTCAATCCTTGGTTTGGAGAATTAATCCCACTTGCCTCATGGCACAGTCAAAAACCAAATAAATGAAAATAATGATGTAGGTACTGATATAAGATGATTCATCTAATAAATAGACAACAGACACTTATGGTATTGATAATAAAGTAAATGTATTTTCCTTACAGTTTTCTTAACAGCATGTTCTTTTCTCAAGCTTATTACTTTATTGTAAGTATATAGTGTATAGTATAGTACATACAAAATATGTGTTAATCAACCATTTATGTGATTGATAAAGCTTCTGGTCACCAGTAGACTATTAGTAATGTTTCAGAGGAGTCAAAAGATATGCTTGGATTTTCAACTCTGCGAGGAGTCAGCGCTTCAACTTCTGCGTTGTTCAAGAATCAGCCGTTTTCTCCTGTATCTGTTACTCTGTAGGTATCTCTAAAGCCTTCGTCTCTATTCTTTGGGTGCAAAGTCGAGACGGGTGCTTCATTTATAACTCAGTAATACTGGAGTGCCTTGCCCTTGAGGACGTGACATGCCATGTTTACTATTAGATGCTCCTTAACACTGCACTGTTTTATTTAAGCATTTTGAAAAGTGTGGCTCCACTGTTCACTTTGTTTCATTGAAAGTTGAAAGGAAACCCTCTCCCTCACACACAATTGTAAGATATGGTTGGGTGTGTGTCTTATCGCTGAGTAGAGTGGATTCAGTGCATAAGTTTCTAGCTGCGATATGCTCTAGAATGTGGAATTCCCCAATGACTGGAAGGATGTGGAGTGTTCTTTGGAGCACCGCCTCACGTATTTAATGTATAGCTTGTTTTGTCTGGGGACTGCGCCTCAGAACTCTGCCATCTGCAGTGGGTGGCAACCGAAACCCAGTCTGAAAGAATTCATCTGTTAATTTTCTTTCTTTCTTTGACTTGATGACACCATTGTGGTTACTTCTCCTCCCTCTCCAATCAATAACATCTCATTTTCCATTATTACATCTTAAGTATATTGCTGTGGTTGCAAGCTGTTACATTTTCATTTTGGAAATATGATAGCTGGGAAAAAAATCTGTCTGGGAAAAAATAGTAGGAATTCAAATTCTCCAGACAGGGTGGTCTTTCCGATGAATTAGTGCTTCAATAGGAGAGCAACTCCACCTGCCTGCATTTCTCAGTTTAGCTCATCTGGCTGTGTCACCCTTTTGTGGATGGAGATGCTATAACATGGGCCTGAAGCCTCCTGCCCTCATAGGATTGATGTAATTCTCAGAGTCCTGGGTCCTGACTCTGTTCTTCCCTATTGCTTCTTTAAAGCTTGCATTTGAAAGATTATCAGGGGATTTTACAAGGCGTCTTAATTCCTATTTGGCCATCAGTAAAACCCATCCAGGATTTTCTGTGTTGTTCTCTGCCTAACTTTGGAGTGGCTGGACTCATACAATGACTGGACTTTTAGTCATAACTTGTTCTTTGGGCAAATGGATGAAATCTGGTGGGTCATTTCCTGTGTTTCTCTGTGTTGGTGTTTTTAATGTCTTGGTTGATCTCTGAGGGACACCGTTTTGGGTGAGGAGGGAGAGAGTGTTCTTGCTTTTTAGCCATGCATTTTATTTTTATTCTTTTAGGTATACATATTGATGCATTGTAATAAATTTATGAAGTTATACAGCCATCCCTGCAATGCAATTAGAGCTCCCTGTGTAGCAGCTCCCCGCTAACTATATATTTTGCACATGGTAGTGTG
The DNA here is from genome assembly GCF_016772045.2 of Ovis aries. Lineage (NCBI taxonomy): Eukaryota > Metazoa > Chordata > Mammalia > Artiodactyla > Bovidae > Ovis > Ovis aries. Next base: position 35,690,500 of record NC_056073.1, on the reverse strand, counting down.
TATAGGCGGAGAAGGCGATGGCACCCCACTCCAGTACTCTTGCCTGGAGAATCCCATGGGCGGAGGAGCCTGGTGGGCTGCAGTCCATGGGGTCATAACTGAGCGACTTCACTTTCATTTTCACTTTCATGCATTGGAGAAGGAAATGTCAACCCACTCCAGTGTTCTTGCCTGGAGAATCCCAGGGACGGGGGAGCCTGGTGGGCTGCCGTTTCTGGGGTCGCACAGAGTCGGACATGACTGAAGCGACTTAGCAGCAGCAGCAGCAGCAGCAGTGTGTATAAGGGGCTTCCCTGTTGGCTCAGTAGTGAGGAATCCACCTGCCATGCAGGGACCAGGATTCCATCCCTGGGTCAGGAGGATCCCATGGAGAAGGCAATGGCAACCTACTCTTGATATTTTTGCTTGGGAAATCCCACAGACAGAGGAGCCAGATGGGTTCCAGTCCACGGGGTCACGAAAGAGTAGGATACAACTTAGGGACTAGACAACAACAAGTCTATATATGTCAATACTACTCTCTCTAGCCATCCCACCCTCTCCTTAGGAAAAAGAAAAAGAAAAGCTCCTGTTTGAAAAGTTGTATGGGAGCCTTTTTTGAGGAGCAATGGAAATGTTTAGGGAATGTGGTCTAAGTTGGAGGGAAAGTATGGTTTTCTTGGCTTGGTGGGATTGTGCAAATTTGGGACTAGATGATGGATGAGGCTTGCCTGGCAATACCCATGGGTAAGCCCACCACGGGAAACACTTTCTCCATAATATTTTGGGTTTGGGTGTTGGTGGGAGACTTGAGGAGTGGGTACTGAGCGTTCCTGCCCTGCAGTATTCCCACTGGCCTTCATCTTGGGGCCAGGATTAGGTGAACACTGTGGGGAAGGGGAAAAATTCAGCCCTTGACCACTTAATGCTTCCTTTCAGAGAGTGCTGTCTCTGTGAAGTTTGAGTTAAAATGCAAATCAGGGCTTATTTCCTTTTATAAAGTAAGTCACTATTATTCTTTCACAACAAAGAAAAACCCTTGGATGGAGGTGGTGCCCCAAAGGAATGAATGGATTTCTGTGGGAAGAATAGGGCCAATCTTTTTGACATTCTTTCTTCCCTTTTCTCTCTCTCTCTCTCTCTTACTCCCTTCAAGTCTATTGATTTTGCCCTCATAATGATTTCATGTGGGTTTCCACCTCAGGACACTCCCAGAGCTTTCTTGTTGTAGAACCAAAAACCATTCTCCTCACCCTTCCGGCTCTTCTACATTGCTCCCATTGAAACCCTGTGTGGCCTTAGGCGTTTACCTGTCTCTCAGGGCCCCTGGTGTCTCTAAAATGAGCGTAATCATTGTAAGACATCTTGGGTTCTTGTGGGTTTTCGATGAGTTAATATACGTAATGCACTTGAAAACAGACCAGGCATACAGCAAGTGCTTTACTAGTGCTGGCTGCTCTGGTTGCTATGGCTACTGTTCATTTCTTTCGTTGTTATTATTTAGTTGCCAAGTTATGTCCAACTCTTTGCAACCCTACGGACTATTCTGGAGTGGGTCACCATCTCCTTCTCTGTGCGCTCTTCCCGACCCAGGGATTGAACCTGGGTCTCTCACATTATGGGCAGATTCTTTACCACTGAGCCACTAGGGAAGCCCATTCATTTCCTTGCCCGGGACCAAAACTCTCAGATGCCTGCTGTCTTGCCCCCAACGCCCTTGTCCTGTCTTTTCCCTGTCTCCTCTCTGGGTGCCAATCTGCCCCAGCAACCGGCCTCATGGGGGCGGCTCCTTCCTCCTCATCAGGGCTTCTTCCCGCTCATCCTCCTTCCTCTGTTGTGGCGATTAGCCCTCCAGCCCACCTCTTCACCTTCTGAATTTAAACAGGTCGCCCTTTTCTGCTTTTCTTCTCCTTCTGTTGCCTCCTACTCCTTTTGCCCATTCCCCCGTCTCTTTCTTCTGCTTTTTTTCTTTCACTTCTACCTCCCTGCACATCCACCCTATGTTTTATTACTAAAACAGTTTAGACGGTAGCAGAAAGGTTACACTTTTATCATAGTCTTGGTGGTCTAGTACACAGGAAGGGTGTGTGACCAGAATGGCTGAAAATTTCTATTAGCGAGAAGAGCGGGCTGGGAGGACCCTAAAGGTACCTCATCCTGACGGGTGTGAAAAATAGAGGGTGATAAAGTGCAGGAAAACTCTGTTGCTTAACATAATTCAGTGGTGGAAGGGCAATAGCTACAGCGAAAGGCTAAACAGAGATGCTTCGAATAGAAACCAGTTTACTATGAACTTGCTAAATTTAAATAGCGTATATAGTTAATGCGATGGAGATGTTTTAACAGCACATATTTAACTGTTCTTGTGAAATCCAACATATCATTTTGAAATACACTCTTTCCCTTTTGTGGCATTTAATTCATTTTACTCCAAATTCCCTGGCAGTCTTACTAATAATGAAAGTGAATTAAGCAAGGCCTCAGCATTCTGATAGATTGGCTCAATATCTGGTTCACAGCTTTTGTCGTCAACTGGTTTTGGGTGGTAAAAGCCCTGCATGTTAAAAAACAATTTTTAAAACCTCATTGAAAATAGTTTATGGGGCTTCCCTGGTGGCTCAGACCATAAAGAGTGCCTGCAATGTGGGAGACCTGGGTTCAATCCCTGGGTCGGGAAGATCCTCTGTAGAAGGAAACGGCAGCCCATTCCAGTATTCTTCTCTGGAGATTCCCATGGACGGAGGAGCCTCGTGGGCTACAGTCCATGGGGTCACACTGAGTTGGATATGAGTGAGCAACTAACACTCTCACCTTATTTTCAGTATTTGATGAGTCACTGAAGTTTGCATTTGCATAATATCGAGTTGAAAAAAAATATATATATAGAAAAACAGTTACAGGAGCATTTTCCTTTAACATGTTGGGTAATAATTGCAGGTCTTATAGCTTGCCTTCAAGCAGGTTGGAGGCCTTCCTAGGAAGGGTAGGTATTTCTCTGTGAAGCCAGGAAGTGGTCTCTTGGGTCCAAGAACTGATGCTTAGAAATCAGCTTGTTGGCTTCACCAGGTATTAGAAGAGAATTCAGAATAAGCACATGCCTTCCCCCTTCTCCAACTGTCACCTTCCTTTATGCCTACAATGCCCATTGATGTTGAGTTGGCGAGAGTGGATAAATAATTTATATTGTAGTATCAGTGTCGTCAGAAATCCGTAAAGTTTTCTTGAAGGGTTTGGATGTAAAATCTTTCTGAATTAAGCCCTAAATTATTAATCATGTGATACTAGGGTGTATTTCTTGCCTGTGGTGGGTGTGCGGCTCTATTTTGAAACTGAATGATATGTGACTCTCTTTACCAGTCGCTCCTCTTTTTGGAGCTAATGCAGACAGCATGGAGGAAATGGAAAGTTCTAAGCATTTTTACAACCACTCCTAGATGTCATTTACGGCCCTGATAAATTCAGTAGACAAAACAGAAGTCGTTAGTCTCTTGCACCTTCGATTTCTAATTTGTGAAATCAACAGATTCATTGAAGATTCTTTCTGGCATTAGACTGTGTAATTCTTTCTTTTAGAATTTGTGTGGAATTTATAACATTGATGGGAACTAAAGTTTAAGCCACTGAAACAAGACAGAAATCAGGTTATCAGACACAGGGTTGTTTTTTCAGCCTGTGCTCTGCCAAGCCAGCCAAGCTTTGTTATAATCACAGTGTGGCAAGATCTGATGTCCCATTATTATTTTTTCACTTGAGAATGCTTTAGCTGTACAGATCTATCATAGCAGTTGTTACACCGTGAGTTTCCCCATATCCATCAGAAGAAGAAAATCCATCATGCTTTTGACTACTTTTCCTCTCCAAGAAAGTGATCTTTAAGGGAATGACATGTAATATAGACTTGACTCTTCTTAAGGCGTTAGAGAAAGTGCACGTGAAATAAAAGCAATACATGATGCAGGCGTTTATTTACATTTAAAATGTTGAATAGCAAAGCATTTTATCAAAAACTTTGGAACCAAATACACATTCCAGACTTACATAAAGTGAAAGAGTAAAAGGAAGTAGAAATATGGTTGCTATGTGTAATATCTGGTTGTGGTTCAGTGACTCTCTGTAGCTCAACTCCACTAACAGAAAAAAGGGAGATTTTTGAGCAGTTAAGAAATGTAGATGTAAGGGTTGATGCATTTAGAAATTTTTTTTTTAGTTCATCTCATAATATCAATTTAAGTTATAATGATTACCAGGCAACTGAGAGGAACAAAAGCAGTCTTACCCTTCCTATTCCTAGTTTTATTTTACACTCTGTTTTACAGATAAAGGTATAAATTATGTTTTGCTGTTGCATCTTCTTAGAGGATTCCTTTTTAAAATGTTCTGTAGCAGTGTATATAGCATGGAAATTACTGGTCCTTGAAATTGAAAATAATTGGCCAATAAAACCAAATGGGCACTGAGTCTTTTTATTGGTGTAAATTACTTTATGCATTTCTTAATTCCTTCTATTTATTGGTTTACTTTCAAGAATTGAAATCTGTATGGGGAACCATCAGTTACCTTAAGATTTGAAAAATCTGCAGGAATCGTTTTGGAATATGTATGCATATTGAATCATCAGATTGTATTACATTTACAGTGTTACATGTCAATTATATCTCAGTAAACCTGGGAAAAAAAAAACAAATAAAATTTTGCCGTGAAATTATACATTAGGTAATTGGGATTTACTCAATAAACACTTACCCACATAGTTATTTCTGATTTTATTGGTGTTTCCTATTTTTTTGATTAGATCTATGTATTCTTCCATCACAAAAATCTCTTAACTCTTGGATTCCTTTATTTATTCTGATGCTTTCAGTTTTTAATTTACTTTTTGATGCAATCTTTAAATCTCTTCCTCTTGCTTTTCTGTTATACGTATTTCAGTGGCTCCCCGTGTGATATAAGGTGACATCAAATTCCTAGGTCACCCCAAAACCTACTGTTCCCTGCAGTGGGAACAGAAGACACTTTGCCGCCTCTGTGGTTTTCTGTCTCTTTCCTTCTCCTGCAGGAGGATGTAAGAACTCATGGACTTCCCTGTCTCTCTGGCTCTTTCCTGTACATCTCCCTTCACCTGCTTCGACTCTCAGTCCCACTGCTGCTTGTGGGCTCATGATTTATAGCCATCATCTCAGCGCTGGGTTCAAAAAGGGCATGCCCCTCCTTTCTCACTCTAGACCAACCTTGCACATAGACCCCGCCCATAGTTCCTCAAAGATGTCTACATTGAGGCTGTAACATGTAATATGACTTGATCAAAGTTTAGGTTAATAGAGAATTCTAACACAGAAAATAACTTACACTTAACTGTAAGGTATGATTATTATGGGGATTCATATATCTACTTTGCATTTTAATGAGCCCAGTTCATGATGTCTGGCAATCCATTTACCGAATGCTATTTCTCTTTTTTTTTTTTTGCCTGGGACTCATTCATTCTTCCAAGCAATGCGTGGATGTTCACCCCAGTCCAGGTTTAGAATTAGGTGTAGGAGTGAGATAAAGTCCCTTGCAGTGGGGTTGCAGCTTTGAGAACTGAGGGCCGCTACTTTTGTATCTTGTGTGGCTCTCTTTGTAAGAGGTGGATTCTGGGGCTTTGAAGACAACCTGCTGGAGGTTTCTAATACTATTCTTAGGTGTGGGAAAAGGAAACCCGAGAGATGTGAATTTGGGTCACTGACCTACCAGGTTGTCCATTTTCTCAGGATAATGTAGTTTCTTGCTCAGGTATTATCAGTGAAGGTTAGTGGAGCCCTCTCCCTTCCATCCCTCACATTATAACTCAGGAGGGAGATTGCAAAACAGTGTTTCTGAATCTTGCCACAATCAGTGCAAGGGAGGAAAATGTCTCCAGATTATGATCATGCTTGCTTCCTGTCTTTGTTCCCCATGAAAAGATTTCTCCCTCTATTGGTGTGTTTTCATTTTATAGAAGGTGGGAGTGAAGAGTCTCTCGGACTTTACCATTCTATTATTTCACCTGAAATTCTGGAAAATTTTTTTTTTTACAAAAAATGATTTTATTTTACAAAATTGCACCTTGGGATCATTGAGACATTAAGGGGGAGTGTTAACCAGTTTAAAAATAATGTCTTTCCTACTCACAGAGTTTGAAGTTTTACATAAAGGAAATATAAAATTACAAAGGCCCCAATAGAGTTTAAAATAAAAGGATCTTTCAGTTTAATCTGAACTTTTAAGTGTCGCAGTGAATTGTTGTACTGTAAAGTATCTGATAGTCCTCTTTAGTATTGATGAAATGTCCCATTTTGAACTGGATTGAAATGATTATTTATCAGCATCTTAGTTTAAAACACAGAGTATATAAGGATAAGTTGTTTCGGGATAAATCATTTTGCAATTTCACTAATTTTGTAATCTCCACTAAATGACACTGTTTCTCCTCACCTGATTTCTTCAAATTAGTACCACTGTAATCCAAGTTCCAAAAAAGGAGACAGCTTGCAGAGTTTTTAGTCCTAAGTGGCAGTTCTGCCCAAGGTTCCTGTGGCTAGTGAGGTTTCCAGTGGCTTCCGAGATAGCAGAGGTGGAGAGACCATGGCAGAGCCTCTCACTGAAGCCAGAAGCTGAGTCTGTGTTGCCTTCAAGTTTTGCCAGTTGGGCCTGTGCTGTATATCTTGACTCCTGCTGATGCAGGAGACGTAAGAGAGTCGGGTTTGATCCCTGTGTCAGGAAGATCCCCTGGAGGAGGGCATGGACACCCACTCCAATATTCTTGTCTGGAGAATCCCATGGACAGAGGCTCCTGGCAGGCTACAGTCCATAGAGTCGCACAGAGTTGGACACGACTAAAGCGACTCAGCACGCACGTATCCTTACTGTGTGTGCTTTTGTTTTTTTAATTAACTTTTTGTTCAAGAAGCATTTTCCCATTCTTGTAGGTATCATGAGTATTATTCTGTATTTTCTCCTATCGATTTTAGAGTTTTGCTCTTTGCATTTAAACCTTTGATCTGCCTGTCTTTAGACTACCTCTCATGCTGCACACTCAATTGCTCGGTAATGCCTGACTTCTTGCGCCTCCATGGACTGTAGCCCGCCAGGCTCCTCTGTCTATGGGATTTTCCAGGCAAGAATTCTGGAGTGGGTTGCCATTGCCTTCTCCAGGGGATCTTTCCAACCCAGGGATCAAACCTGTGTCTCCTGGGTCTCCTACATTGCAGGTGAATTCTTTCTTGGTGAGCCACCTGGTAGGAATATGATTTTATTTCTTCAGTAAAATGAGTCAGTTATCCCTACCCCATCTTCTGAATACTCCATCTTTTCCCATTTGACTTATAGAGCTATTTTTAATAATATGTTGCATTTTCTTATATGCAATTGACTCTTGAACAACACAGGTTTGAACTGCACAGTTCCACTTATATATGCATATATATATGCAATAAATATATGCATATTTATTTTCAATAAATATGTACTACATTACTTATGATCCTTGGTTGCTTGTATCCACTAGAAGTGGAGCTATGGACACGAAGAGCCAACTGTAAAGTTATACACAGATTACATTCTATGTATAGTTATCCCCAGTGACTGAGTAGTAAAGAATGCCCCTGCAATGCAAGGGACTCCGGTTCAATTCACGGATTGGGAAGATCTCCTGAATTCTTGCCTGGAAAATCCCATGGACAGAGGAGCCTGGTGGGCTACAGACCATAGGGTTGCAAAGAGTTGGACATGACTGAGCATGCACACATTTAGTCTGTGTATAATCTATTATACACAGATTTTTGACTGCCTGTGGGTTGGCACCCCGAACCTCCAATTTTCAAGGGTTGACCGTCTATGGGTCTGTCCCTAAGCTCTCTAATTTGTTTACTTAGTTCACTTTCCTGTTTTGCCACAGTACCACACTGAACTAATTTATGGTTGTGGCTTTTTGATTGGTCCCTCCATCAACATATTGCAGGTTTCTTTTTCCTAGTATCTGAGTTCTTGGTGTCCGGCTTCAATCATTTAGATTCTTCTTTGCTATCTCTCTAGCATTCTTGCAGCTTTAGCTCTGTCCTATTATTTATTTTTCTTCCCAGATGTACGATGTCGTGCAAAGGTGATGGTGTCTCAGCCTGCTATAAAAATATACCATAGACCAGGAGGCTTAAATAACAGAAATTTATTTCTCATAGTTCTAGAGACTGGGAAGTCCATGATCAAGGTGACAGCCAGTTAGGTGCCTGCTTCCTGATTCATAGACTTGCTACATCTTCACATGGTAGAAGGGGCTAGGGAGTTCTCTGGTTTCTCTTTTATAAGAGCTCCACTTCTGTGGATACAGCCACTCATGAGAGCTCTACCCTCATGACCTAATCACCTCCCAAAGGCCCCACTTCCAAATACCATTTCATTAAGGAGTAGATTTCTTTCTTTTTTGGCCAGCCACATGACATGTGGGGTTTTAGTTCCCCAAACAGGGATTGAACCTGAGCCCCGTGCCTTGGAGGCACAGATTTCTAACCACTGGACTGCCAGGAAAGTCCTGGGATTAGGTTTCAAGTTATGAATTTTGAGGGAATACAGACATTCAGCCAAAATGGATAGGTTAAGATACTGTGTTATTATACTTCCCCTGACATAGCTTACAGTAGAGCAAAGAGTCTTGGAGAGCCAAAAAGGGAACTTTTATATTATCCAGTCCTACCCAGTCGTCCCATAAATTCGGAAACTGAGGCTCAGCAAGTTTTGGTGGTTTCCACAAGGTAGCCCAGCTGGTAGTAGCAGCACTGAGACTCCTGGGGATTCCTTTCACTGGAAGTGAAACCTGGCCACGTCTCCTCCCTTCGTCTGCCTGTAGTTATTTCTGTGTCTGGACTTGTTACCATTCATGGCTTCATAGAGCTCATCACTGAGCACTGAGAACAGTAATATCCACCCTGTTTATCATGAACCATAATGTGGATTCCTGTTCTCCTTCTTTTGTGTTTTCTTTAATACACTGTTGCCACAAATGCTGGGAGTCTGCTGAACATTTTCAAATGTAAACTATTGAATAATTTCAAGTATTTGTATTCATCTGTATTCATAAGTACAAAAGCCAGTTTTGTCCCTTGAAGTGTGCAAAACATAAGAGCTTGAGGGCCTGCCAACTAATGCATGGGTACCTTTATTTTGAAATGTGTTTTGTGTGCAATTAACCAAAAAAAGTCCTTTCTGAAAGTTTGGCTGAGGTCCTAGAATTTGTACGTGACTTTACAATGTACTCTTACTGTATAGCATATTTAGTGTCTTTAGCCCCTGTTCTTGGCTTCTTCAGCTGACCAAGTTAAAGATTTATGGAAGAGGATTTCTCTTCTGCTAGCAAGGGATTATATCATGGTAAATATATACCATATACACACATATATATGGAAGTATAGTTGATTTACAACATTAGTTTCAGATATTCAACATAGTGATTCAATAATTTTATAAATTATACTCCATTTAAAGTTACTTAAAAATATTGGCTATATTCCTTGTGCTGTCCAATATATCTTCATAGCTTATTTGTTTTATACTTAGTAGTTTGTATCTATTGATCTCCTACCCCTATCTTTCCCCCCTCCCGTTCTTGTCCCCACTGATAGGCACTAGTTAGTTTTCTGTATCTGTGAGCAGACTTCTGTTTTGTTACATTCTTTTTTTTTTTTTTTAAGATTCTACATATAAGTGATAATATACAGTATTTATCATTCTCTGTGTGATTTATTTCACTAAACAATAATAACTTTCAGGTCCATCCATGTTATTGCAAATGAAAAGTTTTTGTTCTTTTTTATGGCTGAATAGGATTCCATTGTGTGTGTGTGTGTGTATATATAATTTTACATCTTTATCCATTAATCTGTTGGCAGACACTTAGGTTTTTTCTGTATCTTAGGTATTATAAATAATGCTTCTGTGAACATTGGGGTACATGTATATTTTTGAATTAGTATTTTTGTTTTCTTCAGACATGTACACAGGAGTCGAATTGCTGGGTCATATGGTAGTTCAGTTTTTCGTTTTTAGGACTCTCCATCCTGTTCTCTATAGTGGCTGCACAAATTTACATTCTTACTAACAGTGTACAAAGGTTCCCGTTTCTCTACATCCTCACCCACGTTTATTTGCAGACTTTTTGGGAAGATGGCCCTTTGGACAAGTGTGAAGTAATATGTCACTGTGGTTTTGATTTGTATTGATCTAATAGTGGTATTGAGCATCTTTACATGTGCCTGTTGGCTCTCTGCTGTATCTTCTTCGGAAAAATGTCTCATTAGGTTTTCTGCTCATTTTCTTAACTGGGTTTTTTTGATACTGAGTTGTTTTAGCTGTTTAAATGTTTTGGAAATTAACTCCTTATTGGTCATATCATTTGCAAACATTTTCTCTGATTCAGTTACTGCTCTTTTTGTTTTGTTGGTGGTTTAAGTTAATTTTTCTAATTGTGGTAAAATACACATAGCATAAACTTTACCATCATGGCTGTTTTAAAGTATGCAGTTCAGTGGCATCAAGTACCTTTACATCAGTGTGTAACCATCACCACCATCCGTCTCCAGATGTCTTTTCATCTTGCTACACTGAAACTCTGGTCCTAGTAAAATGTATTGTATATGCAAATACATTCATAAAGCTGAAATAGTAAAATTCTTATGATTGAAGGTACAATAGTGACATATGACTAATTAGATTTGTATTCTCCATTTCATCAACATTTCAGCATCTTCAATTAACATTTATATGGTGTTTTTGTTATAAATATTCTCACTTAATATTCAAAAACTCAAGTGAGATAGACATTAATAGTCCCACTTTATAAATGAAGAAGTTGAAGTGGTTATAGAGAAGTAATGAAGGAGTGAGAATTTCTGCTTAGACCATTGCTCTTAAATCCCTTCTGTTCCACTATACTGCACTTCAAAAGATTAGCATTTTCTTTTCTTTTTCACTTCCTTCTTTCCCTCCCTCCCTCTGCCCCCCTTCCCTTCCTTCTTTCCCTCCTTCCCTGTCTCTTTATTTGGTGATGATGGGGTAGATGTCCAGGAGGAGGATATCTGGAGTTTTGTTTTAAATTATGGGTCTTGCTCTAACAGCAAACATTCTTGTTCATAACCTTGGGCGTTCTCATCAGATCAAGGATTATTGTGCTTTGCCTAAACAGTGAGTAGATGCAGCAGATGTCTATTCAAATATTACTTTAAAAAATGCCTGGAATTGTATTTAAATGGCTTCCATTATTCACTAATTAAATTGCAGATTGTTTCTCCTGGGGATTGTGCACTAGGCTGTTTCTTCAATTTGTTTGTGTTGGAAGATGACAAAATAAATCTATTGCATTGCAGATTAGTGAAAAATCCTGCTGAATGGGCTAAAAAGTCCACATTCATCCTACAACATCCTTATTTTAAAAAAGCAATATATTTTCTTTTTTCCTGGCGATAGGGACAAAGAGTGGGCTTTTGTTAGTTTTTATTTGTGTATTTTGATTCTGGTGCTTAAAAATACATGGAGGGATCTGTGATACAATGGAGGCCCATGTGTTTTATTGAATGTGTCAGCTTCCTTCATCTGCATGGATTTTACACAGAGCTCTCCGATGGAATTCAGATATTTTAAAACCATGTGTGTGTTTCTTACACAGGTGCCACAATTTAAATCTTAAACCAGTCTTGTCAAGAGGTTAAAAGTAGCAACCAGTTTGCCCTTAGATTTCATCTAGGGTCCTTATCAGTTGCTATTGCCTAGATCAGGAGTGATTATAGAACACCCTTCCTTGTACTCTCTTCATTTGTGCTGAGAGAGGGAGGCAAAACCAGAGTTAGGAGAAGGAATCAGCCAGAAGACTGCAGCCAGTGTTCCTGCAGACCAGAGGCCTGTCACAATATGCCCTTGATGTTTTTTGCACAAGAATGCTTGCTTGTTCTTAACATTTAGATTATTTCCATACCCCTAATTAAAAAATAAAACAAAAACATGGCAATTTCATACTAATGTTCACTCTTACACACAGATTATTAAGACTTTGCTCTCAGAATAAATAAATATCTGACACTTGTGAGCACTGGCTCTGGGGCAGCAGTGTCTCTGCTAAGCCTCGTATATGTTATTATATTTAATCCTTACCGCCTGGTGAGGAAGGCGGTATTCTCCTGACTTTGCAGCTAGGGAAGTGAGGTTCGGAGGCTGGCTCAAATGTCACACTGGTAATAAATGGCAGATCTGGGGTTGTGTCCATTTTGTGATATCAGTGCTCAGTTGTTTTTCTTTTTTTTAAACACAGCATTCATTTTTGTCAGCATTGTTGCTGATATTAATGTTCTTTGGGCTTCCTTGGTGGCTCGGAGATAAAGAGTCTGCCTACCAATTCAGGAGACGCAGGTTCAATCCCTGGGTTGGGAAGATCCTCTGGAGGAGGGCATGGCAACCCACTCCATCCTGGAAAATCTCCTGGATAGAGGCGCCTGGTGGGCTACAGTCCATGCGGTCACAGAGTTGGAAACAAACAACAATGTTCTTCAGACTTAGGAACTGATGGGCGTTCAAGACAATCCCAGACAAAATGTTAAGGATTTGGTTCTGTTTCACTGTGTGCTAAGCTGGAGTGGGGAGCTGTAGAGCTACCAAAATATTGGATGGGAAACTGAATGCATTTTCAAACCAAGTGCCTCTGAGTAGTGACCCTGGACAGTTGGTGAGAAAGAGTGTGTCACCAACATAAATCATTGGGAAGGAGTGTTGGATGAGTTTGAAGCAAGCCAGCGATTCCCACATGGAGCTGTTAAGAAGGGACCAGGGAGTGTGAAGAAATGAAGGTTGCTGGATGTCCAGGATAAAATAAGGGATGGATCTTAGCACTACAGATGGAAGCGGCAGCAGTTAAGTGACAGAGAACCAGAAGAGAGACATCTCCATCTGGATTCATTCAGAAAAGGATGTCAGACGACTAAAACAGTGGCAGCATACAAATCTCCTTTGCTTATGTCAGATCAAAATGCGGGACAGGTTCAAAATGGGTCCTTCGCATACGCATTCCTGTTCTGAGTTACTCTATGCCTTGTAAGTGACATTGTAAGGTCAAGAGCTATTTTAGCCTTGTATATTAAATTTATTTTTAAGAAAGCAAGTACTTCTTTTCATAGAACCTCTGACCACCTTCTTGTTAATGTTTGAATAAAATGTGAGTCGTTTGTTCTTACTGTTGTTTCCCAGTGTTTTAGGAGATGAGCCGGCAGACACAATTGTTCTCTAGCTGTGATGTAGTGTTGGAGAAATGCTGAGGAAGTTCAGTAACCTTTCATAGGGTGGTGATGAAATTCAGGACTGGAGGAAGATTTACGGGTCAGTAGGAATAGAGTGTTGCTGTTTATTTATGAATGTCAAGTCACAATGACCTACTTTTCCTTTTTGCTTATGGTTTTTGTGATTCAAGTTCTTCAGGCATAAATAATTTGGGGGCTTTTGCTCTTTTTCTTTGCTGCCTCTTCTAGGATTTTTGTGTTCTGGCACTCACTTGCTAATGTGGATATTTTAATCATATTTCATATGAAAAGGCTTGGGAAAAGATGTTGATACTTTTCATTAGACTAATGGAAATGGTGTTGTATTTATATACAAGAAATATTTTCTTTACTGAAACTAGCAGAATATCATGTTTTTAGGAGGTGTGTGTGTGTGTCTCAGGCCCCTATGAGAATTTTTTAAAAGCAGTGGAAACTAGCCCCAAGAAAAAAACCATATATTCACATGCACATAAGATTTTCTCATACAATTTCAAATGGTGAATTCAGCCCTGAACTCTTGGCTATGGATCCTTTGTTCTGAAATATCAAAAGTCATTTTGAATACACTTGATTTTGGGCACTGGCTATTTCTGTGGTCCCTGGGAAAAGGTGGACTTTTGCAGTTGTATAAGACAGTAGGAGATTTCAAGTGAATGTACTCTAAGCCATAGTTACAGAGTGTGATAGAGAAAGAACGTGACTTTGAGAGAGTGTATCCTGGAGATGTTGGATGGTGAGAAACGAGACTAGAGAAATATTAGAAATTATAATTAATAACTTAGTTTTCCCTTTTTTAAAAAAAAATTGGAACATATACTCAAGCTGAGGGTTTCCAATAATAAATTTTATCAAGACAAAAGTCAGTATTTACAGTCACATTAGACTCTGAGAATGCAGGATGGAGATCCTGGAAGGCAGGAACCATGGCCCCGTGATAAATGTTCAGGGAGCTCCTATATGTGACTGAATAGCTCTGGGAGTAGAAAAGGCTAGTCTGCATTGGGCGTCTTTTGGGAGGTGATGAGTTTTGGGTCAGAGTTTCATCTGGAAGCATATTGGATTTAACGCTTTTCTCTCAAGGCGTCGGGGTGATAAACCACTTAGTATGGGAGAAAAACCTAGAAGAGGTCTCCCTGTCCTCCTTTTTCTCATGCGAGATGCATCTTTACTCTCCAGCTCCCGAATTGCTCTGGTGAGAATGTGCTCAGCAAATAGTGCAAATATTCACCTAAAAGCAGTCAAAATCTTAGGCCACATTTACTATCCTGGGTTTCCCTGAGGTAAAGAATTCGCCTGCAGTGCAGGAGACCCGGGTTTGATCCCTGGGTATGGAAGATCCCCTGGAGAAAGGAATGGCTACTCACTCCAGTATTCTTGCCTGCAGAATTCCATGGACGGAGGAGCCTGGCGGGCTACAGTCCATGGGGATGCAAAGAGTTGGACATGACTTAGTGACTAACACACACCGTCCTACCAGTGAGACGCAATTAAAGCCCATAAAACCAAAATCTTGTCTTCATTTTCCTGTAATGATCAGTTACAGTAGTCTCCTATTTATACCACTTACATAATATCTATAAGTAATGCCTTATGGTTGCCTTGGTTCATTTACCAGACTGAGAACCTCTCAAATTAAGGGATCTTTTCAAATACCACTTGGTAGTCCTTTCACTAATAAAGCAAGCCAAGCATATTGCTGGTGTTTAGCAAATAGTTGCTGAGCAAATATTAAGAAGGCCAGTTAGTGTCACTTAAAATCTCTAAACATTCCTTTTTGAATTGTCTCCAACTGCTGATCAAGTTCGAACAGCAATTCAAGGTTGTGTTGTCAGAGGCGAAGCTGTTTGCTTGCCATTATGACAGTTAGTCTTGTAAGTTACCCACGTCTGCATAGCAAGTCAGTTGTAGTCCTTGCACGCCCTTTCTGTTGCTCTTGATGCTGTGTAGAACCACGATGGATGGACTTGCTATCAGATTCTGATAAGTTTGTTGTTTGGCCTCAGCTGTGGGCAGGGACAAAGCAGGTTCATTCATTAAATTACCATTCATTGACTACCATGTGGTAGGTATTATTTATCCACCAAGGATCTTAATACGAGTAAGATGAGGCATCTGCTTATACTCAGTTCTCAACTTGGTAGGGGAAACAGACACATGAGTAGTAATTGCCATATCTACCGTGTTAAGCGGCTTGAGAGAGTAAAGAAAGAAAGGACCAAGGTGGGGACTGACTGATTCTGCTTGAGGGTGGGAAGACTGTGCCAGGCACAGGACAAGGCGAGGGATGAGACTGGAATGGTGACATTCCAAAGCAAAGCAAGAGCCAGAGCAAAGCACAGAGGAAGAGCTGGAGATCTTGAGCAATATGCCTGGAGCGGAGGATGGGAGAGCCAAGCATGGCTGGGATGAGATGGAAAGGTGGTGTATAGGCACTTCAGAAGCCTCTTTAAACCCATTCCGCTTTCCACGCCTAGTAGTTTGGATTTTCTCTTGCAGGTACCAGTGCTTTTGAGTGGGGGAAAGCCAGTTCTGACCACCAGTTTTTTAAGGGTGAACATCTACACTCAGATCTCAGTTCTTTCCTGGGGAGAGAGACTGCAATTGGCCAGAGGAACTATTTCATCACAACTCCCAATAAATTACCAGGGGAACTTAAACACAATTCAGTGTAGGGCAGTTGCTCTTGAATGTAAAGTTTATTTGTTTGCTTAGAATGAAGAGAAATAAGGATGAACTTTGTTTCTCATTTTAGCATTTTGACTTGAGGATCTGTGTAAGACTAATAGTGTAAATCAGCACTGTCCTTTTGAAACTGGCTTTGTATGGAGCTGACATCAAAGAGTGGTGGCTGGTGGTATAAATAAAATAGGGGCAGCAGAGAGCGATCAAATACTGAATCTAGGTCATCTGGTACTTGGTGGGATAAGGAAACTACTTTAGATCCAGCACTTGTATAACCTGTATAACTAGATTTCTCCCCCTAGTCAGAGTCTAAGTAATTTTAATTAAAAAAAGTCACTTTGTCATATGCCTAGTAGCATTGTTGTCCTGTTCATTCCTTTATCCAATAGCAAATATTTATTGAACACCTACCAGGTGCTACTCTTAAAGGTTAAATTTTAAGAGGGAAGAAGTGATGGCACAGTGAGGAAGTTACAGGCATTTGTAGGAGTATGTGCAAAGCCCAGGCTTCTCTAGTGGCTCCGTGGTAAAGAATCTGCCTGCCAACCCAGGAGACTCAGGTTCGATCCCTGAATTGGGAAGATCCCCTGGAGAAGGAAATGGCGACCCATTCCAGTATTCTTGCCTGGGAAATCCCACGGATAAGAGGAACCTGGTGGACTGTAATCCACAGGATCGCAAAGAGTCGAATACAACTTGGTGACTAAACATAAGTACGTGCCAAAAGCCCAGGCTGAGTGTGTGTGTGTGTGTGTGTGTGTGTGTTTGGAAAAATGAAAAATGCTTAGCCAGGCTATACTGTGGAGTGTGATGGAAAGCAGAGAAATTGGGCTGAAACCTTGCTCAGAGCCCAGTCACAATTTGAACTATTATGTTCAGTTGTCTGGAATTTGTCCTCATGGCGATAGGAGAGCTGCTTCCTAGGAAGATGAGTTTAGCTGGTGTAAAAGAATGGATGGATTAAGGCAAAGTGGAAGACAGACCAGTTGGGAGGTTTCTACAGCAGTCTGACAGGGAGATAGCAGTAGCCCTAAGTTGGGAGAGAGACTGAAGGAATGCCGAAACCTGAGTGGAGTCCAGAGGTATTTAGGAAGGTGGATTTTAAATGAGACTTGGTGACTGACCGGAGGTGGGAGTCTTGGGCAGCTAGAAAGAAGGGGATGCTCTTTCTTGATCTAGGAAACATAATACTTATTATCTACTGGGGTGGACGTTCTTTTCAGTATAATTCAAAGAGTGTTAAACTGATCTAGGAAACCTTTACATTCGCTGATAGCTCAGTCAATGCCCGGATGCAGGGGAGAGGAGAGGAATAAATTCAGAAGCGTGAACACACTCCCATTTTGATTTTTCTCTCTGTGCATTTGAATTTCAAGGCCAGGAGCATATGCCTCATGAGTTCGTGGGAGATTGTGATCCTGTAATGTTTTTCATTTTTCACAGAACTAGAGTGATGTAAACTTCCTCGGAGAAGGTGATTTTGCAGCTTCTGAATTAAAAGCTCTTCCAAGTCCACCTTTGGCTGAAAATCAATGGTGTCTGGTGTTTGTCAGAAGCCCCCCAACACTCATGTCCAGCTCACCAGTACTCGTATTTTATGCCTATCACTTTGAGCCAAATAATTTCTAGTGGTCCCCAACTGCTAGGATCTCAAGCTCTTATTCTCTTGAACCTCTTCTTTTAAAAAAAAATTTAAAAAAAGAATCTTTTCTAGAAAAGCACATTTGATGCTGAATAAGTAGGGTTTTCTCCTGAACATGTCATCCAGATCATTAAATGGAAAATATGGTCTGTGATGCTACAGAGCTTATCTTTTAAAATACATTTTAAATGTATTTAAAAAAATTGTCTGGGTTCTGTTAAAAGAATGTATAGCCAGAATGTTAATTTGATTATCTTCCTTGATTTTCCCAGGCTTTCATAGGCCAACACTTTGTTTGAACAGCTGTACTCCTGTAAATCTCAGTAACAAATGAATCAAGAATAATTTTGTGGGACAAGTCAGATGAAAGGGACTTCCTAAGAAAGACAGGTCATTAAGAGAAGGAAGAAGGAAAGATTAGCAAAAATATGAGACATTAAACATTTTTTAAAAATAAAGCAGTTTGCTCTCATAATTCTTTTCTGATAATGTTAAAATATACTGTCCTTAATAGAGAAAAATGCTTTATTTTCCTTTAGGTTTTAATATTGGATGGAAAGAGAATTTAGAACTAAGGTCAGCAGGAAAAGAGAAATGCTGAAAACTGAAAAGCATAAAAAATAGGATAGAGCAGTGTAGTCAATTTTCTATTATCTATAATTTTCTGTCATCTATATGTGTGTTATCCATAAGCTGGGGTTGAGGGGATGGAAGAGGAGCGGGTGAAACTGTGAAATCTGTCTGCCTCCAATCACAAAAAGATCAAATAAACATGTGAAAAGGCATTTGCAAGAACTGGAGGAGAAAAAGACTTTTGGCTCTTAACATCTTACCTAGCAGATAGATCTGAAAGCCAAAAATAAAGCTAAAGTAAATTCAGGGAAGCATTGATTCACCCAACAGAATAAACAATTTAGTGGATTTGCTAATCTAATTAATCAACTCTTGCTTTTCCTTTCCAAGGTAGGTTCGCAGGCAGAGAAATACATTAAATCAGCATTCCCCTCCCTCTCTTACTAAAAATAAGCTTGCTTTCCCTGGGTGATTCTGTTATTTAAATTCCCAAGGCTGTCTTCACCCCCCCACTCTGCCTCCCCGCAGTCCACTGGCAGGAAGCAATTGTAAGGAGACAAAATCTGTGCTCTGCAGATTACTGAGTTTGGGTTTTCTGCATATTATACCTTAGCTCTCCTACTTACACTATGAGTAAAATAAATATTAACAGGTTATTTTTAAAAATAAATGGTCTATGAGTGATGTTGATTTGGAGATAGAGGAGCCAGAGGCTCATAGATCTTTTGTGAAGCTTAAAATTGTATTGATGGTAGAAAATGGTGTTTTTTTTTTTTTTTTTTTTGCGGGGGGGTGGAATCCTGGAAAATTAAAGATATGGGGTTGCAAAGAGTCGGACACGACTGAGCGACTGAACCAAACTGAAAGTTTGAAGACAATTTTAATTGTGAAAATCTAGACACTGAAAAAGAAAAATATCGTATATTAAGGCATATACATGGAATCTAGAAAAATGGTACAGATGAACCTATTTTCAGAGCAGGAATAGAGATGAAACCGTAGAGAACCAACACGTGGACACAGGAGTGGAAAAGGAGAGTGGGGCAAATTGAAAGATTAGGATTGACGCGTATACACTTCCGTATGTAAAACAGATAGCTAGTGGGAAGCTGCTGTCTAGTACCGGGAGCTCAGCTCGGTGCTCGGTGATGACCTAGATGAGTGGGATGGAGGGAGGTCTAAGAGGGAGGGGATATATGTATATGTATAGCTGATTCACTTCATTGTACAGAAGAAACTAACGCAACATTGTAATGCAATTATACTCCAATAAAAAAACTATTTCCATTCAGTAGTCTGCAGACTTGGTACTTAATATTGCCCCTTCTTAACCTTAAACCTCTACAATAAGATTTGGTTTAGACTGAAGCGACATAGCAGCAGCAGCAGCAGCAGCATATATCTGTGTATAATCATTTGATGTACACATACATTCACCTAAACACAATATACAAAGAACCCTGAATAAACGGGAAACAAATTAATCAAAAGATTGCAAAGTGGTGAATGACACCTTTTACGCAAGTCAGAGAAAATATAATACAGGGATATCCTCGGTAACAAGTCAATTATGAGTCAAGACCATATCACTAGGTTTTTATTGTTCAAAGGCATGATACCCGGATACGGAAATAGGAGGACAGCAGATTAGAAATGAGAAAGAAAACAATGTTTGCATTAGAGTTCTGCTCACACTTGCATTTCTTTGCCTTCATCATGATTTGGGCATCCTTCCAAGAAAGACTTAAGTACTTCCAGCTGACTTCATTTTTTTTTTTTATTGGAGGATAATTGCTTTACAATATTGTGCTGGTTTCTGCCACACATCAACATGAATCAGCCACAGGTATACATATGTCTCCTCCTTCTTGAACCTCCCTGCCATCTCCCACCCCATCCCACCTCTCTATGTTGTCACAGAGCACTGGGTTGAGCACCCTGTGTCACACAGCAAGTCTCACTGGCTCTCTGTTTTACTTATGGTAATGCATATGTTTCCATGCCCCTCTTTCACTTCGTCCCACCCTCTCCTTCCCACACTGTGTCCACAAATCTGTTCTCTGTGTCTGCGTCTCCACTGCTGCCCTGCAAATAGGTTCATCAGTACCATCTTTCTAGAATCCATACATGTCTTAGTATATGACATTTGTCTTTCTCTTTCTGACTTACTTCACTCTGTACAATAGGCTCCAGGTTGCCAGGAACCTTAATCAACTTCTGGTCCCCCTACCTTGAGGATCAAAGACTCCCCAAGGATTGCCTTTCCCCACTTTTCCTTCTTTGATAGACCAATTCTGATTCTTTCCAGTCTTGTTCACTCTAAGATATTATGCTCAAGATTCATTTATATGCTCAACTAATCTTAATTAAAATGTAACAGAAGATCAGGGCACAATCAAATTAGGTGCTGAAAATACTTGAATAGTTGGGTATCAGTTTAATGAATTAAATAGCTCTTAGATCGGCTTCTCCTCCCAACAGTGTCTTAGTCTTGCTTTCACTTCTTTTTTCAAATTATTTTTTAATTTTTAAAAATCTTTTTGACTGTGCCACATGGCATGAGAGATCTTAGTTCTCCAACCAGGGGAACCTGCACGCCTTGCTCTGGCAGCATGGGGTCTTAGCCACTGGACCACCAGAGAAATCTCTTGCTATTATTTCTTAGTACTCTTTTCAACTTCCATTTTGGATGAATGTTCTCTTTTAACTTACAGATGATTTTGTTATCTGGAAACGTATGCCCACGTCTTTGACTGCGGGTCAGAATTGCTTTCGTCACAGTCTGATTGGGAGAGTTGTTAAACATTGGAATGTCCTTCTGAACTGGGCTGTGGAATGTCATGTAAGTTGCTAGCATTTTTTTTTTTTCTGAATATGATGAATTTTCACATGTAGGAATAGTTTGGGCAAGTCTGTGAAATTACCTTCTTTTTTATTGAGGTGTTGTTGACATATAATGTTCTATTAGTTTCAGATGTACAACAAAATGATTTGGTATTTGTATATATTGTGAAGTGATCACCCCAATATATCTGGTTAATAACCTGTGACCACACATAGTTGAAGATTTTTTGTTGTTGTTGAGATGAGTGCTTTCAAGATTTACTCTCTTAGCAGCTTTTAAATGTGCAGTACCAGATTATTAACTATAGTCACCAAAGCTATTTAATTTTTTAACTGAAATGTACGTTTTGAATTCCTTCACCCATTTTCTTCACTCATCTGTTCCCAACCACCAATCTGTTCTCTGTATCTATGAGTTTTCTTTTTCTTTTTTTTTTTTAAAGATTTCACATATAAGTGAAATCATATGGTATTTGTGTTTGTCTGACTTATTTCACTTAGCATAAATATCCATTCATGTCATTGTAAATGGCAAGATTTCCTTAATGACTGAATAATCTTCCATTATATGTATAAAGCTTCCCCGGTGGCTCAGACGGTAAAGAATCTGCCTGCGATGTAGGAAACCCAAGTTCAACCCCTGGGTCCTGAAGAACCCCTGGAGGAGGGTATGGCAACCCACTCCAGTATTCTTGCCTGGAGAATTCCATGGGCAGAGGAGCCTGGTGGGCTACAGTTGTTGGGGTCACAAAGAGTCAAACACGACTGAGTGACTAACACACACACACACACACACACACACACACACCCCCCACATTTTCTTCATCCGTTCATCCACCAGTGGACACTTGGGTTGTTTGCATATCTTGGCTACTGTAAATAGTACTGCAGTGAATATTGGGTTGCGTATATCTTTTGAATTAGTGTTTCCATTTTCTTTAGATAAATATTCAGAAGTAGAATTGCTGGATCATATGGCAGTTCTATTTTTAATTTTTCAAATAAAATCTGTATTCTTTTCCACAGTTGCTGCACCAATTTACATTCCTGGGGTTCCTTTTTCTCCACATCTTTCCCAACACTGGTTATTTCTTGTCTTTTTGATAATAGCCATCAGACAGATGTGAGGTGGCATCTTGTGGTTTTGAATTTTATTTTCTGATGATTAATAACCATCTTTTCATGTACTTGTTGGCCACTGTATGTCTTTAGGAAAATGTCATTTCAGATTTCTGATACTTTTAAGCCTGTGACTCCCAAATATACTCAAATGAAATGTTTTAAACTTGGTTACCATGGATTTGAATGCATACCTGGCCATTTCTGAGAATTCACTTTGTGATTTATCAAGTTATCCTTAACATTCAAATTGGGGAATGATTTGGCTAAATACAGATTAAGACTATAAACATTACCCTGTTCTAATTATGATGGCCAAGACATCCTTAAAAACTCATCACTTTTCCTGTACCATCTTCCCAGACCTCCCTCCCACTGTCAGCCATTGGATACTACCTAAGTTGATCCATGTCAAGGATTAAACATAGTGTCTGAAATGAAATGAAGTGAAAGTTGCTCAGTCGTGTCTGACTCTTTGCGACCCCATGGGCTATACAGTCCCTGCCATTCTCCAGGCCAGAATAGTGGAGTTGGTAGGTAGCCTTTCTCTCCTCCAGGGTATCTTCCCAGTCCAGGGATCGAACCAGGTCTCCCACATTGCTGGCAGATTCTTTACCAGCTGAGCCACAAGGGAAGCCCAAACATGGTATCTAGGACCATGTGAAAAAATGCTCATAAATGTTAGCCTTCATTGGGCTTGCCAGGTGGCTCAGAGATGAAGAATGCCTGCCAATGCAGGAAACTTGGGTTCAATCCCTGGATCAGGAAGATCACCTGGAGAAGGAAGTGCCAACCCACTCCAGTATTCTTCCCTGGAAAATCCTGTGGCCAGAGGAGCCTGCCGAGCTATAGTCCATGGGGTTGCAAAAGAGTTGGACACGATTTAGCAATTAAACACCAACAGCATTGTAATTATTTTTAATATTTATAATCATTGTATTTAATATGTATAAAAGATTTTTTTCATTTTATAGTAAAACATCTTCATATACTCTGTGCTCTTATATGGCAGCTTTTACACCTTGCATGTATTCAGTCAGTCATCAAAAAATTATTGTTTGCCTAAGTGTTTTAGGGACTGACACTATATCCCAGTTATACAAAGATGACTAAGACAAGAATGTCCTTTTGAAAAGGATGGTTTACCTCTTATGATCAAGTGTTATGCTAGTGTATTTATTTGTGTCTTTTATATTATGAGTTCATTTGAGGTCAAAACCAGAAGATTCATTATTAACTTATCCTGAAATAGTTTAGAATTAAAAAGAGAAATCATCACAAAGTAACCTTGCGTTAGTCAAACTACTTTTATTTTTTAATTAAAAAAATTATTAGCCCTTAGCACAGTATCTGGGCTTCCCAAGTGGCACTAGTGGTAAAGAACCTGGCTGCCAAATTGGAGACATAGGAGAAGAGGGTACGATCCCTGGGTTGGGAAGATCTCTTGGAGAAGGTCATGGCGACCCACTTCAGTATTCTTGCCTGGAGAATCCGATGGATCAGAGGAGCCTGGCAGGCTATAGTCCATAGGGTCGCAAAGAGTCAGACAGGACTGAGGTGACTTTTCACGCTCTCACTCACAGTATCTGGCACATAGGAAATCCAGTTATATATTATCAGGTCATTTACATTCAATGTTGCTCAATGGATGACTTCTCATTGAAAACTTGTTAGTAAGGAGGCTCAAAAAAGGACACAGCATCATGCTAGAAAGTTGACTAGGACTGAGTTTTTTCCCCCAGTTTATTTGCTAAATAACCAACCTGTAACATTGTACAAGTTTAAAGTATTTTTATCTTTTTATTGTTTGGCTGAGCCAAGATATATAGGATCTTAGTTCACTGACCAGGGATGGAACCTGTGTCTCCTGCAGTGGAAGCGGGGAGTCTTAACCACTGAAGTCCCTAAGTTAAAGATTTACAACATATAATTTGATATTGACAATATGATAACATATTACAAAATGATCACTACAATAAGTTAACATCCATCACCTTATTTTGTTATTATTATTATTTTTTTTGGTCTTGTGACAAATTGCTTTTGAAACATTACCGTCTATACAGTTCTGGACACATTAAGAGTGTTGATTAGTTCAGCATATTGGCATTCCTCTTTATCCTTTAGGACAGTGGTCCCCAACCTCCAGGATCGAATGCTTGATAATCTGAGGTGGAGCTGATATAATAATAATAGAAATAAAGTGCACAGTAAATGGAATGCACATGAATCATCCAGAAACCACCCCCTACCCCTCGCCCCTTGTCCATGAAAAAATTGTCTTCCATGAAACCAGTGTCTGGTGCCAAATGGTTGAGGACTGCTGCTTTAGCAGACCATGCTGTAGAAGCAGTGAACACTGGTATGGTCATTACAGTTACTGTCTTCTAACAATACCTCAACCCACTCCAGGATTCCTTCCTGGGGAATCTCCTGGTCGGAGGAGCCTGGTGGGCTGAAGTCCGTAGTGGTGCAAAGAGTCAGACACGACTGAAGCGACTTAGCATACGTGCATCGATTCCTAGTGTTATATGGAGCTCCCACAGTTCTTGGTTCATCTGATCCTCAGAATAATTCTATGAGATCTGTAGGGCAGTAGATTCTTTTCTATTTTATAAATGTGGGCAACTTTCCAGATAATGTCAGTGGTTTCTTAAGGTCATGCATGTAATAAGGCTAGCATCAGGGTCCAAACCTATTTCCTCAAGCCAGATCCATTGCTTTTACCTCTGGATTGTCATGGCTGGGATATTACTTAGTTAAAGAAGCTGGATGGTTTCAGTGTGGAAAATAAAAGATATGTGGAAAAGAGGATCACTATCTTTACATGTTCAGAGCCCATTCTGTAGGTGGGGTACTAGTTAGCCTTATTCTGAAAATTCTCAGGGTAAAACTTTGAACGTTTGTTGCTTATGCCTGCTTTTATTTTGGCTTAATAAGGAAATTTTTTCTGATATGCAGGGAACCGGTGACCAGTTCTGCCAGCCCTCTGCTCGCTTGTGTGCCTTATTTTAGCAAGTTCTTCCCATCTTATTCGTGATTTCTTGGTCATCTTTTCTACCACAGGACCTTTGCACTGCCAGGCCTTCTGCCTGGGGATTGCCTTTTCTCTTTCCCCACAGTTTTGTTTGGTTGAATCTCATGTATCCTTTTGGACTCAGCTTAAAGGTTGCTTGCAGGGAGAAGACTTTTCAAAGAGAATGAATGTTTGCCAACTTCACTGAAGAGTCAGGATTCCTTATTGTAAGCAGCAGAAAATGCACTTTGAGCAGAAATGAAGCTTATGAAAGGATATTGAGACATTCATAGGAGAGAGCCTCCTTGGGAGGGCTGAAGAACTAGGCACATAGGTCAAATTTCAGGAACAGTGTCCAAACCATGCCAGCAAACGGGCCCAGAGAAGAATCTGTTGCCTGGTGTGCTTCTGTACTGAGCACTCATGCTGTGGTTGACAGTGTTGCCCGGAAATCTATTTAATTGCAACCACTGCCAACAGTAGTGCTACTTGGGAACTCACTTGCAACCGGTGTTGGCCCTGTGAGCTGGAAACCTCTGTTACCATCTTGACCAATAAAAGCGAATCAAATCCACACCAGTATGCATCGTCCTTCATCCAGTTGGTCATATGTGCATACCAGTTTTGTAAGGGTGAATCTGATTGGTGGTGCTGAAGTCAGCCTAGTTGCAAGCTGGCTGGAGAACTGAGCTTCTTAAGTTCTATCTTGGGAAAATGGGCCCTCAACCCATTTTCAAATTTTGACCCATTTTGACCTGGGTCAGAAATGACCCAGCTACATCAAGGGTGTTCCAAAGGTGCTGGCCACTCAGAAAACATGGCAAATATCTTCTATACCAATTACCAATGTTCTTATCTGTATTATAGGCCAGTCATTCCTACTTCACAGGATTGTTATAAGGATTAAGGAAGGTAATTTAGGCGAAACTGCTTAATAAATATCGTACAGAGAGATATAAGTATAAAATAGTATTATTCTTTTACTATGATTTATATCTTTAGCCAAAGCTTAAAATTGAGTGCTTAATAAGTTGACTAATCTCCAGTTCACTTTAAAGGTTTTTAAGATAGGGAGAATATGCTACTTTCCCACAGTGTAAATGTTAAGGAGAAATTGAAAAAACAACTTGTTATATCAAATAAATGCCCTCATAAATTTATATTATCTCCACATTTTTATTTTGAAATGGAATCATAGAAGATGACACGGAACACGGAGATGGTAGTTTTAAAATATGGATGAGTTTTCAGCTACTTTTTGACTTGTCTCTGAATTTTAAGTATTTGTTCTGCTTTAGTTTTTTTGACTCTGGATTCATCATGAATACAGACCTCTTGTTCCAAACCAGACAATGGGCTTATTCAACCCTCAAGGGCCTCAACATTTGGTTGTTCTGCTGTGGCCTTTCAGTGACTCTACTAGAGGGATTATTATCTTAGAAAAAATGTAGATGTGACAGCTGAGTTTTTAGCACAAGTAATAGCAGTTGTTTAAAAGAGGATGTCAGTGTAAATGGCTGTTGCACTTGCCAGATTTGCATTAATGCTGTCGCAGTGTAAATTAGTCACACAGTCAGTGGATGCAGTTCTGGCCTTCCAGGTAAACCTCCTCTGTAGAAGAGGAGAGGTCAGTGTCACTGCTCTTTCAGGGGAGAAGGAGCCAGGCAGGGCTATTTTCTTCTTTAACAGAAACACTTCTCTGTATAATAATCAAGATTTTTGGATTAGGAGATGATTAGCTTTTCTTTTTTGTAAATATTACATTAAAGTAATATATTACTAGAAAAATTAAAACACCACCCAGCTTTGCATTGTTGAAAATTGGGTTATAATCCTCAGATCGTTTGAGTTCTGCCATCTTAAAGTTACACTTTATTCAAGAATATGGAGATTCTAAGATCTGCGTGTTCAGACACCTTCTTACTTATGCAGTGCTTTATACTAGTTTGAACTGCCTCCTGAATTTCCAAATCGCTCATGTTGAATTCAGGGAAATTTCTTCCTAATTTCTTTCTCCACATCTTCACATATGTGTACACATGTTGTCACTCATTTATGGTTAGCCTAAATAGGGCATTTGTTTCAGGACATTGGAAATCTGGTCCTTACAGTGCGTTTTGCTAGAGGTTTTAAGCTTGCAAGAGGAGGCTGCCTTGTAAACAGCATGTAGTCAACAGAGCTTACTGGGGTAAACCGAATATAGTAAATTTCGGTGACTCAACATTTATTTAGATTACCTGATATGTCTAAGTATTCATGTGATCAGTGAATATTTTCCAGCTCTGAACATGGCTGATTGCATCGCTCAAAATACGTACTGTGCATAAGGGAACTGACTGTTTGTTTGGGGGAGGGGGAATGAGCTAGATTGAGGAGCAGATGGATTATTCAGGGCTAAAGCATTTGGTTTAATTGGTGCCTTGAAAGTAACTTGACACCCGGTCCCCCCACCTCCCCCCAAGTCTGCAACGGATTTCTCAGTGTGGGTGTATGTGATTACCTTTTATTTTATTGACTCACTAAATTCTTAGATTACACTACCATTTGATATTGAAAAACCATAAAATTCCTATGGAATCTGCTCACTAGTGATTTATAAAGAATTATCTTTTTAATAAACTCAGCATCATTTGAAATTCAAGTTTAATTAAAATGGAAAAGTAAATGATTATGTAAAGATTTTTTTCCACATTTAGACTTGTGTGCTTTTATTGTCTCTTTGCCTTTTCTCTGAATTCATGGATTTATATTTCAAACCCATTTTTTCCTACATGAATTTTTACAGAATCTCTTGTAATACCTGTTTTGTTGTTAGCTTTTGATTTAAAGATTTTTTTTTTTTAATTAAAAATGTTGGGATGGACTTCTGAAGTAGAGTCTGAGGGAGTTAAATTGAAAAACAAATCTATGTTATCCAGGGAGTTTAGTTTTTAAAGATACTGTTTAAAGATAATGATTGTTTATGGACTCTTTAAAAATGTTTTCTCATAAGAGTTGCCAGATAACAGATTAGTTATCTGAGAGTGGTTTAAAGACTTTGGAATTGCCTGGGTGACAATATTGCCTTATGGTACTTATAAAGCTCCTTTGAAGTTGGCTTTTTACATTGGTAATCCAGAAAATATTTTTCTTTTCTTCTTTTATTAAACAGAAAGCAATACATGGAGTAGAGGCTTAATAAAATGTTGTAGAAGAAATACACTGGTTATTTTTGTGATTGACTCGATTTTTCATCTTTCAGCCTTTACAGGTTATAGGATCTTTTCTTGGATTCTCGGATTAGTTGGGATTCTTAGCATTATGTGTATGCTGTTTTTGGCAAATGGCGCATCCTTACTAAGTGCACACTGTCATGCCTCCGAATTTGAGGCCCTCTTCCCTTTTGTCACCTCTTTCCTCCAAATATTATTTGGTGCAAAGTCTGTATTGCTGCTCCCAAGCTTGGTTGTTAAGAGAGCTTTGAGTTGTAGGGCACGAAACATTTCTGAACAATTTTTGTAATATACAGTCATGCTAAAGAGACAGGGTCAATGGAGTGGGCTGTTGGCGTCAAAGCTAGAAACTTGGAGAGGTCATCTCAATTGGTGGGAGTTTATGTGAGTCTTAGGTCCAAGCTTATGGGAGCTCACAAAGGAGATGCACGGTCCATTGCTCTACAAAAGCTATTTAGGCAGGCACTTTTCTTCCCAACTAGCTTTTAAATGCTCCTGAGGCCCTGAAGCCTCATGTGCGCCTCTCAGATTATGAATACAAAAACCCTAATGATTTTGGAAGTCCTAAAGAGAGACATCCTAACCAGAGCATCATCAACACATGATTCTGCTAATCGAATGAACAAATACATCAAATACACTTGCTTCTGTTTGTGAATACACTAGTTAGTCTCTGGAATCCTTCAACATTTATTCTGTTTCAGAATTGATAGGATGGTTGATATTGATTATAAATTTGCATTCAAATAGTGGAGCCAGTCTTTTGTGATAGATGTAACTCCTGAGAGCAGCAGAAATGATCTTAGTTTTTATGGTTTGACAGTACAGAAAGCATTTGATGAATACACAAGTTGGCTATTTCAAGCACCTTGGAACGTTAGTCCACAGTTACGGAGATTATGTGTTTTCCCCCTTTCAGGTTTCGTGTTTCCAAATAAAAAATTGTTTCTGTGATTATTTTAAATATAGTGTCTCTTAATATATTTATATCAAGCCATGTTTGATAGAACCTGAATCCAATTTAAAATCCCTTCATGAGAGAATAGAAATCATCATATGAAATTTATTAAAATAGAGTTTCACCTATAGTGTTCTGATTTTCTCTTTCCTTCAATTTTTATCAAGTTTTTAAAATGCCCACTGGATGATTTATTTTAGAATTGGCCTACTTTTTTTTTTTTTTTTACCTTTAATGCCTGTGGGCGAATGTAAATTTGTAGCTGAATTAGCAAACCAGGAATCTCTGTATAAGTTAATAACTACAATTGGGAATCAGATGACTGATTTCTCTACTTTCCTGGACTGATTGTATAAGTAAGATGAGTAGAGCTAGGACTGGGAGATAAGGGAATTTATGGGGACATAACTGACCACGTTGTCTTAGTAACATAACAGGAATGCATATTTATTGTAGAAAATCCAGGAAAGTAAAAGGAGCGAATATCCAATATTCCTCCACTCAGATAGTCATGTGAACATTCTCATACCTTCTACTTCAGACTTAAAACAATATTTTACATGTAAAAATGTACATATAATTTCTGTAATAAAAAATAATAAAGTACCTACTTGTACATCTGCCATGCAGCTTAACAGAAGAGCACGCATCTGGTTTTACTCCCAAGTCATGCCTCCTCACGTGTGCTCCAGATGTAATTTTTCCTTTTTCAGTTGAAATCCGTGTTTCAGAAAAAAGAAGTTATCATAATTATTACAAACACATTGTCTCAATCTATGTTAAATAATTCAGTACCCTGGATTTTGTGTGTATCCTTTTCTTGTGTTCCTTTATGTTTTTGCTGCACACGTATGTGTCCCTAAATAATTGCTTTCCGTGTGTGTTTTAATCTTTAAATAAGTGGAATTGCATTTCTTCTATTACAACTTACTTTTTTTGGATTAATATTATATATTTTGTGAGGCATGTAGCTGTAGTATACGCTTCTTTAAAGAAGATTTTTTGATGTGAATCATTTTTAAAAGCTTTATTGAATTTTTAAAATAATATTGCTTCTGTTTTATGTTTTGGTTTTCTGGCTCAAGGCATGTAGGATCTTAGCTCCCTGACCAGGGATCAAACCCATACCTTTTACATGTGAAGGCCAAGTCTTAACTCCTGGACCACTAGGGAAGTCCCGTGTGGTACGTTTATTTTCACTCAGTTCAGTTCAGGTCAGTTGCTCAGTTATGTCCGACTATTTTGAGACCATATGGACTACAGTATGCCAGGCTTCCCTGTCCTTCACCAACTCCTGGAGCCTGCTCAAACCCATGTCCATCTAGTCGGTGATGCCGTCCAACTATCTCATGCTCTGTCGTCCTCTTCTCCTGCCTTCAGTCTTTCCCAACATCAGGGTCTTTTCCAATGAGTCAGTTCTTCTCATCAAGTGGCCAAAGTATTGAAGTTTCACCTTTAGCATCAGTCCTTCCAATGAATATTCAGGGCTGATTTCCTTTACGATTGACTGGTTTAATCTCCTTTCAGTCCAAAGGACTCTCAAGAGTCTTCTCCAACACCACAGTTTACAAGCATCAATTCTTTGGCACTCAACTTTCCTTATAGTCCAACTCTCACATCCATACATGACTACTGGAAAAACCATAGCTTTGACGAGATGGACCTTTGTTGGCAAAGTAATGTCTCTGCTAATATACTGTCTAGGTTGGTCATAGCTTTTCTTCCAAGGGGCAAACATCTTTTAATTTCATGGCTACAGTCACTATCTGTAGTTATTTTGGAGCCCCCCACCAAAATAGTCTCTCACTGTTTCCATTGTTTCCCCATCTATTTCCCATGAAGTGATGGGACCAGATGCCATGATCTTCGTTTTCTGAATTTTGAGTTTTAAGCCAACTTTGTCACTCTCCTCTTTCACTTTCATCAAGAGGCTCTTTAGTTCTTCACTTTCTGCCATCTGAAGTTACTGATATTTCTCCCGCAATCTTGATTCCAGCTTGTGCTTCATCCAGCTTGGCATTTTGAATGATGTACTCTGCATATAAATTAAATAAGCTGGGTGACAATATACAGCTTTGATATACTCCTTGCCCGATTTGGAACCAGTCTGTTGTTCCATGCCCAGTTCTAACTGTTGCTTCTTGACCTGCATACAGGTTTCTCAGGAAGCAGGGAAGGTGCCTTATTTTCACTGCTGCATAGTAGTACCCTGAGTGTATCACGATTTATTCACTTCCTTTTGATGGACAATTTGGGTTTTAGTTGTGTAGCAGATTCTGTTAGTGCCTCACCAATGACCTTGGATCTTACTTGGTGTTCTCACCAATTTTCGGATGCTACTGTCTGCATCTGTGCCTCAGCTCTTTTCTCCCTGCTCCCTGTAGAATGCGTGTGGCCAGTGCACAGTGCGGCAGGCTAGAGGGGCCCGTGGGAGTAGCTCTCAACCAGTGATTCTTGAGAACAGGGGTATAAATACGCCTTTCTTTACAAAGGTCCGTCTAGTCAAGGCTGTGGTTTTTCCAGTGGTCGCGTATGGATGTGGGAGTTGGACTGTAAAGAAAGCTGAGCGCTGAAGAGTTGATGCTTTTGAACTGTGGTGTTGGAGAAGACTCTTGAGAGTCCCTTGGACTGCAAGGAGATCCAACCAGTCCATCCTAAAGGAGATCAGTCCTGGGTGTTCATTGGAAGGACTGATGCTGAAGCTGAAACTCCAGTACTTTGGCCACGTCATGCGAAGAGTTGACTCATTTGAAAAGACCCTGATGCTGGGAGGGATTGGGGGCAGGAGGAGAAGGGGACGACGGAGGATGAGATGGCTGGATGGCATCACTGACTCACTGGGCATGAGTTTGGGTAAACTCTGGGAGATGGTGATGGACAGGGAGGCCTGGGGTTGCAAAGAGTTAGACACAACTGAACGACTGAACTGAACTGAACTGAACTTCTTTCTAGAAAATAACCAGTACTCATGGGTGGTGAATAAATATTCCTGTCATTTCACACCCTTGCTAACTTAGCTTGATGTTGTGGGGAGCATAAAGTAGTTTATCATGGTTTTAATTTGCTTTTTTGGATGATAAATGAGATTGCATACGTTTACACATATTATGGACCATTTGTGTTTCTCTTCTGAAAGGTGCATATCTGTATCTTTTGTCACTTTGTCTACTGGTCTGTAGTTTCTCTTTGTAGTTCTTTATATATTCTACTTATATATATATAAGTATATATATTCTATTTATATATATAGCTACTAGTGTTTACATGCTTCAAATAGATCTTCTCCTAGTTTGTGCCTTGTTAGCTTATTTTCTTACGAACACTTTTGATGAACAAATATTAAAGTAGATGAATTCAGAAGAAAGCATTATCTTTACAAATTAAGTATGGTATTACTTGTAGGTTTTTCTTAGATGTCTTTTCATTGGAATGTTTAGACCATTTGTATTTAATGTAATTGTTGATATGATTTAGTTTAAATCTGTCATCTTATTTTACATTTTTCTTATTTTCTTTCTTCTTCCTCTTCCTGTTTCCCCTTTTCCTTTTCCTCTTCTTGTCATATTTAGTACTTCATACGTAGAAGCTGAAATCTAACACATAACATTTTAACAGTGTTTTTAACGTGTGGACAAGTGGAGGATTCCTTTCTATGCAAGATTTCTGGCTGTGGAGCAGATTTCTGGAATAAAGTGTTTTTGATAGATGGGTTAGGACATCACTCATGTCATAAAAAAAGTATGAAGTCGGAGTCTGTGTTACTAAGCCACATTCAGTGGGTTATACTGTTGGCTAATAAGGTGGCTCTTGGAATGTCGCAGACCCAGAAATATTTGCTAGAAAACATCAAACAATTGAACATGATACTTACCTTTGATGACCTCGTGGGACAGGTAATGGGCAACATGTACAGAGTGGAACTTAGAGGAACATCTTTGTGTAGTTCATCAGATTCACGATCAAATCAACAATCTCGTGCAAGGGACCCAAAGCCATGGCTCACTTCCTTTATTAAATACATGGAGGCTTGTTGCTCAACTTTTTTTTGTATTAATCGGCCAGTAAGTTTAACAGAACTCTTTTCTCTCTCTCTCTCTCTTTTTTTTTAAAGTAACTGATATTACATAAGAAAGCTTTATCAGTTAGCTTAAGTCTTGCTGCTCTAAACAGCTTAGTGTAGCGGAGTCTTCATGTTTATAAAATGAGGTTGCATGAGATCATTAGAAAGGTGTTTGCTTCTCTTGTGTCTGCACTACTTGATAGGCCTTGTTTGGGAATGTGTGATATCATAACCATACAAGTTTCTGGTCTGTACTTCCTGAAGCAGTATTTTACTGTGTGTGTGCTTAGGGTGGTATACAACAGTTCCTGTGCTTTTGATAACAGAATTATACTTTGTGAGACCTGAAATGGGTTTTAGATGCCATCCAGCTATTTCACTTAATAGAAAAACAAATAGGCATGGAGAAGTTAAAAGTCTGTTTCAATTATGCTAATATGGAATTGTAGATAGATCACGTGAAGTAGAGATCTACTCCCAAAATGTATTAGTGGTTGAGTATTCATCTGGCAGAACCATTCACACACAAAAAGTGATTATTATTATTTGTTTTACTACTAGGTGCCTTAATGTGAAAAAATGACTAAAATTTCAAGAATGAGGAAGACAGGCTAAGTTTCAAGGGAATGTCTATTTCTTGAATGATACATTTGGTAGAAGGTGGTGGGAAGGGGCACAGGAATCTTAAATCTAAACGTGTGCGTATGCCCAGTTGCTTCAGTTGTGTCCAACTCTTTTCGACCCTATGGACTGTAGCCTGCTGGGCTTCCCTGTCCATGGGATTCTCCAGGGAAGAATACTGGAGTGGGTTGCCATGCCTCCTCCAGGGGGTCTTCCCAACCCAGGAATCAAACCCGAGTTTCCTGTATCTCCTGCACTGCAGGCAGATTCTTTACCCATTGAGCCATCAGGGAAGCCCAAATCTAAGCCTAGGGGCATTGCATCCAGTCTTAGTATTCTGAAGGCCAAATCTTATGCATGCAGGTCTTTAGGTAGGTAGCCTCTGCCAGTGATTGCTTAAAAAAGAGGGCACACTGAAAAATGGTTAAAATGGAAAATTTTATATTATGTATATTTTATCACAATTAAAACAAGAAGTACAGGTTTTTTTTTTTTTTTTAAAGTGGGCTGCGGAAACTTCCCTGCTGGTCCAGTGGCTAAGACTCTGCTCTCCCAATGCACAGGGCCTGAATTTGATCCCCGGTCAGGGAACGAGATCTCACATGCAGCAGCTAAGAGTCAGTATAGCCAAATAAATAAATAAAAATTAAAAGATAAAATTAAGCTGTGAATTCACACCAGTTTTTCTGGTTCCTTGTGAAATGTGCTGGAGAAGACACTTGCAAGTCCCTTGGACTGCAAAGAGAACCAACCAGTCCATCCTAAAGGAAATCAGTCCTGGGTGTTCATTGGAAGGACTGATGCTGAGGCTGAAACTCCAGTAGTTTGGCCACCTCATGTGAAGAGTTGACTCATTGGAAAAGACCCTGATGCTGGGAGGGATTGAGGGGAGGAGAAGGGGACGACAGAGGATGAGATGGCTGGATGGCATCACTGACTCGATGCACATGAGTTTGGGTAAACTCTGGGAGTTGGTGATGGACAGGGAGGCCTGGCGTGCTGCAATTCATGGGGTCACAGAGTTGGACACGACTGAGCAACTGAACTGAACTGAACTGAACTGGGTGAGAGAGAAAGTAGGTTCTAATGTATAACTTCTGTGCCTTTCCTGAGGGTTGCTACCTACTCCTGAAGACGGTTTTCTCTTTTGAAGGTAGAGCTGAAAGGATAATCAAGGAAGTTCTGTGAAAATAAAAATTGCCTTGGCTGCAGGAGGCTACCCAACCTCTTCCTTCTGTCTTGTCAAGTAAGGACTTCATTCCTTTTGTGCTGGCCCTGCTGTTATGAATGACTCATGATTCCATGGAAGCGTGACTGGACGGAATTTATTCAATATCTGTTACGTGTGAGGCAGTGTACTAGAAATTGTATATTGTTGTTGCTGTTCAGTTGCTAAATCACATCTGACTCTTTGCGACCCCATGGACTGAAGCACGCCACGCTTCCCTGTCTTTCACTATCTCCTGGAGTTTGCTTAAACTCGTGTCCGTTAAGATGGTGACGCCATCTAACCATCTCATCCTCTGTCCCCACCTTCTTCTCTTGCCCTCAGTCTTTCCCAGCATTAGAGTCTTTTCCAGTGACTTGGCTCTTCACATCAAAGTGGCCAAAGTATTGGAGCTTCAGCTTCAGCGTCTGTCCTTCCAATGAATATTCAGGGTGATTTCCTTTAGGATTGACTGGTTTGATCTTTTTGGAGTCCCAGGGACTCTCAAGAGTCTTATCCAGCACCACAGTTTGAAAGTATCAGTTCTATAACACTCAGTATTCTTTATGGTCCAACTCTCACATTCGTACATGACTACTGGAAACTCCATAGATTTGACTATTAATACTGTTGTATTGTCACAATCGTGTGCTGGAGGCAGTGGTATCTCTGTTTTATATACAAGAAGCATGAGGCTCTGAGAAGTAAAATAAACTATCCAACCTCAGGTAGTAATTTAGAGTTAGAATCTAACTCCAGGTCTCTGTTGATGAAGTTCTCAGTATCTTTACTGTCAGGCAATTACTGAAATTTTTTTATCCCATCGAAGTGGGAACAAGAATTTTTTTTATCCCATTGAAGTACTTCAGATGTGGTATATATTTTTGCAAGGGAAATAAGTATAAGAAATAAGATTTTGTTTGGCCTGAAGTAAGTGTTTTAGTCATTCACTGGAGTTTTAATGAGAGTCCACTTTGTGCTGGGCGTGGTGATCTATAGTTCTGAACAAGATAGACATGGTGCCTGCTTGCAGGGGAAAATACATTATGCTAGAACTGCATAAATCCACTTTATCTATATGCAGACATTTATTTAAAACCTAATTAAAGACAAAAGTAGATCTCTTAACCATTTCTCTGCTACTTTTGTTACCACCAGCTGTCGTCTGGTTTAGCAGGAGCAAAATAGACTGATTCGTCAAACTGTCTTTCTTTGGAGAACTCCAGAAATACCCATATTTAAAATAAATGGATTCAGTGCTTGTTGTTCATGGTAGTTACATTTTATAAGGTCACTGTGAACACTGAATTTGCACACATGTCACTGTTGCTCCTAGGGGCAATATGAGATTAGGTCCCTCTGAGTCTCTGGGCATGAGACGTTTTTATCAACTGAACAACACATAGCCCTGTTTTATGTGTGTTTTTGCTTAAAGACACTTGATTTAATAATACTGTTGATTGATTAACATGGAACTCACAGCCAACAGCCCTGAAACTCATGCCTGAAAGAAGCTTACCTAACACTAGAATTTTCTCTGTAAGTACACCACAGCCTTCCTATGCTAGACAACACTTCAGCACCACATTTTTTGCAGGAGCAAGCAAAATCACCAATAAAAAGGGCAAAATTGTGAAAAAACAGTCACCAAATGTCTCTCAGAAAGAATCCTAGTTTGCTCTATGAGACCTGAGAAAGCAGACCATGACCTTGTTGGGCCCCAGCTGGGAAGGTGTGCCTTGGTCAACCCAATGTTGTTGCTGCTCTGTGCTTGTCCAGGAATGACTGTAGAAACACTGAGAGTATTGACTTTAGGGTTACAAATAAACATTTTGCCAGTTGAGCATGTTTGTAAAAAAAAAAAAAAATTGTGACTAACGAAGATTGACTATTGATTTCAATAATGACAAATTAATACTCAAGAAAAATATCAGGTGTTGCTCTGCAGAGAATTAAGCAGGGTGATGCAGAGACACCAGGTAGGTGCTGCTGATTGGGAGGTCAGGTGAGGTACCTCTGAAGAGGCCTCCTCTGAACTGGAACCTGAATCTCAGGAAGGAGGTGGTCCTGTGAAAGTCAGGTGGAAGGGCATTTCAAGTGAGGGGAGCAGGCAGAGAAAAGGCTCAAGACAGAAAGGAGTTGGGAATGAGGAACCCCAAGAAAGCCAGTGTGACTGCTGAGAAGTAAGATGAGGGCAGGCCTGGTCCTTAGGACCTTGTAAGGTAGGGATGATGTCAATAGACTTCCCAGGTGGTGCAGCGGTAAATATGCCTGACAGTGAAGGAGATGGTTGAGACACGGGTTCCATCCCTGGGTCAAGAAGATCCCTTGAAGTAGGCAATGGGAACCCACTCCAGTATTCTTGCCTGGAGAATCCCATGGACAGAGGAGGCTGGTGGGCTACAGTCCCTGGGGTCACCAAGAGTCAGACGCAACTGAGCAACTGAGCACCCACACAGGTAGGGATGGAGGGGGAGGATTGAATTCTGGTGAGCTGGGACATACAAAGATGACTGTAATGTCAGAGCTACTGAAGGTCAGTTTTGGGGGTTGCTTGTAAGGTCTGAAGAAGTGTAGCAGTGTCCTGGTCACATGAGGGGCTTCAAGGGTGTCCTGGAAACTCCGATTTTCCCGAGCCTACCCTTGCACAAGCCTTTCCTCACCCTAGGAGTGCCTTTCCTTGCTTTTTGAACCAATCTCTGTCCAGGAAGCCCTTCCTTCCTTGGAATACTTCATCCTGACTGCTACTTTGTTCTGCATTTCCTGAGCACTCTTGTTAATTCCACTGGTGCACCATCATTGACTCTTGGTCTATTTCTCTGTCAGTGTTGTTTTATCTAAAAAAGTTTCCCAGTCACATTTCCTAAATGTAGGGGTCATTTTTGCCTCTTTAGTCTTTCTCTCTCTTGTTTTTCCTTTTTAATTTGGTAGTATGTGTTTTTTAATTAAGTTTTATTGGTATATTGTTGCTTTACAATGTTGTGTTGGTTTCTGCTTTACAGCAAAGTGAATCAGCTATATGTATCTCTTATTCTTTTTTAAAAATTTATTTACGTAGATTTGGTCACACCACAGCATGTGGGATCTTAACTCCTCAACCAGTGATCAAACCCACTTTCCCTGCAGTGGAAATGCTGTCTTAACAACTGGACTGCCAGCAAAGAAATCCCTCTGTCTTTAAAAAAAAAAAATTTATTACAGTGTAGTTGATTTACAATGTTGTGTTAATTTCTGCTGTACCGTACAATGATCCCATTATACTTATGTTTGTGTAGATTCTTTTTCATATTCTTTTCCATTATAGTTTATTGCAGGGTATTGAATATCGTTTCCTGTGCTGCAGAGTACGGCGCTGTGGCCTCTCCATTCTGCATTTTATTCTCTGTCGGTATCCTGACATAGTAGCCCCTGGATGTGTTGAATGATTTTGAACTTCTGTGTTCTGGTGCTGTGACCATTCATCCTGTGGACTCACATCCTCTGGTTGTGAGTGAAATATACATGGATGATGGCATTGGGATTGGCTGGGTGGTAGGGGCTGAGTGGTAGGCAAGGAGAGAGAGGGAGGCACTTACAGGAGGAGTTACCTGTATGCTCCAGGTATTTGATAGAGCACACTTTGCATGTTGTATTTGTCAGATATGTTTCTGCATATTTGATGTAGGTGGGCAAATTAAATTTGCCTTGTTCAGTGTTTTCTGAAATTTTAATAAGCTGCTATATGTCTTGTCATTTTTTTCTTCCCATAGCTATTGTTTTCAGCATAACTATGTTCTCCTATTTTTTTGGCACCCCACTCCAGTACTCTTGCCTGGAAAAGCCCGTGGACGGAGGAGCCTGGTGGGCCGCAGTCCATGGGGTCTCTAAGAGTCAGACACGACTGAGCGACTTCACTTTCACTTTTCACTTTCATGCATTGGAGAAGGAAATGGCAACCCACTCCAGGGTTCTTGCCTGGAGAATCCCAGGGACGGGGGAGCCTGGTGGGCTGCCGTCTATGGGGTCGCACAGAGTCAGACACGGCTGACGTGACTTAGCAGCAGCATGTTTTCCTATTCTTTTTTCTACAGAAGTAATTTGTTTCTTTTACTTTTCAAAATGGCTTCTGTTTTCCTGTGTGCAAGTATGAGATTTAGTACAGTATAGGGTGTATGAGACACTTTATTTTTTTTAGACTGAAAAGCTATGGAATGTGGTATATCCAGTATATAACTGTGACATATTTATCTAAGAAGAAACATGTTACCACAAACACAGGGATTTCTTTGCTTTGGAAAAGTTTTCAAGTGCATCAGTGCTTTAAAAATTAGCTTTGTGTTATCCAAATGTGAGAATGAGTGATTTGTCAGAAAGAAAAATTGTGTTCCAAATAGATCTCAGGTGATTTCTTTAATCATACATTCATATTATGGGCCTTTTAAAAAAAGCTGAGTGTTTTTACTAAACACTATGAAAATGCAATTATAAGCTACTGTGTCAATTAGGAATTAGAGGTTCTTAGACTTGTGGATTATTTCATAGCTTTGTGAGCACACCAAGTCTGCATGCTAAAATTGCTTTTAACCATAATTAAGTGCAGAAGGAGAGCTTTTAACCACTTCACTGCTAGCTTTTGACACCGTCAGTCATGGTTGAGTTTAGCAGGGTCAGATAATAGACTAATTTAATAAAAGATCTTAAAAATTTTTTTAAATTTATTTGGCTACATGCTGTCTTAGTTGTGGCATGTGGTTCCCTGACTAGAAATCGAACCCAAGGCCTGCTACATTGGGAGTTCGGAGTCTTAGCCGCTAGACCACCAGAGAAGTCCCAGTAAAAGTTCTTTTTTCATTGTCCTTGTTGAGACCTCATGCTGCTGCTGCTGCTGCTGCGTCGCTTCAGTTGTGTCCAACTCTATGTGACCCCATAGACGGCAGCCCACCAGGCTCCGCCGTCCCTGGGATTCTCCAGGCAAGAACACTGGAGTGGGTTGCCATCTCCATCCCCAATGCACGAAAGTGAAAAGTGAAAAGGAAGTCGCTCAGTCTTCTCCGACTCTTTGCGACCCCATGGACTGCAGCCCATCAGGCTCCTCCATCCATGGGATTTTCCAGGCAAGAGTACTGGAGTGGGGTGTCATTGCCTTCTCCATGAGACCTCATACAGGTACTTAAAAAAATACAGGTACTTAAAATATTTTATTCTAGTCCAATTTTTCTTTATTTATACAAAATCTATAATTTGGTTTTGGAAAACACCCCAGTTGGTTTTTACCTTGGTTTTAAACCCAGAAGAAAAAGTCAGTCTCTCCTAGAACCAAGATGAACCAGTTGTTGAGCTGGCTGTGCTTGTAAACAGCCTCACACTTTCAAGAAGATTAAGGACTCAGCCATCTCGGATGCCTGACAGGCTTAGCTTGGGATCACAGACTAGATAGGAAACTGGCTCTGTGTTTGCTCAGTTGTCTACCGCAGTCCACCCACTGAACACAACAATTTACACTGAGAAAACATGAAAATTCAGTCCCAGGTGCATCTATGATGATTGGAAACACAGCTCAGAATGTACAGGTCACAAATAGTAACATCATAATTAGGTGAGAAGATGAAGTCATTACACTAACCCCATGTGTGTGAAGGCAGAGCCATTTAGAGTTTCCATTACTAATAAGCTGGTAACTTTATGAATATTGCATCTTTGGTGAACAAAAATGGATACCGTCATCCCTTGGTGTATGTAGGGGATTGGTTCTAGGACCGGCTGCAAATTCTAGAATTCGCGGCTCTAGTCCCATAGTCAGGGGCTCTCTGGTATTGTTGGTTCTGCATCCATTGATTCAACCAACAGTGTGTGTAGTACTCTATGTATCTATTGAAAAATAATTGCATATAAGTGAACCTGTGCAGTTCAGATCCATGTTGTTCAAGAGTCAACTGTATACTTTTGTTCACTATGTTGGTAGATATGCAAAATCAATAGTACGGGTTTTTTATGGAAGTCTGAAGAGTCAGTGTTTGCGTGTTTGGTGACCTATGGCAAACACATACAAAGAAAGTCATGTCTGGCCTTTAGGATTTTTTTTTAAAATTGAAGAATAATTGATTTATCATGTTTCTGGTATACGGCAAAATGATTGAGTTATATGTGTGTGTGTGTGTGTGTGTGTGTGTATATATATGTATTGTTTTTCTCTATTCTTTTCCATTATGATTTATTACAGGACATTGAGTGTAATTTCCTGTGCTATCCAGTAGGATCTTGTTGTTTATCTGGCCTTTTAAGATTTTTTAAACTTGAGGGATTAAGGGAGTCTATTTAAAAGGAGGTTGAAGCCTCATTTTTCTCATTTGCGCTTTTACATTGCCCGTAGGGACAGTACGTATTGCCAGCCTCATCTCTTACTCTGTATTCATTTACACTGCATCTTTATCACTCTGTATCTCCTGGAATGTAGCCATTGACTAGCCTCTTAATATTTAGTTAAGATTCCCTCATATCCTCATTCCATAGATTTGCAAATGTTTGAATACTCTTCCTTCACCATCCCTTGTGAAGAGTTCCTTGAATTTCCAGGAGTCTTTCTTGTTTTTAGCTCTTTTTCCAACTGAATCCTTAATCTCACTCATAAGGCCCTCTCCATAGCTGTCTCTTTATCTTTTCTCTGCACAAACTCAAATAGGAGCCTCAGACTCTTTTCCATGATTAGAAAAAAAAAAAAAATCACACAAGGCATTATGAACATAGAGGTTTTAATGAAAGGCATTTTAGAATCACAGCAATACCAGTACTTTAAAACTTTTAGTAAGCATCCCTGTTCTTCAGTACTGTCTTACTGGACATTTCATGGACTTTGGAATTTTGATCCTTCTTTTTTCTTGCTCTCTCAAATTTCCATACTATTTTTACATCAAGAGGTTTAATTACACTGTATCCTTTCTCTCCTGTCTCCCTTTCCCTCAAGTGGCTCATAAAGATAGTTTCCTAAATAAAGGCAGTTTCCTCCCCAAGACTTTGGGATCAGCTCTTATGATAATACCACCCCCCCCCCCCCCCCCCCCCCCCCCTGCCCCCCCCTGCCCCCCCCCCCCCCGGCCCTCCGG
The DNA here is from genome assembly GCF_016772045.2 of Ovis aries. Taxonomy (NCBI): domain Eukaryota; kingdom Metazoa; phylum Chordata; class Mammalia; order Artiodactyla; family Bovidae; genus Ovis; species Ovis aries. The sequence continues at coordinate 35,648,198 of NC_056073.1, read as the reverse complement.
CCCCGCCAGGACAAATACACTTGTCATGCAAAATATTGCTAAATTCTCAGCCCATAAGCTGTCTTTCTTTCTGTGTTTCTCTATCTTGGGGCATATCTATAGAGTTTTTGCTTCACAGGACAGCAAGCTTTGATTATTTTGGCCATCTGTGCCAAGGTGGGAAGGTGTTAGAACTTACCAACCTAGTGCAAAGAAGGAGAGTCATCTTGGTTGCTTCTCATGCTTTTCCACATTCAGTTCAGTTGCTCAGTCGTGTTCGACTCTTTGCGACCCCATGAACTGCAGCACACCAGGCCTCCCTGTCCATCACCAACTCCCCGAGTTCACCCAAACCCACGTCCATTGAGTTGGTGATGCCATCCAACCATCTCATCCTCTGTCGTCCCCTTCTTCTCCTGCCCTCAATCTTTCCCAGCATCAGGGTCTTTTCCAATGAGTCAGCTCTTCGCATCAGGTGGGCCAAAGTATTGGAGTTTCAGTTTCAACATCAGTCCTTCCAGTGAACACCCGGGTCAGATCACCTTTAGGATGGACTGGCTGGATCTCCTTGCAGTCCAGGGGACTCTCAAGAGTCTTCTCCAACACCACAGTTCAAAAGCAATAATTCTTCAGCAGTCAGCTTTCTTTATAGTCCAACTCTCACATCCATTCTCTCACCACTGGAAAAACCATAGCCTTGACTAGACGGACCTTTGTTGGCAAAGTAACGTCTCTGCTTTTTTCCCCACATTACGGCACATAAAATATTTGTGAGGCACATATGCAGGAGCCAGTGGACAGGGTTGCATGTGGCCAAAGATGGCTGGTCCATAGGCTGCAGCTGTTTCGAGGGCCCTGGACCCCCTGGCGCCATCCAGTCAACCCAGGACCAAGGAAATTACTATGGAAACACACCTGTGAACATTGTGTGGCCACCTGTTGTGAAGCTCTTGAGTACACTGGCCTCACTTAACCTAGGGAAAACTGAAGCAGCTCCTCAGCTGTTTGGGCTACAAGTCTCTGTTTGGGACTTTTTGCAATATTTTCAGGAGATGCATAGTGGTTTTTTTTTTTTTTTAACTGTTGTTTGATCGCTAAGTTGTGTCTGACTCTTTTTGAGACTGTAGCCCACCAGGCTCCTCTGTCCCTGCCATTTCCCAGGCAAGAATACTGGAGTGAGTTGCCATTTCCTTCTTCAGGGGATCTTCCCCACTCAGGGATCAAACCCACATCTCCTGCATTGGCTTTTACCATTGCATTGACTCTTTACCGCTGAGCCACCAGGGAAGCCCATGGTTTTTTATACATAAGTATGTATTGCATTAAGTTGCGTTACTTCCAGCTATGGAGCTCGTAAAGGTGCAAAACCGAAAAGCCTCTGCCCTACGGACCAGGGTTACTGAATTGCCCTGCATTGTCATGTTTCCAAATGTACCATATTAACATGTACCATGTAAGTATCTTCTATGTTGGGTGTTATTTTCACATTCCAGTCATTGCTCCTTTTAATCAGCTGGATAATTTAAGGGGGCTTTAGAACATCAGAGGGAGAATCACCTCAACACATGGGTAGTTCATTCCAAAGCTTGTTTTCAAAAGGCATAGAGTGCAACCTTTCATTTTTTTTTGCATTCAGTCATTCATTCAAGAAATGTTGGCTGAATGCCTGGCATGTGGTAAGGAGAGAAAGGAAAAAAAAAATGTCATAGAATCTTCTTCAGGAACTATGGAAACTAGAGTCCAACTTGAAGCACTGATGTTATGGATAAAGGAGTTTATAGTACTGTTGATAATAGCAGTGGTGAAAGACTTCCCCCCAAAATGTGTTCTGGGTGAGGAAGCATTTTAGAGAGTAACATAATTTTAACTGGTTCTTGAAGGGGAGTGTGATTCAGAATATGTACAAGTGAGGTAGTCCTAAAATCATGGATCCCTGCTGAGTTCCGTTTTAGTATTAAGAAAGGGCTTGTTTTAAAATAAATTACCTCTGAGAAGATAGGTTAGTGTTGGAGCTAAGAGTCTTTCTAAGAAAAATTGTATTTATTTTAATGAAAGAGAGGGAGAAAAAAGAAGAAATGATCAATGATGTTGGCATGATTCTAGTGTAAAATGATCCAACATAATTTATTCACTAAACGTTGGCAAAGAATTGTGTGTTAGCTGTTCAGATGGGTGCTTATTGTTCTGATAATGAAGAATAAGTGTCTGAAAATTGTTGCCTACTAAGAGAGCAGAAATAGAAATAATATGCATTTTTAAGACCCTGTAAATATTTTATTAGTTCATAGCCAACACCTTTATTGAAAGGGGAACACTTCTGCTATTTTGTGACAATTTATCTTATTAGACATGCTGTAAGATGTGATTGATGACGAGAGCAATAAGGGTTGTCCTTCTGCCTTCTCACCCCTACTCAGTAGAACCTGCTTAGAGGTTATTTATTTTCCTTTTCTCCTCTGGATTGCTTTAGGACCTACAATAGAAATGACATAAAACTGTGATTTTTTGAGTACTTCTGGGGTAGGGGGCCAGGACTATTTTGAATCCCTAGAAAGAAACAAGACTGAATTCTTGTTTGTTTTTTCTTGAATGTGCTGGTCAAAATAAATTCTTCTCGTGAGTTTTGAGAATTAGTGTGATAGGAAAGTTGCCCAAGAATTAAAGTGTAGAGGGGCCAGAAAAGGGGGCGGGGAAAGCCTAGCTATTTTACTTTTGCTGTTGTAATCAGTAGAATCAAGTAAAAGCTGGAGAAGATTCTTTTTGCCAGTTGAAAAGAAATGGACTCTTACACCAGCTGAGCTGGTTAGACTTGTTTGTGAAGGCTTGCAGAGACTTTAAGTTGTTCACCCAGGAACGAGTCATTCAATATATGAAGCAGCCACTTAGTGCATTTAGCATTCATTCATTCATCCATCTTTTAAATGTTTTATACCGACTTTCCAGGTAAGCTCCCTGGTGCATGTGGGTGGCTATACCTCTTCTTGCACTGCTTAGATTCTTACCCCCGTGTTCATATACTATGGTCATCTTTCTAAGCCAAAACATCTAGAACTTCCTTATTCTTATGAATGACATGGAGCACTGGATCAAACCAAATGGATGTATAATAATTTATTCAAGGAGTTTCCTTTAAAAAAAAGTGCAGGAAAACATATCAGTTCTCATAATTAAATGAGAGAAAGCGTTTAATATTTGATTTATTTAAAGAATTCCACAAGCCCTGGGGGCGAGCAGTGTGTGTGTGTGTGTGTGTGTGTGTGTGTGTGTGTGTGTAAATGAAATATGGCATGTAACATTTTTAAAATAAAAAAATCTGAAGTTACAATAACCCCAAAAGGGTTATACATTGTCTTTACAGGTCCACACCCAGCTAAAAGACTAAGCATTCCTTGGGCTGCAAAAACGCCCTCTGCAGCTTAGGCTAGTCTCTAAGGAGCAATCTGCTTTTGATAATGGCTTCCCAGGTGGCTCTAATGGTAAAGAACCCCTCTGCCAATTCAGAAGACACGAGAGATGCAGGTTCGATTCCTGGTTCTGAAAGATCCCCTGGGGAAGGAAATGGCAACCCACTCCAGGATTCTTGCCTGGAGAATCCCATGGACAGAGGAGCCTGGCGGGCTACAGTCCATAGCATTGCAAAGGGTTAAACAGAACTGAAGTGACTTAGCACTCACTCACTCAGCTCTGTTTTTGATAGTTGCATTGCCCTTCATCTCTGTGCAGATTCAGTCATGGCAGGTCTTTTGCTCCTTGACTGCTGTCTATATTCATGGAGGGACCACCTCCATCCCTAGCCTCATGCTTATGTTTGGGTGTCCTGAAGATTTGTAGAAGCCTGCCCACCAGGCATCTTCTGTTTAAGACTTCTCTTGTTTTTTCTGTAGGTCCATCGGGAACCACTCTTATGTAAGGTTTGGTACAAGACCTGGTCCTGTTTGCAAAGAATCTTCCACCCTTGCTTTCTTCCCTCACTTTGAACGTTTAGATGCTTTGGTCTGTCTGTTTATGATGACACTGATTTATTTTATTAGACCTGCAAGGGTAAAAAATTTCAAATCCTGCTATTTGCATTTATGTAAACATGAGTACATAAAATGAATTTGAGGGTTGTTTTTCACGCAACAAAGAACAGTATCAGTTCAGTTCAGTTCAGTCGCTCAGTCGTGTCCGACTCTTTGCGACCCCATGAATCACAGCACGCCAGGCCTCCCTGTCTATCACCAACTCCCAGAGTTCCTTCAGACGTCCATCGAGTCAGTGATGCCATCCAGCCTTCTCATGCTCTCCTGTCCCCTTCTCCTCCTGCCCCCGATCCTTCCCAGCATCAGAGTCTTTTCTAATGAGTCAACTCTTCGCATGATTCTGCCACAAAGTTGAAATAAGTGTTTTAACAAAATGAATTTATTGGGGAATCAAATGCAAACATTGCTGAAAAGGAAATGTAGTATATGCTATCTATTTAGGAGTTTACCAAAGATAGTCACTTTGGTAATTTGAGAAGTAAAGCCTTTCAGAGATATCCAGAATTAATCTTACCTTTTGAATGATTGTGGTAGGAGAGGCTACTTTTTTGTTTAAAACTCAGGTGAAGTCTGATACTTTTGTCTGGAGTCCACTTGGCTTCAATTTGTTTGACATCACTGGACAGGACAATGCAACCTTATCCAGCATGACTCCCATTCTTGAAAAAAATTGAAATGGGTCAGTGAGAAGATAAAAATTGAATTTCTTTAAAGTGGAGGAACTTGAGAAAACTATAAAGTGCTTATTCAAACAGAGATATTTCCATGGATTGGTAGCTAAGTAATTTAGAAGAGATTGGCTTATTTCTAAATGTAGAATGGTATCTGTACCAACTTACATTTGTGAAATAGGAAATCTTTGGAAAATAATGAAAAATTATGAACCATATCCATAGACAATACTCAGCAAAACCAGATTGTGGAAGTACAAGAAGACAGAGCTCATCTTAGTCATGGTAGGGAGTGGAGAAAATTTGACAATTATGCACACTAAGAAGAGCCCTGTATGGTTAACAGTTCATACTAAGGCAGCCTGATTGAAAGCATTTCTCTTTGTATTCTTAATAGCACCAACATCTACCTGTGTACATCGTCTCAAAAGACCTTTGACCTCACAGTAGTCTTGGTTTTAGCTCACACACTGTCCTTTTATTGTTCTGAGCAATATTCATTTCACAGGGATGATGCAACTGATTACAAATTCAGTTAATCTGAAAGCGATGCGGCATAAGTACTGTGAATCGTGAAATGTTTTTATTACTTCCTTTAGACTCTCATCTCCTTCGGTCATGGTCTTATGGGCGATCTCAGCAGTCATATAATTTTGATTTCTCTTTTCAACATTCTTTACCTATGAGAAGGCAATCTTCTTTTTATTATTTTTATTTATTTAGTTTTATTGTTTTATTTATTTCCATTCTCATGTTTTAACAGAAATCAGTTACTTACTGATTACTTATCGAGTCCTGCACTGGATTAGGTGTTGATCTGATATTATTTTCAGTTTTTCAAATTTTCTTAGTTTCTGGATTAAAAAAAAAAAAAAGGATGTTAGTGTAGACAGGAGTGGAGATTTCTATTTTCTTTACCAGTTATTTGCTGCTTATATATATGTAGACTAAATGGTTAGTTTTGGGTATTCCCGCACCATCCACCATCAGACTTTTAAAGATATTGCTGTAGAATTAAAATAAATAGATCCCTCCTTACTGTAAAACTCATGGACTGGTGACACCTCAGAATAATGATGACTTTTAATGAACAGATTTGTATGGAAATGCCATTTTCAGAGAGAAAGAACTAGAGTTGGGATTTAATTTTCCACTGAAGGTCTGCATGAAAAGTAGCCCTAGGCCTGCTGTGCCTTCATCCTAGAGTCGTCTTCTGAATTATAACTTTTTTTTTTTTTTAGGATTCATAAAGGTAAGAAAGGCAAATAATCTGTTTTGCAGTGCAGCTATTTTTGCCTTCCGTGTAAAATCATTTTGTCCATTCTATTCCAAATGCCTTGCCCAGACTGGACAAGAAGGGTAAATATGAAGATGAATTCAAGGGCAGCAGTGAAATCCTTTACCCGTCCCCCTCCCCTGCCATGAGGCTTTTCTGCATGAAGTTACAAGTTCATATTAACTGCTCGACTTTCAAACTTTAATGGAGAAACCAGTCTTTATTCTTCAGTGGTGTTATCAGTCAATTAAGTTTGTGTTCTGCATCCTGTCTTAATATTTCTCTGCTCTTAGCTTCTCCTCCAGCCCCAAAGATCAGATTCCCTGCATGTGTCAAACTTCCTTTTCTCTCCTCATATTTCATCCTTCTAGGATCTGTAATGTGTCCAAGTTCTCAGAGCTCACTTAAAAATGGATCAAGTCCAGAGGGACTAGTGCCGACTTCTCATTAATCTATCAGAGTTTCAAATGTACGGGCTGGCACCAAAAGGGTTGGGAGAGGAGGGATGAGAGCGAGGGCTTCTCTCTGGGATAGAAAGGTGCTGCCTCTATTTCTCTGTCAGAATTCTTACCTTAAAGTTCATTCTCTCCAAGGAGAATTTTGAGTTGAGCCATACAGGGGCAAATTCGCTTGAATCCATAGGAGTGAGACAAGAGTTTGGCTGGGACCCTGTGACTTAGCTTTGTGGTCTAGGAAGCCTACGTAAATTCACTCCATTCCCAGGCCTTTCAGCCCTGGAGGAAGAGGATTAGGGGAATTCAACAGTCTTGACCTTCCTGGGAGGCTGAATTAGAACTAGAGCCTGTTTTAACTAGCACAGCTTGAGTTTCATACTTGAAATGAAGCTTAAATCAAAATACTCTCTGCTCTTACCATATTCTGATGGGAAATGTATTAAATGTTAAAGTCTAATCTGAAGGCAAACATAACTTTCAATAAAACTATGCAACAGCATTTAATAGTGTTTATAGCTTGAGTGATGAGTGTCTGGGTCTAATAACCCAGATAGGAGAAGGAATTCCCTGGCCCTCCTTCCCAATCTGGACCTGTCTGGAAGTGTTTATTTGTACGAAATTTTTCAGTCTGAAAGTCTGTGTCATTGTTTAGATTCTGCCTGAGTAAACAGGTAGAATGATAAACTTCCTCTTCAGGTAGGATTTATATCTTTTGAACCAGACCGTAGTCTCTCAGTCCTGGCTTTACTGTTCTGTAGATGTTTTTGGGTGGTCCCACTGTGTGCCAGACCTATACTGTGTACTTGCGGCCATAACGATAATGGCAATGATACATAGCCCCTGACAAAGTCACTGTCATTTTTGGAAAGTGAATCTGACACACGTGAAATAAGATGCTCGCTTAGGATAATCCTAAAGTAAATATAGTCAAAAGGCATGATGTCAAATGTCAGGTTTAAGTCAAGCAGTTATTTTGCACTTGGTAACCAGGAAGAAGAAAAATGAATGTGGGCCTTCATTACTGGAGAGAAAGTTTGATGAAATAAGTTGGATTTGAGATGGCCTGTGCAGAATGTGTTCAAATTGGGATGCCAGATTTTAAGAGTAACCAGTGTAATTAGCATAGATCTTCCCTTTTGGGTACCATACAGGGGTTTTAGGCATGCTTCACATCCATCCCCACAACCCTGGGCACAGGCCTGAGCCCAGAGTCCCCAAACTAGTCAGCACTACCCCAAACCCTTGTCTGTTTCCCCAGTATGCTGTACAGATCTGATTCTTTTCTCTTTGCATATGACATGAATAATGTGTGTGTGTGTTAGTCGCTCAGTCTGGTCCGACTCTTTGTGACCCCATGGACTGTAGCTCACCAGGCTCCTTTGTCCATGGGATTCTCCAGGCAGGAATCCTGGAGTGGATAGCCATTCCCTTCTCCAGGGGATCTTCTCGACCCAGGGATTGAACTTGTCTCTCCTGTACTGCAGGCAGATTCTTTACTGTCTGAGCCACTAGGGAAGCCCAAAAGTGAAAGTGTTAGTTACTTCTTCGTGTCCTACTCTTTGTGACTCCATAGACTAGCCCGCCAGGCTCCTCTGTCCATGGGATTCTCCAGGAAAGGATGCTGGAGTGGGCAGCCATTCCCTTCTCCAGGAGATCATCTTGACCCAGGGATCGAACCCAGGTCTCCCGCATTACCGACAGATTCCGTACCATTTAAGCCACCAGGGAAAGCTGACATGAGTAACAGCATCAAATCAGAGCACTTTTTGGATGGCAAAGGGTCTTGAAACCAGGCCCCACAGGAATAGCTGAAGGGCAGCAGCAAAATGAGCTGGGAGCTGAGAAGATTAAGGACAAACATAATAGCGATTTTCAAATATCAGAAAAGTTTTATTACAGAAAAGTTGATTTGTTATAGATCAACCTGGGGTGCAGAATTGGGCATGTTGGATGGAGGAACCAGTGAACAGAGAAGAAATCAGCTCAAAGAGGAGTTTTCTGACAATTAAAAGGTCTGACAGGGCACTGTTTTCAGAGCAGTGACTCCCTCAGCCCTGAAAGTGTGAAGGAGAAGTTAGATGTCTGTATGGCTGGCTGTGTGGAAGGAGGGGATGGCGGGGTCAGACTAAATGGGCTCCAAGATGCTTCTCCATTCTGATAGCTTGATCACTGGGGGTGTATTTAGGAAACCCAGGTGAGTTTCAAGTATGGCTGCCGAGACCTGTAGGGGTGAACAAACACGTCAGGGGAAGCAGGGGGAGACCTGGAAAGTTCTCTGTCGTGTGTGTGGTGAGGAGTGCCAAAAGCATCAGATTGATGGTTGAGAACTTTACACATCCTGATAGGCAATGAGGAATGTCTTACTTCCTGTTCTGGGGCAGGATATGATAAAACCAGTGTTTGAAAGCGTTGCTCTAATCTGTGCTCAAAGGATATAGAGGAGAGACAGAGAGAAACATAGAGAGAGAGAAGATTCAGAGAGAGATTCATTCCAGGCAGGGGTACTACTTAGGAACTTTCTGGTTATCAGAGAAGTTCATCTTACCTTTATTATGGTGGGTGGCAGTGGAAACAGAGAAAAAGGCGGGGGGCAAAATCAGAATTTAATGGAAGGACTAACATGGGTCTTCTTGAATATGGCTTGGAAATTGGATTCTTCAAATTATGACTTGAAAGGTATGTGACTGATTTTTTGGGTCAGCTGACCACAACCGGGTATTTATATTTCATCTTCCATTCCCTCTGACCAGTGACTTGAGGCGACTCATAAAAATTCCTGTTATTCTTTTTCCGTGGTAGTATCACCCCAATAAGAAAGAGTGTTTATAGAATAGTCTGAGTCCTGGATGTAAGGTGCCATGTTCTATTCATGTCATGCCATACTAATTCTTATTACTGGGGTTATTGTTCTCAGTTACGACAATGATATAATTTTATATTTCTTATCTTAGGATATTTTTGTCTTCCAGCAATATTCTGAAAGTGAGCCTTCCTGTAAGATGTTCTTTGAAAGACTGGCAAATCTTTCAAATATTTGTTTGAATGTTGGTCCGTCAGGAGAAAGTGAAACATATGTAGTATTCAAGATGATCACACGTATTCCCCCCTTTATTTAATATCTCTAATATCTAATTGGAAATCCTCTGGTCTCATCTATTTACAAGAAGCTATAATGATTCAGATGGGTGCTTTCCTGGGGTACTGATTTTTTTTTTTTTTCCCCCTGTGGGATTCTCTGAACAGGGCTTTCCTGAAAAGAATACATTAAGACTGTCAGAATGATTCTTTTCAGCAGGCTAAGCTTTGCAGATGTCCTTTGTTGAGGGAAAAATGCATTATTCTGAAAGTCCTTCTGATCTTCAGGAAAACTGAAAATATCAAATGTTCTTTTACCATTTGAACTTCCCTATAAGAAAATCCCAGAAATTTTTATTTTCTGGACTGAGATCATTCAGAGCTCATGGTGTTTTAAAGCATGAGAGCAGAAATGTCTGGAGGAAAAAAAAAATAACTTTTAACATATGCATTTACTGAGAGGAAGATTTCTCTGCTCTTGAAATGCAGGCATCATTGTGCCTCCTTTCGGTTTTCCATTTAACTTTTTTTGGGGGGAGGGCACCTGAAGATCTTCCCCAGTGATGTGTCCACCATAATCATCTTGGGATATAATGACTTAATATGTGCAAGTAAGGCAGGGTTCAGATATTCACTGAGCCCTGGTTGACTGTGTCCCGAACAAGATCATACTATTTCAGGACTGCAGCAACAACTCCAGTGCGTTGAAAAGAGACAAAACGAAGACATTCCTTGGAAAGAGTTGGTTTCACGGCTTAGACATCCATTTTGTGCTCGTACGGGCAGACAGTGCTTGGGTGGGAGAGAGCTCACTTTGATTTACAGAGCCTTATAAAACGTGCTGTTCTTTGTATCCAAAGCCACAGACCTGCTGTTGAAAGGACAAGTACCGGGAGCTTTTTTTTTTTCCCCTGGTGGTAAAATTTGTAAAAGCCAACAGCATTCTCTTTGGGAAGCTCCTCAAAGATGGGGCCGAGTCTGTTAACTTCCGTGTGTTTGTTTAGTGTTTGGCACGGGGCCACATGTCCACAAACCCACACAAATGTCGTTGTCAGTGATGATTGAAACTGGGAAGAGAGTGAGGAGCGACGGGGTTTGTTTAGCCTGATGGATAGAAGAGAGCTCAGAGGTGGGGAGAGGAAAGATGGATGGGAGGGTTGCGGATGTATTTTGGCAGATGCTACTGCCGCTCTTGAAGAAGAAGGAAAAATGGCTCCCCTGATCTTCCGGCAGTGTCCTGGCCTTCTGCTGGGAAACTGGTCCCTGGTTTGAAGGTGTATGAGATGGTCAGTGTGATTAGATGGTGAAAGGTCACTTGTGGCAGAATCCTGTCTTGGCCTTGCTGTCTGCCTACCCTGTTCAGTCTTTTATGTCAGTCCCAACCCCCTTCCTTCGCTTCCTCTTTCACTTCCTTCCTCAACTGTGTCTTTAGTGCCTGCTTCTCTTCTAGGCTGTGAAGCTCCCACTCTTTTCCTTCCCATGTCTGGGGACCATTTCAGGGAGGGTAAAAGGAACTCTTTTCGTTTCAGCATTTTCGTACGTGAGGAAGCTGAGGGCAGATGGGGAAAACCTACATTTTCTCACGTGCATGTTGCATTTTCTTTCCTATGTAGTGGGAAAGTGTACAACGGATTATCCTGTCCATAGGATGAATATAGACTTCAGAAGTAGGATGGCTTCTTATTGTTTAAAATGTATTCATTTAAAGCAGTTTTGTTGAGAAAAATTTCTCAGTTGGGGGGGAAGATAGAGACTAGAATCCAGTATGCAGTAGTTTCATTAGGTTTTTTTTTTTTTTATTAAAGTAAAATTGATGTAGTGTTGTGCGAGCCTGTGCTGTAGAGCAAAGTGACTCAATATATATATACACACACACACATATGTTCTTTTTTAAAAATATCATTTTCCATTATGATTTGTCCCAGGATATTGGATACAGTTCCCTGTGCTATACAGTAAGACCTGGTTATTTATCCATTCTGTGTGTAATAGTTTGCAGCGACCAACCCCAAATTCCTAGTCCATCTCTCTCCCTCCATTGTTGACTTATTTGGGAAGTAACAAGAACAATGAAGGAAAATTTCTCTCAGGTAGTAGATTGCCACTGAGCTGAAATTCTACTCTGTGTGCAGGTGCTTGTGAAAAGTTACAGTGATTTAGAATAGAAAACCTGAAAAACCCGTCTGCTGCTAGTTAATCATTACCCCGATTCTAGTTTTTTCAGAAAAGATGATTTTTGATAGAAGGAGGAAAATCTTCAGACGGGTATATAGTTGATTATATTCTTGAAAAAGATCTTGCAGGCAAAAATTACTATGATTTTAGGAAGGCACTCTTAGTTTTAACATATTCTTTTTCACTTGATTCATAGAGCTCTTTTCTGTGAGAACTTTTTTACTTTGGTCGACAAGCACATTTTCTTCTAAAGTAAAGGCCTCTGACCTGATTTTTGCCTCTGTCCCAGGTGTAGTTTTCCTCAGGGCGACTCTACCTCAGGGCGACTTTAACTTTGTCCAACACTCTCAATGGCAGTGGAACCCTCGTGGCCTCAGGAAGAAAATGTCACCCTTCGTGGTTTCTCGCTGCCTCAGGCGGGATGATGTCCATCAGTTCGAGGCCCCTGTGTTCCCAGAAGCACATTGTGCTCTCTGCTTCTGGAATAGTACAGTGACTGTGGTCAATGGTGTCCCTCCTCAGGTTTGGTTGTGCTTTTTGCTTTAAGGGTAAAGTGACTCTACACTCCAGTTTTTCCGACACTCCCATTGTACACCTGCTATCGCAGTATGATTACTAGAAACACCTCTTTGATGCTCCCGTGTTTATTGCTGACTTCCTCAGGTCTTAGTGGACGGAGGCCAGGTTCATAAACCCCATGCCGCTGTATTGGGAGAGAGAAGCCATTGTTGGCGGTAACTTAGTAACCGTGGGTCTACCTGAACAGGTTTCTGATCTGGAGAGTGGATTTCAATTATTCATTTAAGAGATATTCATTCACCAGCTATTTCGTGTCAGGGGTGGTTCTAAGAAAACAGAGTCATACCCTGAAGAAGCTTCTGTTTTGACAGGCAGTATTGAAAATGAAAAAAGATACAATTTAATGTCAGGTAATAATAAATGTCATAAAGAAATAAAAGTGGAATGTGGGGGTAGGAGTCTTGTCAAAAGTGCTGGTTTAGATGGAGTGTCCAGAGACATCTTTTCTTGTTCTAGTTGAGTTTATTGATATATATATATATATATATATATATATATATATATATATATTATTGGAGTATAGTATACAAGGCCATGTTGTATTTGTAGAGCAAAGTGAATCAGCTCTATGTATACATCTACCCCTCTTTTTTTGGATTTCCTTGCCACAGAGCACTGAGCAGAGTTTCCTGAACTATCCAGCAGGTTCTCATTAGTTCAGAGACAGAGTCTGGCATTTGCAGCATCACCATCCTTATCTCAGGTAGATCCCTGTGCAACAGGGACGGCCTCCTCAAATTGCCTCATCTGCTCCTGGAGCAGCCAGAACCTTATGAGGGAAAGGAGGGTGATACCTCAGTGCCATGGCGGTTTGCTTTGTGTGTTATCTTCAGCTGCTCTGAACTTGCCTTCCATATCTTATCTCTGGGTCCAACCATCTGACACCAAACATTTTCTATTTGGTCTATTCCCCACATCACACTTCCAGTCAGTTTAAAAGTTCTAAGAGGTATGGAGAGAGCTGGATAGTTTAAAATATGGTGCAGTAACACTACGCAGTGTTCTCCAAGGCTGCTTCCTGTCAGTCCTGTGGCTCCTCGGTAGGCATTCTGGGAAATTCCTCCAATGCCCCAGATCTTAGTTCGGAACCTCCTGCCATCTGAGAGCATTGCCACGTTTCCTGAACCTTAGAGAGTGGAGGAAAATGTGGAGGGAAATATCCAAAACCTTCAGACTTAAGTGTTTGCCAAGTGCTCTGCAATCTGCCTTTCCATAATTCCTCTCATTATCTCTGTGGATGGCACGTCACGGAATCAGTGGAGGGACAGATGGAGATGGCAGAATGGAGGAGAGGAGCAAGAAATGACATTGAGCTGTGAGCTCTTCACGGGGATGGTCCGTCTGTGGGCTTCCTGGGGGGACAAACGTGTGATTGCCGCATGGGATTGGCTCTTGGTAAAGGTTGTGGTATGAATCAGACACACCGGGTGGGAGAAGGGGGAGAGCTGCTGTTTATCTGAAAAGTTCTGAATACAGTTAGGTTGTAAATAAGATCCTGCTGTCGATGAGGAATGTGATTTCAGATCCTTTTGCATGGCGAATTTTCTTGATCTGGATATCATAAAGAATTTTAAAGAAATATGTGTTAAGAGTTGCGTCCAACTCTTTGTGACCCTGTGGATTGTAGCCCGCCAGGCTCCTGTGTCCATGGGGATTCTCCAGGCAAGAATACTGGACTGGGTTGCATGTCCTCCTCCAGGGGATCTTACTGACCCAGAGACTGAACCCGCGTCTCTTGTCTCCTGCATTGGCAGGCACTAATGCCACCTGGGAAGCCCTTTAAAGAAATGGGTAGCATTTAAAACTCTTTAGTCAATGAAGAAAGCCTGAGTAGTGAGGTGGTCATTACACAGGGGGTCAACTCACTGTCCCCTAGGGTTTGAATTGCTGACAGTATCTTGGATGCTGTAGCTGATGACTGGTTGGTCTGGCCTTAGGTGCGTTTACCCGTCTGTCCATCCATCCACCCATTCAAGTTTGTCATGTAGGAATCAGATACATTGGGAGTGGGGGGAGAGCTGCTGTTTATCTGAAAAGTTCTGAATACAGTTAGACTGTAAATAAGATCCTGCTATTATACTTATTATTATACTTTACCAGTGATACGTCTATTTGGTTTTCTTATTGATAGAATAATAATAGGCTTTGTCTGGGTCCTGTTCATTCTAGAAGCCTGAGCTTCTAGAATTATAGTCTATAATTGATTATAATCAATTATAATATAATTATATATAAGAGAGTTAGACTTCCCTGGTGGCTCAGACGGTTAAGCGTCTGTCTACAATGTGGGAGACCCAGGTTCGATCCCTGCATCGGGAAGATCCCTTGGAAAAGGAAATGGCAGTCCACTCCATTACTATTGCCTGGAAGATCCCATGGACTGAGAAGCCTGGTAGGCTACAGTCCATGGGGTCGCAAAGAGTCAGACATGGCTGAGTGATTTCACTATGTAAGAGAGTGGGAAGAAAGTGAATATGAATTAAACACGAGTCCCGCCTCCTCCAAAAAGCAGTAGTATGATAGGTGTGGTGATGTTTAAAGGAGTAGCAGTAGTGCAGTTGGAGGCTGCCCAGGAACCCAGCATAGCTGAGTTTAGCTGAGAGGGGACTTTAGAGAAGGGAGGGATTATTTTTGGCTGCAAGTGTTAAGGAAGGCTTGGGGGTGAGGGAAGGGGGGCATTCAGTTTTAGAGGAGGGAAGTTATGCCAAGTCATGAGCGCCCATGGATTGTTATCCTGGTCTCACTTAAAGTTCACAGCAGTGTGATAGGCTTTATCACCCCCATTTAGCAGATGGAGAAACTGAGGCAGGGAGTGAGATGAGGCCACTTGTCCAAAGCCACCCGGCTGTTTAGAGGCAGAGCTGGGATCCAGGAGGAGGGCTCTTAACCCCAGTTTCATCCTTCTGTCTTGAAAGTTGAGTCAGTAGAGAGATGAGGGTGGCTGGACATTGCAGGTGAATAAAAGAACATCCCCCTCGGCATAGTTGGGAGGAAGTGCCCTGCACATAGGAGGGACAGAAGGGGTAGTTGGCAGAGGACCCGTAGCATCCTGCGCCCCAGGGGTGGTAACAGAAAACAGGCCTGTGAAGACAATTTGAGCCTGTTAGGAGAGACTCCCTAGTGTCTGGCTGCAGGATCTGGTCTTTATTTGGCCCATGTGGAGGTTTTGTGCAGGATCGGGCATGATTAAAAGAGTGCGTTGCAGGATGTTTATGGTGGTGAGACCTTCCTATGAGTCTAAAATACTTTCATGCAACTAAGCTCTTCAGTGTGATGCGGAAGAAACTCCCTCCCCCAAATTTCCTGCAGTCTAAGCCCTTGAGAGTTTTAATCCCAGGGTTTCTGTCCTAAGGAACACTCAGGCACCTGGCTTCACTAGCTTACTATCCTGAACATCAGCACTTTAAAAATCCCTGCTCAGTTCTCAGGATTTTGAGAAGAAAATTCCTTAATCTTCCTCCTCTCTGCTGTTCCCTTGGTTTTAACCTATTTTCTGCTATTTCAATAAAACTTCTGCTCAATAGATGAATAATTAGATGTCCTTTGGCTTTGCTAGTGAGCACTGTAGCATAATATTTAGATTAAAACAGTGTAATAACGACGCTAGAAAAATACATCCTGGTTACATGATGAATTCCTCCCTTTCCTTGTTATTCGTGGTATCCTGGGGTGGCCTACTGGAGAAAAATACTATTTGATTCTCCCTGGGTGGTCAGACAGGACTTGTAAAGACTCTTGTTTGTTTTGTGTTGAGGCTTCAAAGGCATGCAGGCTTTACTACATAAAGATGTACTAAGAAAATAGGAATTTTTTTGAAGTTGCTATGTATAAAGGGAAATTCAGAGCAACCATCTTCCTTTAGAACTAAAAGCTAATGTGATTAGAGGGTCCCTTTTCACCAGGCGTCTTTGTTGTTTCCATCTTGAATCATTACCACCGGTCTGATGGGGAAAATTTGTGCTTAAAAAAAAGTCTTCATCTGTTTTTCTATTTCTTTAACCATCATACAAACACAGCCTTTTATTTTTAAAACTTCATTCATTGTGCATATTTAAATTTTGTAAGAACTAAAAATCTGAGTGGGGTGTGCATGTCTGTGTCTGTAATTCAGGACTCTGGAGGTTTGTGCTGCCCAAACATATTCCAGGCCACGTGACCTGCACATTCCAATTAGTAAGGCCCTCCTGCTGTGGAGTGGGAGACAAGTTTGGATTGGGGTTAGGGCTGGCTAAATGTAGGATACTTTTTACTGCAGCCTTTGCAGAACTCCTTTATTATCGCCTCGGGGTCAGTGAGCACTTGGGGAAGCAAGTGTCTTGTGCGCAGTTATTTTTTTTTCTGCTGGGTGGTGTGTGTCGGCCATTTTATTTACCCATGCTCCTTTTTTCCCTTTCATAAAATTTTTAAACATTTTAAAAGCTTTTTTTTAAAATTTATGTTTTTAATTGAAGTACAGTAGATTTACAGTGTGGTGTTAGCAAAGCATACGTGATTCAGTTATATCAATATGTAGCTGTCCATGTATCTGTGTATCTATTCATAAAATTAATTGTATGTGATGGGGGAGGTTGGTAGTGCTGAATTATTTTAAGCCTGGAGGGAGCAGAGCATCTGTGTCCTACATCAGACCACTGATCTATCTAATAGGTTATCTTGCCACCTGATTCACCGGATGAGTCTGCGTAGCCAATTAGGTGAATCCCTATAAGGAAAGGAGATTGACCTTGGACCCAGAGAGCCAGACAGTTGCCTTATGCAGTGGATTCTCTTACTGAAGCTGCTTCATGGCCTTGGCCTAATAGGAATGTTGGATTTCTAATCCCTAGAAAACTATTGCTCCTTAAAAAAAAAAAAACAGCCACGGTGTGAAATAGTTGAATCCTTCATGACTTGCCAGCAACTTTGCTTTTGGAACCAGGTGCTGAGAAAAGTAGTTTGGGGCTGTAGCCCCTAAAAATTTTAAGCGAGATCAAAACGTCCCAGCTTCCTCCTTGTATCCAGACATAACCTGGGTTTTTCTGTTAAACAAGGAATATTAGAGAAAGGAAAATATAAAATTTTAAGTAAAAACGTTAGGAAGATAGACTCATTTTTCTGGGCAGTCTATTAGGCAATTATTTTATAGTCAAGAACATTTTCACAAAATATCAGATTTTTTTGAAAAGATAAGTCTGGGCACAGAAAACAAGCTTAAGCCTTGAGGTAATCATGCCTATCTTTTAAGTCCTGGGGTCAGAGTTCACGGTGGCCCTGATGTGATGCTACCAGCAACAGGATGGTGCTCAGTAAATCACCCAGGGTGTATGCGAAGAACTTCCCGTTTGGGGTCAGCCCGCTCCTGATTTAGATCTATGGCTTTGCTACAGCTGGTTGTGTGACCTTGCGTAAGTCCCTGGGCAACTCTCAGCCACAGCCTTCTGTTGCTCTCAGTTTTTGCCCTTACTGAAGGGTTTTAGAAGTTCAGTTAAATAAACTAGAGAAAAGAACTCTGTAGGATCTAGTATGTACACTCCAGTCACCTCTCTTTTCTTCTGATCCCAGGACTAGTGTAGCTTTGTCCTGTTAGCTCTGGGAGTCACTCTGGAACACATCTAAAAACCCTTCCTTTTCCAGATAATGAAGTCTGGGTCCAGAAACGGGAAGTGATGGGCTTAGGTCTTTAACGAGGGACCAGCAGACCTGGAGCTGAAAACCATGACTTATTGGATGCTTCCAGTTTTATTCCAGGTTAGGAGGAGGGCTTCTCTCTCCAGAGTGAGCCCCTGGCATGGCTTCAGAGCAGTCAAGCCCAAGGCCTATCTTAGGGGTATTGTTTAAGAAACAATCAGCTCTCCGAAATTTCCTCTAGGAACCTTCAAGGTAGACGTAACTGTGCTCTGAAACCTTGCTCTGCTGTGTGTTCCTTCCATTTACTCTTACAACTTCTGACTCAGTTTCCTTTTCTCTCCCAGTGCTCCCAGGTGACTACAGAAGCCTTGACACCCAGCGTGGTCAGGTAAGAGACTTCCTGGATGGGGGATAATTTCCAGATACATCCCTGACTCCCTTGGTGGTTACTCGTTGCCTCTTGCTCATTTCTGGGCTGCCCCAAAGATCCTGATGGTCACCATTCCCTTATCTCTTTTCCATTTTGCTTTCCTTTGTGTAAGTTTCTTGTTTATGCTATTATTCTATCACATGTTTGATTTTATTTTTATGCATTCATACATGCATGTTGTAACCCTTCAGGACAAAGGTTGCCCATGAGGAAGGTGGCTGGGTGCATGGCAGATGTCAACTCTATCTGTAATGTTTGAAAGTTTTTTTTCAATATGTATTTCTAAAAGATAAGAACTTTTGTTTTTTTAAAAACATAAACACAGCACTATTTTCATGCCTAAAATACCTAAAACAATAGCCAAAAAAAATAGTTAGCAATAATTTCTTTATATCAAGTATCTAGTCAATTTTCAATATTCTTATGATATAGACAGATACTGTAAAAACAAATCTCTTAGGGATATAAAATAGAACAGGAGTGCTACGGCTAGCACTGCTGTAAGGTAGAGTTCCCAGTTGTCAAAGTAGATCCCAAGAGTTATCACAATGAACAGTGGGTTTTTTTCTCTCTCATTTTTTGGTTCCTATATGAGATGATGGGTGTTAACTGGATGTTAAATAAACTTATTGTAATCATTTCACAGTGTATGTATGTCAAATCATTATACTGTACATGTTAAACTTACACAAGACTGTATGTTAATTATATCTCAGTAAAACTGGGGGAGATTAAAAAATAAAAGCAAAAAGAAATATTTGTTATTTCAAATATTTGGAGGTACCAGAAGTGTAGTGAGACCAGCATCATTAGCATTACCAGGAAATTTGTTAGAAATGCAAACAGTTGAGCTTTACCCAGGAAGGAGTGGATCAGAAACTTTGGCAGTGGGGGTGGTTAAAGAGCCCTCCAAGTGATTCTAATATCTGATAGAGTTATGGTATGCACTGACCCAAAGGAAATAAAAATTGTGTACTCACTACACAATCTATTTTTTAAAAAATTTACTTCTTAACCGGAGGAAAATTGCTTTACAATATTGTGTTGGTTTCTGCCATACAACAACGCAACAGCCATAATTATACATATATCATCTCCCTCTTGAGCCTCCTTCCCCTACCCCTACTCCACCCCTCTAAGTCATCGCAGAGCACCAAGCTGGGCGTATTATATGGCAACTTTTCAACAGCTATCTATTTTACATATAGCAGTACACACAACTATTTGGTCTTTGAAGACATATCCCGAGACCCTCAGAATACCTAAGATGGTGCACTTATACCCCGAATACTGTGATATAATAACAAATATATTTTTGGCCTTTGATCCTAGCTCTTGGCTGGAGCGCCTAAACCCCATGTCATTTCCTAAGAGATGAGCAATATTGGTTATTGTCCAAATGACCAGTTAAAGCTCTGGAATGGAGGAGGTGAAAAGGCCATCTTTTGTTATTGGAAGAAAGCCCCTTTAAACTACTGCTGAGTTTACGTTAATGAGGTGATAATTTTGGAAAGCCCTGAAATATGGAGGTAGGTTGCTAGGGGAACCAACCTGCTCTTTGGGAATTGGTACTTTTAACCCCGCCCCCTGGCCACCAGGAAGGGCAGTGAGCCTGGAGGTTGAGCTCAGCGCCCGTGACCAATGATGCAATCAATCCTGCTTTACGTGGTTACGTGCTTACATGGTTACGTGCTTACGTAAGAAGACTGCCCTTGAAGAAGCGTATGGGTGTGGGGGCGGGTGGTGTTTGGTGAGCGGCTCACTTGAGTATGTGGTGGCGGAGGTAGGTTGGCGTCCTGGACACAGAGGTGGAAGCTTCACACACCTTGCCCTGTACCTCTGTTCCGTTTGGCGGCCTATACCTGGGTTGTGTCCTTGATGATAAACCACCAGTCCAGTGAGTCAACTGTTCTCTTGAGTTGTGTGAGCCGTTCTAGTAAATTGTGAAGCCTGAAGGAGGGGTCGTGGGACGCCCCCTGACTTACATTGGTGGGTCAGAAGCTCAGGCTGCAACCTGAACTTGAAATTGGTATCTGCAGTGGGCAGCGAGCAGTCTTGTAGGCCAGAGGCCTAAACCAGTGAGGCCTGTGTTAATTTGGGGCAGTTAGGGTCAGAATTAAAGTACAAGACATCAACTCCGTGTATGTTGAGAATTGGAAAATTGTTTGTTGTGGGAAAGCCTGCATATTTGGCTTCAGAAGTGGTGTGCAGGTAAAGAGAAATAGGAGTTTTGCTTTTCGTTTTCATTTTATTAAATATTAATACACTCTTAAGAAGTTAACTTTCCATTTAGTTATTACAAGATATTGACACTGCCCTGTGTATACATCCTTGAGTGTTTTACACCCAACAGTTTGTATCTCCTTTTCAATCACCAAGATGGCGTCTGGGGTTTCATGGCCTCCTAGGCCCGGTTCCAAGTGTGCTCCCACCTCTAGCTGTGGAGAGCTTCAGATTTAGCTTGCTTCAACATTAGGAAGTGTGCATGGTGGCAGGCGGTGGAAGTAATGACCAGAACTTTTTGCAACAGGACAGCCTGGGTGAAATTAGAGGAAATAAGAGCTCTAATGTCTTTTGAGTGGATTTGGTAGATAAACTAGCTTCTTTTGAAAAACAAAACACACATACTTCTAAAGCTGTGGTTTTCATCTTCTGGTTGTGTAGCGGACTCACCTAGGAGGATTTTAAGAAACACAGGTCAGCTGCTCTGAACTCAAGAGTTTCCGGTTTCAACTGAGTTGGGCATAGGGAGCAGAGGGACGCGAATGGAAAGGTTCCCAGCGCCATGTTGGTTTGAAGGCTTTCCAGGTGATGCTAATTGCAGTCTGATTCAGAACCACTAGGTTTGGTTTGGGATTTAGATGAGAAAGAAGGTAAGAGATCCTGCAAGTATACTTCCAAGGGGTCTTACCCTTCAAAAGAGTAAATGGTTTTCAAACTGACTTTTTAAACTGTTAGTGGCCTGGTTTGGGTAAGTGTTTTTCTGCCAGTCTAACTTATTTTCAGCTGGTGCTGCTCTTTTGCAAAACATTTTTGGCCAGTTTGTTCTAGGTGAGGGGATTTGACTGAACTTTGTCGACTCATTTGTACGTGTGCTGGAGGAGGGTGTTCCTATAGCATATAAATAATAACCCCTCTCACATCTGTGATTCTTTTTATGGCTCCAGAGAAGGAACTCAGAGGGACTGATTTTGCAGCGTGAGATATTTCAGTTTTTCTAAGGTATCAGTGCAGCCAGAGCCTTCCTTGCAGTCCCGGAGTTAACCTAAAGGAAAGATTGAGCTGTATTTGAGTGTTGAAATATTCCATGGAAAAAGGAAAGGGAAACAAGTTCCACCACAGATTTTTCTTGGCAGGCCTTATCCCCTCCCCTCACCCCCGCCCCCCACCCCCACCAAATTTCTGGCAAGTGCGATTAGAAATTGACTTGCAGGATTTGCTCACACTAGCTTCCCAAGACATCTTTTGCTTGCTTGCTGCTGACTGGCAGTAGTTAATTTGCTATCTCTCACACGTGTTATCCAAAAATCACAGAACTCATTAGCAATAAACAGCATGAACTTGGTGGGTCACATTTGGAGGATTAGCCAGATGTAAATCTGAGTTGCACTTGGGAGGTTTCCTGTGCCTCATTTTAAAAATAAATAGAACTCTAGCCTTGAGTAGAAACAGATCTTTTTTTTTTTTTTTAATGAACTATCTTACTGGAAAACAAATTTTATTTTTCCAATTAAAAAATATGGGCAGGAGATAAGCTTTTCTTGATGCCAGTGCTTATTTGATTTCATGCCCTTTCCTTCTCCTTGCTGATGGCAGATGTGGCAGAAATAAAGCCCCAGTTCCATTGTTGAAGATGGGAGAAAAATGTAGTCAATTCAGAAATTT
Source organism: Ovis aries (assembly GCF_016772045.2). Lineage (NCBI taxonomy): Eukaryota > Metazoa > Chordata > Mammalia > Artiodactyla > Bovidae > Ovis > Ovis aries. The sequence goes on along the minus strand of NC_056073.1, from coordinate 35,626,044 downwards.
ATTTATTCTTAATTGACAGCAGAGGTTTAAAACTTGATTGGTCGGTGGAGTATTTAACATGCCTTTTAGGAAAATAAACATTTGTGTATTTCCCCAGCCATTTTGTGTACCCATCACTACCCTGCAGGATTTGGAGGTATTGGTCTTGAAGATGATTCTTAGACCTTTTAAATAATGTTTCTCACTAAGCAGTTGAAAGAGGTAGTTTTCATGTGGTTACAATGTATGATTTGTGTGATTAGAAAATTTCTGTTTTCTGTTGATATGCAAACTTGCAGCTCTGTTACCGGATATGCATATGCCACCTGTTTTTAATTCCAGCAGAACTTTTACCAGAATGAAATAAATACCTTACCTTTGAAGAATCAGAAAAGTAATTCAAATTTATTGAAACTTTTTGTGTTTCTTTCTAGATCATGCTAAATCAGATGAGTACACAAGTGCCCCCGGGGTTGGCTCTTCCAAGTAGAGATTATGTTTCGTGCAGACACATGAATTCAGTTATAGAGACCTGCTAGAGACTTCCCATGAGTTGATTTTCATCATCCTGGTTTCTAGTACTCCCCAGATTCAACAGTTATGACACTAACTTCTGTTTTCTGTTTATTGCAAAAATGTAACCTCCTGAGTAAGACATCTGTGTAATCACAGCCAGTACAGGACTGTCAGTTGTCTTGTCCTGCTTTCTGCCTATGAAATCACTTAAGCATTTTCTATTTATCCTTAGTCCCTAGGTCAAGTTAACGATGTATGTTTCTGTTTTTTAGGGAGAAAGATAATTAGCCCCATTAGCTTTAATTCAGTGTTTCGGAAGAAATAGATGGTCAGACCTGGAGCAGGCTCACTTCTCAGGGCTCATTACCAAAGCGCTCTTTTTTTAAACTTCTGTTAGCTGAAGGTGTCATGAGGGATGTGGGAGAAATGAAAAATATTTGTTCTTGCTTGCTTTCGAAGAACTTTCTCTCCTTTAAAGTGCTATGGTGGCAGGCAATAGAACAGTTCAATAAGGAAAGCTGCAAGGGAGGGTAAAAGAGAAAGAAAAAATGAAAACAAAATGAAGTATCAGAAACATAGTTCTCTCCATATTCATATCACGTCCATACATCCTGAGAAACGGATACTGAAGTGGCAGAACCAGACTGCCTCTTCATCCCTCTGATCTAATTAAACATATTTTCACGTAAAAAGGATAACAAAGTTAGATCTTAATGGGATTAACCTAAGTGAAATATATCAGGCCCTGCTTTGACATTAAAGATTATGGATGGCTCAAGTTCCATTGTGAGGTGGTAGGTTTGGATCCTGTAATTTCTGCTGTTGGTACTTTGCTGAAAATAACCAAAGTTCCCAACAGAACTTCCGGGTTATATGACTGAGACTTGGAATATGACCTTGATTAGTTTTCCCTTTAATTTTGGGGGAGGTTAATTTTTACTCTTTCATAATGAAGTGAAAACAAAAGAAAGGGGAGCTTTTTTTAGAAAGACAAGGCAGTGTTGGTAGCTCCTTACAGTCTGTTTTGCTCAAAACTACCTAGATGAACTGTTTTTTTAGTCCACGTTCACTGGTGCCTACCTTTTTCTTCTTTTCCTTTGTATGTGTTGTAGTTGCTCAATAATAATGTTTTGGTGGTAAAATCTGCATAAAATCTATCATTTAACGTAGCTGTGTGTACAGTTCACTGGTATTAAGTGCTCATATTGTTGTGCAACCATCACCACCATCCATCTGCAGAACTTTTTCATCTTAAACTGAAACTTCTTACCCTTTAGACACTCTACTCCCCATGCTGACCCACTCCCAGGGCCCTGGCAATCACCAGTCTTTGTTTCTATGAATTTGACTATTCTAAAGACCTCTGAATGGAATCATACAGTATTTTCCTTTCTGTGACTGACTTCACTTACAGTGTTCTTATGCTCATCTATGCTGTAACATGTATCAGAATGTCCTTCGTTTATAAGAATGGATAATATTCCATTGTATGTGTATACCACACTTTGTTTTCCCATTTGTTAGTGGGGTAAGAGGGTTTCTGAAACCTTTTGGCTGTTGGGAATAATGCTAAGGACACAGGTGTATAAATATCTGTTTGAATTCCTCAACATTTTTGAGGAACATTTTCTCCCCATGAGAAATGTCTTTCTAATTTAGTAATACTGATCTGACTTTGATATTAACTTAGTGACTTAAAATATTGTTTATAATAAAGCTTTTTATGTAGCATAACTGGAATTAGTACATCTGGTTTGAGTTATGAAGTATAAGGGACTGGTAAACACAGGGCAATGAAAACTCTCTTAGAACACATCTGACTAGGTCAGTCAGTCAGTTCAGGTGCTTAGTCGTGTCTGACTCTTTGTGACCCCATGAATCGCAGCACACCTGGCCTCCCTGTCCATCACCAACTCCCGGAGTTCACCCAAACTCATGTGCCTTGAGTTGGTGATACCATCCAACCATCTCATCCTCTGTCGTCCCCTTCTCCTCCTGCCCCCAGTCCCTCCCATCCCATCAGGGTCTTTTCCAGTGAGTCAGCTCTTTGCATGAGGTGGCCAAAGTATTGGAGTTTCAGCCTCAGCATCAGTCCTTCCAATGAACACCCAGGACTGATCTCCTTTAGGATGTACTGGCTGGATCTCCTTGCAGTCCAAGGGACTCTCAAGAGTCTTCTCCAACACCACAGTTCAAAAATATCAATTCTTCGGTCAGCTCTCTTTATAGTCCAACTCTCACATCCATACATGACCACTGGAAATGTGGCCTATTTTCATGATAAAGACCCATTGCAAGAGACTTAAAAAAAAGATTTATTTTAAAGATCATGCATTTTAGCATCTTCATGAAAAGAAGTGTTTCTGCATGACCTCTGGAAAAAAATCAAACTATAATAATAACTTGAAAAATAAATATCTTATTAACCAAAATTGTCCAAGAAAAATAATCTTTTGATTAACTAAAAGCATCCAAGCTGAATACAATCCAGGGTTTGGGATGGGTGTCTCCTTCACTAGAGGAGAGTCAGGCTTCTTGGAATGTAGAGTAATAGCTCATACTGCTGGCACAGGACTCCTGAAGGTACATTTCCCACCCTCACAATCTTGGTGTTTTCAATGTCTTTATTTTCTGGAACAAACTTGAAATGGTAATTCTTTCAGATACCTTAAGTGTAGCTAGACAGAGACAAGCTCCTTCTTGTAGTTATTACTATTTACTGAACATGAACCATATGCCAGCTATATTATTACTAGCTAACATGTATTCAGGCTTCCCTGCTGGCTCAGTGGTAAAGAATTTGTCAACAGTGCAGGAGATGTGTGTTCGACCCCCAGGTTGGGAAGATTCCCCAGACCAGGAAATGGCAACTCACTCCGGTATTCTTGCCTGGGAAATCCCATGAACAGAGGAGCCCGGTGAGCTACAGTCCATGGGGTGGCAAAAGTCGGACAATACTTAGTGACCAAACAGCAACATTTATTCAGTGCTTGGCATATATTGGGCATTATTTTAAACTGTATATATATTGTAATTATTTGATCTTGAAAACACCTCAGTGCATTTGGTACCAGCATAACTTCATTTCACAAATGAGGAAAGTGAGACACAAGTTATCTTGATTGAGAACACAGAAATTGGCAGAGTAGAACTGGAACTCAGGCATCCGACTTCAGACCTTGTTCTTCCACTTCCATGCTGTACTGACCTGAGTACATATGAGTGTATACTTATGAGGCCTGTGGGCAACATTCTCTGGAGGACAAATTCTTTTTGAGAAGAATAACAGTTTATAAAGCTGCAAGTTGTGTGTGTCCATCTAGAAACCCATGCCATATTAAATGATCATGGAGTAGTTTAGACGTTCAACATCAAAGAACCAAGGTTTCTATTAAATATGGTGACCTTTGTTTCACCTTTAAAGGTGAACACATTTCGTAAAAAATGATATTCAAAAAGATCATGCTTAGGAATATTGAGAAAGAATTTAATATAATTGTAAAAGGTCTTATTACTTCACTAGGAATTCATATTTTGCAAAGAGATTACCAGAAATATGTATTAAGAATCAGCCTTACTCAGAAATTTGGTATTACAGAGCTTGTAAGGAACATCTACTTAGGTATAAGTAGACCACTTATAAATCTCTATATAAAAAGAGATTTCTCTTACCAGAAGGTCTTGGGGGGTTTAAAAGTATTTGTAGCTACTTTCATTTAAATATATCTATGTGCCATTATTTACATCAGTTAGCAAGTGAGTGAGCCTTTTAAATGAGAGGTTTTAATTCTTAATGCTCATGGTGAGTTTTAAAGAGTTTTATTAAAGCTGAAGGGACATTCATTGGGCAACAGTTACCAGGGCTTTTGCTAGATGGCAAGGCTTTAAAAACAGTTAAGGAAGAATTGTTACTTTTAAGGTCTGCTTAACCTGTGAGGTGCAGAAGAGAAGACTTCTTTATTCTCTTGAGTAAAAAGGTCAGGGCAATACAGTTAGACAGGTATTTGGCTTTGAAGGCTGAATAGGAGTTTTCCAGGGAGACAAAATAGAGTGAAGGGGGTGAATGGTCTCAGGCTGAGGAAAAGTCAGATACAGGGATACTGAAAGAAGCAGCGTGACATGTTCAGCAGGTCTTAAATAGAGAATCAGTTACAGTGTAAAGACCACAGGCTTAGGCACAAGTTTTAAAAACTAGTCCTGGTTTTACCGACTTTAAAAAGACAAACTCAGACACTTTGGTTTCTGCTTTGAGGATTAAAAATAATGTGTGTAAATTGTTCAGTAAAGAACAATTTAATGACATAGGGTTTTGCACTGATAGTATCAATTATTTTTTCGTTTGTGTTTTGATGTATTATTTTGGACAATAAATTTATATGGTTCATCACCCCAGAAAGTAGAAAAATCTCTCATCTTTGTGCCTTGTCGAGTTCCTCCTTTTCAACCCCCACAGGAAGCCACTGTTCTTCATTTCTTATGTCTCCTTCCATTGTCCCTTCATGTTGCAGGGAAACGTGAATACTGTTTCAGTACTTGCAGCTTTTACACAAAAGGTAGCATGTTACACACATTGTATAGTACAGTCCTCTTTGTTTTCACTTAGCCATACATCTTATTAAAGGTCTTTCATATCAATTTATAGCGAGTTTCCTCATCCTCACCCTTTTTAAAAAGTGCTATTTTTATTTTTTATTTTGATACAGCTTGACTCAAGAAATGGCAGTAACAGTATAGAATTCCCATGTACTCTTTACCCAGCTTCCCCTATGATGCTCTTAGATAACGGTGGTTCATTGTTGAAACCTGGAAACTGGTGTTGGTACAATGCTGTTAACTCAGGTAGTGACCTTAGTTGATTTTATATGCATATTTTTATTTTTGTCTGCACAGCGTGTAGGATCTTAGTTCCCTGATCAGGGATGGGTCCTGTGTCCCCAGTAGTGGAAGTGCAGAATTTAATGGCTGGACCACCAGAGAAATCCCTGCATGCATATTTTTAGATTCATTTCTTTTTGTGTAGGGATATATATTTCTGTGAGGTTTTATCATCCTTATATATTCAAGTAACTATGAGCATAGTCAGGGTACAGAACTAATTGTTCCCTCTTCACGAAGGAACTCCCTTCTCCTCCTTTTTAATAGTTACATCCTTTCCCCAATCCTAAGTCTGGCAGCTGCTGATGAACGCACATATTTCGTGTGTGCTTACTTTAAGACAGCCCCACCATATATTATACCTTCCTCAAGGGTAAGAAACCTGCTTGCAACCTGTTTTCTTCCCTACAGGCCTGAGCACTTAATGGGCACTTAATAGTGACTTGTTGAAGCAGAAGAATCAAAAGCAAAACAAAAGTCAAGCCCAAAAGACAATTAAGAGTTGAAAAACACATGAGTCAGGATAATTTGCTTTCCAAAAGAATGAAAGTTCAGATGCTCTTCAGTAGAAAGTCGTCAATGTGAATTAAGTGATAATTTATTATTTCTTTCTTGGCAAGACTCAGTAAACCTTAGGTGCTCATGATCAGAAACAGTTTTTCTAAAACACCGCTTTACCCTTTCCAAAGCATTTTCATAGATTTTCCCCTGTAAGGCGGGCTGTCACAGTGACATGATGGAAAGCTTCTCTGGTTGACAGTCGGAAGTGGGGTGACAGAGGGAAGGAAGTGCATGCTACTTAGTTTTTTCTTCCTAACAGGCCTCACCTTCAGAGAGAGTTGCTGTGCTCGTTTTAACAGAAGAGGCTCAGTAATGTCTCTGATGAGTTTACAACTGACCGGATTCCAAATCATACACATCACTTCTCCATTACGAAACTTACCTTCGGTTCAGTTCAGTCACTCAGTTGTGTCCGACTCTTTGCGACCCCATGAATTGCAGCACACCAGGCCTCTCTGTCCATCACCAACTCCTGGAGTTCACTCAGACTCATGTCCATCAAGTCCGTGATGCCATCCTGCTGTCTCATCCTCTGTCGTCCCCTTCTCCTCCTGCCCCCAATCCCTCCCAGCATCAGAGTCTTTTCCAGTGAGTCAACTCTTCGCATGAGGTGGCCAAAGTACTGGAGTTTCAGCTTCAGCATCATTCCCTCCAAAAGAAATCCCAGGGCTGATCTCCTTCAGAATGGACTGGTTGAATCTCCTTGCAGTCCAAGGGACTCTCAAGAGTCTTCTCCAACACCACAGTTCAAAAGCATCAATTCTTTGGCGCTCAGCCTGCTTCACAGTCCAACTCTCACATCCATACGTGACCACTGGAAAAACCATAGCCTTGACTAGATGGACCTTTGTTGGCAAAGTAATGTCTCTACTTTTCAGTATGGTATCTAGGTTGGTCATAACTTCTTCCAAGGAGGAAGCGTCTTTTAATTTCATGGCTGCAATCACCATCTGCAGTGATTAGGGAATATGAATTCTTATTTGACTCCTAAAGTGAAAGTCAGTCAGTCATGTCCGACTTTGCGACCCCATGGACTGCACGGTCCAAGGAATTCTCCAGGCCAGAATACTGGAGTGGGTAGCCTTTCCCTTCTCCAGGGAATCTTCCCAACCCAGGGATCGAACTGAGGTTTCCCATACTGCAGGTGGCTTCTTAACCAGCTGAGCCAGAAAGGAAGCCCAAGAATGCTGGAGTGGGTAGCCTGTTCCTTCTCCAGGGGATCTTCCTAACCCAGGAATCAAACCAGGTTCTCCTGCACTGCAGGCGGTTTCTTTACCAACTGAACTATTTACTCTTAACCCTTTGTTAAAAAACGGTGGTGGCAGTGGTGTTTAAGTACATTGCGTGCTCCATCGCTCAGTCATGTGCAACTCTTTGTGACCCATGGACTGTAGCCTGCCAGACTCTTCTGTCCATGGGATTTTTTCAGATGAGAACGCTGGAGTGGGTTGCCATTTCCTCCTCCAGAGACTCTTCCTGACTCAGGGCTAGAAGCTGTGTCTCTCGAATCACCTGCATTGACAGTTGGATTCTTTACCACCGAGCCACCGGGAAGCCCATTGAAGTACATTACTCATTTGTAAAAGACACATACCGTAGTAGTTTATAGACAGGATAACGGGCTTTGGAGTCAGCTAGACTTCTGTCCAAATCCCAGGTCAGTCATCCTTTATCTTTGCTGACCTTGGCTACACTTTTGCTTATTAAAGTTTCAGGTAATCAGCTATAAAATGGTAGTTCCTCCATCAGTTTGAACAATTTTAGAATAATTGAAGTAAAGCCTACAGAGCACTTGGCATCATGTCTGATAGCTGTTACTCCTCCAATAAACAGCACCTATTACATGTGAGTCTTCATTTTACGGACTGTCTGCTGCCAGTTTTAAGGAAATATTAAGGTTGGGTTATGTGCAAAACAACGTACTATTGGTGGAGCTAACATAGCTACACCTGGCTCGATTTTTACACTTAGAAATTTAGAATGCATTTTTCCTATAAAGTTTTAAAATTTATCATTCACATTGTTGTGTTTTCACATCTAAAGTTGCCATTCCACACCACCCGCACCCCCCAAATTCATAACTTTGGTCTGTGAATGAGTAGAAATGAAGAATTTGTATCTATAGCATGGAACAACTGAGAAAGTATTTGTAGCTTAGCTCTTACTAAGCTTCTGGTAAGTTTATCACTATATATTGATGGACATTCATGACCTGAGAGATGGTCCATTGGAGAAGCAGGTAGCTGGTTGTGTGTATGTGTGTGTGGGGGTACTCATTGTATATAGCTCTTGTAATAATAAAAGATAATTAAGTGCAATCAACAGGCTTTGCAATCACATCCTTCAAATTGTTCAGAGAATGTGCTTAAGCTCTGCTTAGAGGGATGTTTGTTTACTTAGGGTGAGACTGACAGTTGAGGTATCAGTGAGAAGCATTTGTATCGCAGGGACAGACTGCAGAGAACTCTTTCGTGTGTTACAGGTTGCTAGGAAATTGGATAGGACCTCCTGAGAAATTCTATCCCAAGCCTTCCCTCAAGAGGAGGCTGCCACATCCATTAGAAAGGCGGCTGGGGTGGGGTGGACAGCTGGGGGCTCCCAGGGAGTGTGTTGCCCTCCCATCCAGTGTGGTGTGTGAAGCCCCCTGTACATAGGGGCGCACTGCACAGCATAACGATTGCTCAGCTCAGCATGGAAAATGTGTCAGTGTTCCCTTGGGAGCCTCTTGGACTCTCAGACAACTTGATCATAAAGGCAGCTTGCTTGGCAGTGCTCATCAGAAATCTAAATGATGGAGTTTAGTGCTGAGACAGAACAGTGGCTCTCAACACTAGATGCTGATAGGATGGAAATTTTCTTTAACCTTCTAGATGATTCTACAGTACAGCTGGGGTTAAGAGACACTGGGATAAAGAGGAAACCCTCTGACAAAATGACAAAAAAGCCAGAAAGCCCTCCCACCTACAATGGGTAGCTTGGGTCCCCTTATTTCCCAATCAGGCCACTGGTGTTTTGGCTGAAATTTCTCTTCCTATTCTGGGTATGGGTCCACTGGGCAGAGATGCTGTTGACTGCCGCTGCATCCATCCACCTGCATTTCCTGCTGTGTGGGACACAACTGCTCTGCTTGTCTCACAGTGTTTTCCTGTTTACCTTTGAAATCATTTTTTAAAGCCTCCACCCTCAGGCTTTAAGCAGAAGTGTATGTTACTTTCTAAAGGATATTGCATTTAAATCTTAATAATTTGTCTCTTTCATATAAGAGAAATAACTGTGCAGTGTGGACAAAAACCCTCTGAGAAAACCATGTGTTTCCCATTTACTGCAAATAAGTCATTCCCTCTCCTGCGTTTTCAAGAGTCATAATTTGGAAATCATTCTTTTCCTGTGGAAACCAGAAACCTGTTCCCCACCCCTGCCCCGTCTTTTTGATAGCTGTAATAAAAGTTCCCATAGGCAAGAGCTTTTGATTTGATAGAATGTAGTGGTTGTCTTTCCAGAGAAGCCATGGAAGGTGCCTGGGTGCATTTTTTGCCTCTCAGTTGCATGTGTCTTGTATCCCCTGAACGTCGTGTCCAAGTGTGATGTCACCACATGTCTTCAGGACATCCCACGTCCTTTTACAAATGCGAACTACGGAAGAAACTGATTGAGTGTCCATAGTATATTTCAGGTACATCCTAAGTGGCCTGCTTCAGAGGCACACAATTCCAGGGTATATGATGACGTTTATTGTCCAGCTTCCAGTTCTTAAATGTCTTTCTGATCACATGGTGCCGTGTTTTGCCTAGGGTGACCTATCTGTCCTCTTTTAAACGCCTAGGAATTGGCAATAGTCTCATTTCACTGGTGAGTTTGCTGAAGTGTTATCACAAGACAACCAGAATGATTGATGAGCTCTTCAGGTAGGGAAATGCTGCCAGCTTGGTTTGTATTTGGTCTACCTCGAATTCAGCTGCTTAATTTTCTATTTCAGTGATGAGTAATCCTTTTTCCTGCTAGTAGCCATAATCACATTATAAGAGACTTAAAAATTCTCATTTCCCAGCAGTAGTTCTCACTACAGTAAGCATTTTTATTTCATGTAAGATTGCTTTTATTTTTTTTTTCTCCTGACATTGGGAGAGATAGACCAATATTTATTTACTTTTTTATTTGGATTTTTAAAAAAGACATTTTTTAATTGGAGTAAGATTGCTTTACAGTGTTGTGTTAATTTCTGCTGTACAAGGTGAATTGGCTGTGTTTGTGTGCGCTCAGTTGCTTAGTCGTGTCCGATCAGCTATATGTATACATATCTCCCCACCCTCTAGAGCCTCCCTGCCACCTCTCTGGGTCATCGCTGAACTCCCCATGCTGTACAGCAGCCTCCCAGTAACTTGGTTTTACACATGGCAGTGTATATACGTCAGTGCTACTCTACCAATTCCTGGACGGATATTTAGATTTCCTAATTTAATTAGAAGAACACAGGAAACATTCTAGTCAAGCGGAGGAGTTAAGGACTGATGGAGAGCAGTCCTGGGTTCCACCTGAAAGGGCAGCAGCAGGCCTGAAATATGGTAAGAGACTCCATGGGCCTTGACACTTTTTAGCAAGGAACACTAAAATTTTGCTTGAGAATCTAATGCCTTTGGTGAGTATGGGATCTAGTGAGGCATACTCATCTCTGCCTCTCCCCATGTATTCCTTTGATCATGTTTGTGCCGTTCTTGAAACAACCACATGTCTCTCCCTGACTGGACAGGCCCAGAGATGGAGATAAGTAGGCCCTTCAACAGCCTCCTGTTTTCAAGTTTGTTCTTGTAGGAAGGCCAACAGGGCGGAGGACAGCTCTGTATCTGGGAAGTGCAAGCATGCAGCTACATTTTGTTTTGCAAGACTGCATTTGGACGTGAATAAACTTCAGGTATCTCGGAGCCATGGAGCACCTTTAATTGTTGTTGTTGAGTTGCTCAAGTCATGTCCAACTCTTTGTGACCCTGTGGACTACAGCACACCAGGCTTCCCTGTCTTTCATTATCTCCGGGAGCTTGTCAGAGTCATGTCCATTGAGTCGGTGATGCCATCTAACCATCTCATCCTCTGTCGCCCTTAATACTTTAATAATCATATTTAACTCTGTCTAGAACTTGGATTTCAACTCCCCTTTCCTGGAGTTTTTTGAGTGGTATGTTGTTCACAAAACTCCTAACTGTTATGGATTTAGGATATAAATTCTTATTAGGTCCTCTGCCACTGATTACTAGATATTTAGGAAATTCACTGCATCTCAGGAGGATGTGATAGTGTGATATTGCTTGATCGAGCGTATGGTTGTTGGAGTTTGATTTTATAGATACTGCAGATACTTTTAATGGTAGTGGTCAGATAGGCAGAGTGAATCGCTATTTTAAACTAGCAAGAAAACTGACTTTAAATGGAGGTTTTTGATTGACTGCCCAAGGCTGTTTAGTGATGTCAATAATCTTAGGAAAGATGAATTGCAAGTATTACTCATTTTTATTTAGGAATTTAATCCTGTGGATAAGCGATGTTTGCCATTCCAAACAGTAATCCTATCGTGCTGTCACTTAAAGGCCATGTGACCAACTCTGTAATAAGATATGGAAACACATTGTACTTAACCTCTTTTGGGATTTGTTCTCTTCTTCTCCATTTTTTTCCAGTTTATGTCTGCTGATGGTCCAGGAACTCACTGAGATACAGCAATTTTATATTTTGGTTTCTTTGCAGAAAGACAGTGAGCAGGGTTCAAATTAAGTTCATAAGTATTTGCTTGGCTGCAAATAATTGTTTGCCAGGTGGTGATGGAGGTGAGTGAACATGGAGCCTAGCCAAGAGCGGGAGGAGAGGGGGAGAGGGATCTGTGTGTGTAGGTAGATACATTTTGTATTTCCCATGGCGTGGTTCCATTCTACCATCAAAACTAAAGAAATTAATTGGTTTTCTTCCTGGGATGGTCTCTTTGACTGACAAGCCTTGAATCAGCTATTAATTTTTTTTTTATTTTTATTTTTACTTTATTTTACTTTACAATATTGTATTGGTTTTGCCATGAATCAAATATTAAATCCCACTGTCCTGGCCTTAGGTTGGCAAGTTCAGATGGCCTCTCTAACTCTTACATAAGAGTCTCTCCTGCTCCCATCCTCCTTTTAGGCTTAGATTGTCATGGAAATGGAGAAGAAAGAGAGGAATCTGCTTTCCAACTTAGATTTTACTGATTTGGGATTAGGAGTTGGCTTAATTAGATATTACCTTTTTTTTTTTTTTCCCCCTCTCAAGAAAAACAGAGGGTGTGTGTGGGAAAAAAAGTAGTGTGACCTAAATTGCTGAACATCTATTTGAGATGGTGTAGTTTACAATCGTACAACTCTTAGACCAACAGTTGTCATGTTAATTACATATTTACTAGGCCAAAACTGAAAACATTTTATTTTGGTATCTTACAGCTTTCAAAGCAATCCAACTTTTTTAAATTAGAGAATTCAGAAAGCAATTAATGCGAGTTAGGTTATATTGAAGCTGGATTTAGAGATGCATGATGATTTGAATTAGTGTCTATGATATGTCAGCTCCTATTACCACTGTAAAATCAGTGATGGGCAACGTGTAAAATACTGGGCTTAGATGAATGCTACCTAAACCTAGATTGCTTCCCCCCCAGCCCCCCTAAATAGTAAACCAAATGGTGACAACATAGATGTGCATTCTTTGGCTACAGATCAGTCATTTGAGAAAGGTTTTAGAGGCTTTTTAAAAGTTTGTGAACATGTACTGTCGTCTTTAAATATTGAATCATTTCACACCAAGAATGTATTTTCAGTTAAAAGACCATTCCACGTAATTAGAGCTACCACAGTATTGAAAAAAAAAAAAAAAAGCTTACTAAGAACAAAACAAAGAGGAGGGGCAGCTGGGGAAAGAGGGGTGATTTGGGGTTCTGTTGATCGTCAGGGGTGGTATCATTTCTGGGCAGCAGAGTTCAGAGCTGGAGCAAGGTTGCACCCTGCAGTTTCTCTTTACACTTGGACAGAAATGGAGGTGTTGGGCCTGTAATCTGGTCCCTGCCCACAGCCAAGTTAGTGTTAGGCAGTATTTCTGTTTTGAACACGTCTGTCCTTATTTTCCCTCTTCTGTGCTTGCCCACTGGAAGGGAAAAACATAACCAGAGGTCCTGCTTGGGTGGAGCCACCACCCTTTGATGGCAATGCCCCAGGGCTTTCTGGGTTAACCAATTAGAGCCTTTCAGCTGGCAAAGAGGAGGGGTGGGCTGCAACTGCTCTGTTCTGCCTTCTCAGGTTCCCTTCCTTCCTTCCCACTCCAGAAGGGAAAGGAACAGCCTGAGCTCAGAGGGGAAGACATACGGGTTGGGGGAGCCCCGTGCTGCTCAGAGGGGAAGACATGCGGGTTGGGGGAGCCCCGTGTCCTTCTGTAGGGAGGAGTTCCCAGCATATTCCTGGAAGGTGTGGGATGAAAAAGAATCCACCTTTGAGTCTGCTGCTTCTGTGACTCTGCCATGTGTGCCTCCGAGCTGCTAGGATGGGAGGATGGTTGCCTTGAGATTCCAGTGGGGATGGATGGAGAGGAGGTTGGAGCCTCTGGGGCTCCATCAGAGCGGGAGTCAGCATCCAAACAAGCGGAGATGCACCCTTTGGCATGGATCCCTAATGCTCCCCGGGTGAATTAGGAAGGACCTTGGTCAGTTGTGTGGGAGTTGAGAAAGCCAGTAAGCTAGCTTGATTCCTCCTCTGGAAAAAAGGACTTCTCAGGCTGCCTCCCCCTACTTCTCTCTGCTGGGGGTGTGGAAGGGCAGCTGGGGAAGTAGGAGGTTTTCTGTTGGAGTTAATTGAAAAAACAGCTGCTCTCTTCCATCCCCCTCGCTCCCGCACCCCTAGCCCCACCCCATCCTTCTTTCTGTAGCAGGACAGAACTACTCTGTAAACTTTGGCAGGGGTGAAGCATCTTAATACTTTTGAAACAGGAAACTTTTTTTTTTTTTGGCATGGACTTGTTAGGTTAAAGCTGGGGGGAATAAAAGCATAACTAAAATTTGATATAGTCATTCAAGAAATGATTTGTATTCCTCCAGAAAAGGGTCAGTGTGCAGTGGGTTTGAGTTGAAAAGAGCCAAACTAAGATAAGGTAACAAGGCCGTGTCTGGAACTGGCAAGCTCCTGCCAGAACTTGAAAGCATGTTTTCAGCCCTTCCTTTATTATCATAACCTCTTGAACAGAATATGCCATTTGAAACGACAGTAAATGCTTCTCAGTGGATAAGTTTATGACCTAGTTTTTTTGACCAAGAGCACTTGTGGGACTCAACGGCACAGGGAAGAGCAAAGGAGCTTGGACATCATTGGCCAGAAGTTCTGTGCAGATCAGGAGCTCGGGGCTAATTAGAACCCCAAGACATTAAGCAGCAGCTGTTTTATGGTGTGAACTTTTGCACAGAGGATTTCACGAGGCTAATTCTCCTTGGAAGTGTGTTTGCAGAGTGGGTTCTTTGCCGGCTGTTGCTTCATTCTTCTTTGGAGGCCTGTTTTCACTGAGTGTGAGCATTTTCTGCCAAACCTAGCAATGACCTTCCTGGTGCCTGGAGCTGCCGCCAGCCTAGCCTGACCCAGCCGGGCTGGGCCAGGGGATGCTTGGGCGAGGTCGATTGGAGGGGATGAGTTGTCTTCAGCTCATCTCACACCTCAGATCTGGAGTGAGGAACCGAAACCAAGGGGAAGAGAAAATGTTTGTTCTGACTTTTCTGCTCATAAAGGGGGTTGCTTGGCTCTCTCCTCCCTCGTGCTTTTTCTCTGGATTCTTGGACCCACTCTTACTTTTGCCCTCTGCAGTCTGTTAAATCTGAGCTCCCTTTTTTCTTTCTTTGTTACACTTAACATGTGAGAATATATTTTTCAGAGAAAATTTTGAGAAATGAATTAAAATAAATTTAAAGTTCATGAATGATGTAGACCTTAGGGTGTAGTTGACAAATCCACCCCCTGCCACACACACGTTTTCCCTCCCTTCTTCATCCACAATTGTTTTTCTTTCTATCCTCCCATGTGTATTTGTTTTTACAGTGGAACTACCAAATTAAACATACTTAGAAATGTTTTAGAAAGGAAAGTCACTCTCTAAAAGGGACCCTTAATGGCATGCTAGAGTCTGGGATCCATGAGAAATTGTGTAGTTATAAATGGCTAAAGTTAATATCAATTATTTAATTGATTATTAATACAAGTTACTTAAATGATTCTAGAATACACCACATTTTCATATTACACCTTTTTCTTTTAGGAGTGCACATCTTAAACATTAAGACCTTAAAAGATACACTTTTGTCTTTTATAGACACATGAACTTTACATGCATAAGGCTCCTTAAATGAGAAAACTATGACAGTATCCCTACCATACACCAATAGAGAAATAATTATATATGTTCAAGTGTATGAGAAATGTTGGACATTAAGACTGTTTAGGCATTGTTTTTAACTTACATTTAAGTTTGATTTGCATTAGAAAATGTGAAAGGGATATGAGATCGCAGGTACGTATTGTCTATGTAAAAATCCACTTGAGCATGTTTAGAAGGAACTGTGCTAGAACATTTAACTGCAGCTGAATAGGGATCATAATCATGTGAAATTGCTCACATTTGCTTTCCTCAGTTTTCCACAGGCAGCTAGCAGATCTGTTAACAATTCTAACGTCTAACTTTTGCTAACATACTTTCATGAATGAGCATGAGAGTGGCTTTCTCCTGTGTCTCTTCTGACACAGTTCAGATGAGTTACGAATTGCAAGACTTCAACAGAAGTTATTGTTATAAGTCTGTTCACATTTGCAAAGCTTTCAGTTGTAGGTGTAACTGACCGTTTGGGGGCAAGCCTGGCTCAGGTGGTTTCTAGGAAGAGAATAGAGCGTTTCTTGTCTTCCATGGTGGGTGCCCATCTTTCTCCTCACTGCTCGTCAGATTCCTTTTCTTTGACTTGGAGGACTCCTTCTTCCTCCCTCTTCACATGATGTTTCCGTTTTCTCCTTCTGGGATCTTGCCTGCCCTCCTCACCCATCCATTGCTGCCCTGTACTCCCTTTCTGCCTCCGTGGAGATGATCCCTGAATGGCTTTATGAAAGAGGACTCATCATCAGGGAGCGACGAGTCACCTATAAAGTTAATAGTGTTTCTTTGGGACCCCATTTGTGGCAGTAAAATTTGCAGCTAGGTGTGAGCAACTACAGTTTGCAATGCAGTGTTTTAATTGTTTGGAGGTGTCCATAAAAATAGTGTAGCAAATTGAAATTACTTATGAACGATGACGCTTTTTCTTGCCCGAAGAGGTGCTCCCTAGAAAGCATCCCTCTTTAGCACTGATGCCTGGCTGTTGGCTCCAGCATTTGCTGTCTGAATTGATCAGGCTCCACTTGACACACGGTGCAGGGGTGCACGTTTCTCAAACTCCTGGCTTTCCAAATCTGAGTAAAGAGCTGAGCCTCAGGTAGCACCACCCAGGTTGGTTAATTGAATGAATCGTTCCGTTACTGATGCAATGTAGCCTTGACAGAACCTCTTCACATACCCCTTAAAGAAATGAAATCTAGTTGAATGAATTCTCCCCATTCGCCCCCGTTTTAAAAACAATCCTAAAACACACATAATAGGAAGTACAATCTTACGAGTTCTCTTTTCCCAGTTTCCAGGAGGTCAGGGGATGTCTCTAGAGTGTCATGGTTTCACTAGTAACGGTAGTAAGAGAATGTTTCACGTGAATATTTCTATTTCTTGTCTGTGTCTGCCCTTCTTCTTCCTCAATTTTCTTGGTGTCATCCCCCCACCAACCCTCTGTTACTAAATCAGTTCAAGAGTGAATGCCGATAACCATCTGAGATTGTTGCCTACTTGTAATGCCTTTCATTTTGAGAAAATACGGCAAATTTCACAAGAGGCCGTCACTAGGGTAAGCTTAAACATATCAGTCACACCCAAAGTATTCTTTGGTGGGTACTTGGTGAATGTTTCAGGCTGAATCCAGAGATACTTGGCTCAGAACCTACAGTATACTTGGTACCAAGAAGAGAATTTAAGAAACACTGAATTCTTAACCAGATAAACCTGTTTCCTTCCAAAGAAATCCCAGGGCTGATCTCCTTCAGAATGGACTGGTTGGATCTCCTTGCAGTCCAAGGGACTCTCAAGAGTCTTCTCCAACACCACAGTTCAAAAGCATCAATTCTTTGGCGCTCCGGACATGACTGAGCGACTGAACTGAATTGACTGAACTAAACCTATTTCATAGGTAATTGTCCTCTGAAACCCAGCAGTAGTAGATTTTCGCAGTGAGTTTTGGAGTCATTCTGCCTCACTCTGTAGATCGTTTATAGACATCTATGTCATCTTGCATAGAGACAGGATGCAGTAAGTATATTTGGGAATGGGGGAGCATAATACTGTATCTGAAATGAAAATGGAAAGCAAGCTGGAGACATTCAGAGCACTGGGGAGCTTCCCCTGTTATCACTAGTAATTCTCAGGTAGAAATGCAGTTCAGATCATCTGTGGGAGCTTTGCCGCCTCTCAGTACCAGAAAGTCGGTCGCTGGAGGAGGAAGACAAGGACACGCTCCAACATCAAACTTCCTGAGTCACTGACGTTTCTGTACCTCAGTGGCCCCATCTGGACAATGGGGCTATCCTGTAGAGTTGTATTGTAAAATTGCTCCCCGCAAAGGCAATGCCGGGAACACATGCTTAGTTGAACTTGCAGCTCTCAGAGCTGGCCTGCTGAGCTGGAGGAAGGCCCCGGAAGTCATACTTTCATCAAATTTTGGTCTTCCCATCGTCTGCCCTGGTCCGTTTAGCCTTTCTGACATGAATGACTTCCTTTGTGGAATGAGATGATGGGGACTCTGTTGTCTTTTTCCTGAACTCTCTCTGACCCAAACCAGAGTCTGGCTCTGTGGAGGATGAGGGATTCCTCATAAGGAACGCCATATCTGGAGATCAGACAGAGCCATTTCTCCAAACCCGGGGTCCCTCTTTCTGCACTGACAGCCCTTGGAACGAGTGAGGTGGACATGAGGCATCCCTGTGCTGGGTGTTAAGTGCTTGACCTTAACTGTGAACAACAACAACTTAGGCAGAGCTGGGCAGTGAACTTCCTTGGTTCCGAATCGCCCTCTTGCCCTCACCTACGTGATTTTGTTACTTAAGCAGAGATGACTTATGCAGAAAAAAAGCACAACCCATTGTAACATTAAAAAAAAAAAAAAAAAAAAAAAGCCCTGCAGATGGCTATTTGTGTTTGTTTTACAGCAGGAAAACCTCCCTCCCTTTCCCTTATCATTCTTTCCAGTCCCCCGTGGAGCCCTTGAACCTTTTCTTTGCTTCAGACTCCCCCAGGTCAGACTTAATTGTGAAAACCAGTGTTGTGGGTTTGGAATGGCTCTGTACTCAGGCCTGCGGAGAACAAAGGTCAGTCTGTCCCCACTTTCCGAGGCCCTGGAGCAATGCTTCTTAGCTGCTGGTTGAGCTGGAATAAGACTTTCTAGGGAAAGTTGCTTTTCATAAGCTCACAGAGAAGAGAGAATTGACTGTGTCTACCAAACTTGTCTCCATATTTCTTCTTTAAAAAGCTTCTTTAGTTATTTTTGGCTGCACTGGATCTTTGTTGCTGCCCTTTCTCTATTTGTGACAAGCGAGGTCTACTCTTTGTCATGGTGCAGAGGCTTCTCGTCGCAGAGCACGGGTTCTATGCTTGCTGACTCAGTAGTTAGGGTGCATGGGCTTAGTTGCTCCGCAGCATGTGGGATATTCCTGGACCATGGATCGAACGAGTGTCCCCTGCGTGGCAAGGCAGATTCTTAGCCACTGTACCACCAGGGAAGCCCTATCTCCGTCTTTCTGTTCATACCGTTCTCCTGTTAGATCTTGCTAGTGACAAAATAAAGAAGCAGGAGAGAATTTCCTCAATCCAGCTGAAATAAATTCTACCCATTTCTTTCAGATCAGATTGTCTAAAGAACGGAAAGCGTCTACCGGGCATCTTTGGAAGGAATTACAGTAAGAGTTGATGTTTAGAATCTTGTTTGAACTAACTCTAGGGCAGGTTTTCCTTTGAAAAGGAAGATCTTTTATCTATTTTTCAAACGTGTTTTCTTCAGTACCTTGGAATAGTGACGTGTGCAGCTGATGCTTCATACGTGTCAGATGAATTAATGCTCTCCCTAAATCTTGTCTCACCCTCTGTTTCACACCTTTTGCCATTGACATAGTTCTTGAAAATTTACTTGCTTCTTTGGTTTTTTGCACACATGTTTTCTTTTTTTGTTTGTTTGTTTGTTTGTTTTTGTAGTTGTTTCGTCTCTAAGTTGTATCTGACTCTTTTGCACTCCATGGACTGTAGCCCACCAGGCTCCTCTTGCCTATGGGATTTTCCAGGCAAGAATACTAGACTGGGTTTCCATTTCCATCTCCAGGGGATCTTTCCAGCCCAGGGGTCAAACCCGTGTCTCCTGCTTGGCAGGTAGATTATTTACTGCTAAGCCACCAGGGAAGCCCTTTCACTTGGTTACTTTGCACAGACTCTTCCCTCTGCCTAGGTTGCACTTTTTCCACTGTTCAGTAACTTATATTGGTTATTTCTGACAGTCTAGGTCAAAACCTAAGTCTTCCAATAAGCCTTCAGTGAGTGTCCCCATCTACCTACATCTTGTCGTACTTACCTCCATCAACACACACAGACACACATATACAGAGGCACACATGTCTGACTTACTCTGTGTGGAGCCCCAGAAGCCTGGGTTTCTCTTTAAATCGTGAGTGTACTTTGATATGATGGAAGAAGAGTGTGGAGCTTGGCTCTTGGAAGGCACAGCTCATCTCCGGACAGCACACCCGTGGGCTGCCAGAATACAGTGTGTTGATCCCATGTTGGTGGCAGTCCTGATTCCCTGGTAGCATTTGTGGGCTCACCTGTACCTAAGATGAGGCTTATTTCAAGATGACTCTTCCACAGCTCTCTTCTCTGACAGCAGTCATTAAGAGATTAGGTTTCTTGAAATATCAGCATTTGTCGGCCCCCTGGCTGAATAATGCTCTGCAACCTAAGGAGGAAGGGATTTCTGAACAGATCTTCAGCAGAAAAGAAATGCTGAGCTTTAAAAAGAATCATTCATATTGCAATACATCCTCTTTCCTACTGTGAACGGACATATGCTTCTCAAAAATGTGACTCAGTCAAGGGCATTTTGAGGTGTTTATAGAGAAGGGAGGGGAATTGGAAGGGGTTTGGAGAGGGTTTGATTGGAAAGGAGACTGACTTTGGTTTCTCATCCTAGTTGGTAACCATCGCACAGTGGTATTTTAAATATCCCAGTTCTTCAATGTAAACCTCTTATTTGGAAGAAATTGCTCAAATTACTTTAAGACATAAATAGGGGTGTGTGTGTGTGTGTGTGTGTGTGTGTGTGTGTGTGTGAGTGTGAGTGAGTCGCTCAGTTGTGTCTGACTCTGTGACCCTGTGGACTACAGATCACCAGGCTCCTCTGTCCATGGGATTCTCCAGGCAAGAATACTGAAGTGGGTTGCCATTCCCTTCTCCAGAGGATCTTCCCAACCCAGGGATAGAATCTGGGTCTCCTGCATTGCACGTGGATTCTTTACTGTCTGAGCCACCGGGGAAGCCCCTAAATAGTTCTTGGATCAGCGTTTACCGGATGAGAGGTTGCAGAATTTAGTATGGTTATTCTCTGGCGTGTTCAAAACCACAAAGCATCTTTCATAAAGTCTAGCACTTTAGTGGGCTGAAGTGCCCACTAATGTCAGTGAACGGAATGAAATGAGGCTGAGGATTCAAACTGGTGGTAACATCTTAGAAGCAAATTATATCAAAATAGCTACTTAAGGGAAGGATATGACCACTTAGGTGGCTTGGGTGTGCAGTGGGGTTATTTAGCACCTGAACATGGCAGATCCAGTTTTGCTTGGTAGCTAGAAGACAACCCTGCGTATGTGACATTTTTATACCTTTTTTATAAAAAAAAAAAAATATTAGTTAAGGAACCTCTTTGGACAGGAAAAGAGGGCAAAGCTGGGTATCTGTCATTCCGAAATCCATTAGCCTGATTACTGAATTGGGAATTTTTCAGTGAACAAGGGCTTCCCATGTAGCTCAGTTGGTAATGCATCTGCCTGCAATGCAAGAGACTTGGGTTCAATTCCTGGGTTGGGAAGTTCCCCTGGAGAAGGAAACAGCAACCCATTCCAGTTTTCTTGCCCAGAGAATCCCGTGGATAGAGGAGCCTGGCAGGCTACAGTTCAGGGGATCGCAAGAGTCGGACACGACTCAGCGCTTGCTTTCTTTCAGTGAACATTAACCCAAAGGATTGTGATAGTTTTGATAACGAGACAGTAAAACTTTCTATTTGACTCCACTGCAACCTAGCTTGCGCAGCCAACTGTGGAAACCCGGTAAAGTTGGTAGTCACACATAATAAAAGATGAGAGGGTACTTCCGTACCCTTGGAGCGGAAAATGGGGAAGCCTGGGCCTTTAAATAGAAATTGCATGTGCCTTGGTCCTGTGTGCATGGATTTTTATATTAGCTCCTGCTTTCATTTTACTCCTGATACTTAATTGATAAATCCAAAAAACTTGTCTTCTGGGCCTTTCTGATAGCATTGTGGTCTTCCTGGATGGCTCAGATTGTAAGGAATCAGCCTGAAATGCAACAGACCTAGGTTCCATCCCTGGGTTGGGATGTGTACACAACAAATGGTTCTCTCCTTCCTTGACCTTGACCTGGGAATCTACTCTTCTAGGTGCAACTTTTAATACTTATTTCCTCTAGCTTTTCTTTATCCCCACTTTTCTCCCTAAAGTTGAAACTAAAATCTTAGGTATCTTAATATTTTTAACAGTACAAAACAAGCCAGAATTTGTAGCTGAAATATTTTGAGAATCGTATATCTCAGTAATTCCTGCATTTCATTGAATAACAGTATACATTTTCTTCATAGTTTTTGGTGACAGAGTTCCATCAGTCTGAAAGTAATTTAAGACGGAACTAATGAGGGAGCCTAGAGCACAAGCAGAGTTTAAGACCAAAATGTTAGTAGGCACTAGACATTTCTCACGTTATCTTCTCCATGAATCGTTGGTAAAGTCAGGGAATAATTTTCATCAGCGTCTCCACTTGTCTGGCCAATTAAGAAGACATGTTTCTGCAATGTAAGCCTATTAAGTGAAAAGAGTTGGGGCCTATTGGGTACAATTGTAATTAAGAACAGTCCACCATCCCTCATGCAATTGTACCAAAATAAATAGACCAAAATCATGGTTAAGGAAAGCAAAACCATAACTCTTATTATCAGTCCAACGATGTTACATCAATATCAGTATGTGGATGTCATAGGACTTTTTTTCCTTCTATGGGATCTGAGGCTCATTTGGAATTTGGAATTACCTTGGCAGAAGAATATTAGCTAGTCAGGCCTGTAAAGGATATTTTGAGCTGGAGTATAAAAAGCACATGTAGTAATTAATATAAAAGCAGCTGAAAGTGCCTGAGGTCAGTAGTTGCTACATCTATATTGCATGTAAACAAAGTATTAGCCAAAATTAGTTTCAGAGGGCCCTGATTACATCTGTTTTAATTTAATTTAGTCTGATTTAATGATACTTTTTTAATATGAATTTGCTCCATGGTTACTCTTGTTGCGATTTCCTTTCCCTGAGAAGAATGTATATGAGCTGGGATTATTGTAAACTTGTGTAATCCTTTAGTCTGACCCTGGATCTATCAAAGGTGTGGTGTCTCACTGCACAGACTCATCTGTCTAAAGAACGTGAAGTTAACAGAAAGCTAGTAATTCAGACCTCATCTCAATTTGTTTATAGTTTTTTTTTTTTTAATGTAAAGTTTACGTTCAGTGAAGTGCAAGAATCTTACTGGTGTATTTGATTTTTGACAAGTACACACGCTTGTGTAACTTGCACTCCTATGAAGACCTGGAGCATTATCACCCCAGCTAGTTCTCCTGTTCCTTTCAGGTCACCTACTGCCTGATGTGCTCAGCAGGTAACCATCCCTCTGACTTTAACTCTTTCCTCTGGAGGTTACATTCGCCTCTCCTGTAGCTTCACGCAAATGAAGCTTCATGCAAAACAATGCAGGTTGCTGGTTTAAGGCTTCTTTCACTTGTAAGCATAATTGTAATGAATCATTTTCATAATATACTATAATGAAAACTAGGAGTGATTGGGAGTGAAACAAAGAGTGGTGCTGTTTCAAAGAAGGAGGGTAAAATATTTTGAGATGGCTAAGTTAGCAAATACTTGTCACTGACCTGTTTTTTAATTGAAATTTTTACTGAGATAATTATAGATTCACATGCAGTTGTTAAATAATAAAACCTTTAATCAGTTTCCTGAATGGTAGCATTTTGCCGAAGTATAGTATAACTAGGATATTGATGCAGTCTACCAGTCTTGGTTATACCTATAGTTTAGCCTATACTCAGGTGTTTGCATATTTAGTTCTATACAGTTTTATCACATGTATGGGTTTGTGTATCCACTGCCACAGTAAAGATGCTGAGCAACACAAGGGTCCTTCTTATTGACCTTGTTAATAGCGACACCTCTCTCCCTCCCACCAATCCTCCCCTATCCCTGGCCCTTAATTGGTTCACCATTTCTAAAAGCTTCCCAGAAAGGTAATCATATACTTCATAATCTTTTTGGATTGGCTCTTTGGACTCATCATAACTCCCAGGAGATCCATCCAGGTTGTTGCATGCACTACTAACTTGTTGCTTTCTATTGTGGAATAGTATTCCCATGGTATATGCATACCATAGTTTAGCCATTCACCTGTTGAAGGACATCTGGGCCGTCTCCAGTTTGGGGCTATTACGAGTGAAGCTGCTTTGAACATTTGTGTACAGGTTTTATGTGAACACCAGTTCTCATTTCTCTGGGACACTTGCCCAAGACTGAAATTGCTGGGTCATATGGTAATTGCATGTTTAGTTTTAAAAGAAACTATTAAGCCATTTTCCAGAGTAGCTATACCAATTTATTCTCCTCCAGCCAAGTACTAGTGATCTCGTTTGTCTGCATCCTCACCAGCATTTGGTGGTGGTGGTTTTTATTATCACCACTGACAGGTATGCAGTAAGATCTCCTTAGATTTAACTTTTGTTTCTCTGGTAACTAATGATGTTGAAACTCTCCATGTGCTTATTTGCCATCGATAACGTTCTCTTTGGTGAAATGTCTGTTGATGCCTTTTACCCAGTTTTTCTAGTTGAATTAAAAAAAAAAAAAAATTCTGTGCTTAAAAGACAGACTAAACAAAACGCAGCCCAAGTAGCTTTCAAGAACATTTAAGAAAATATCCCAAGGAAAGATCTCACTTGGGTTGAGATGCTTTTAGTCACTAGATAAGTAGGTAAATAAATGGAATCACTTAACAGATATAAATGGATGTTTTCCAGCAACTGGGTGGAAAGAACTGGGAGCTTTTTAAGGCTCTTATAATTCTCCTGTCAATGGCTTGGGCTTGCCACCCTCGTTTGCCTGGGTTCCATGCTCTCCACCCTGCCCCTTCTGCCTCAGATCTTCTGTTCGCTGTTCCTTTTCTCTGATGAGCCTGGGTAGTAGACCTCACTTCTTTGACTAGGTTCATTCTGAAACATATAAATGGATTCCTTAAATAGGTCTTGTGGACCAATTTTTTTTTGTTTTTGTTTTTTGGTAGAACTTGGACTTTGGCGCTCTTCTCTCTTTGCACAGTTCTGTAGTGTTGGCTTCTGTCAGTTATCTTGATGGAGGGATAAGAAAGAAGCAATCTACAGTCAGAGAAAACCTTTTGAGTGTACTTGGTAATGAATTTACTGTAGAGTGACATAGACATATAGGGGTCAGCAGAATGTTTTTCCTTAGATGATGATTTTCTGACCAAATAATAAGAGCCTAAGACTTAACAAAAGGACCTGGGTTTGTAACCTTGTTCTGCCTTGTTCTGGCAAAATTGGGCAAATTACTTAACCTCTCTGGGCCTCCACTTAATTTTTCGTGAAAATGGGTAAGAATTCCCATACTACTACAATGAGTTTATAAGGATCAAAAAGAATAATGTAATGCATTTCTAAGTGGTAAAGCACTATACAAATGTAAATTGCTATTACATTTATATATTAAATTATACTCCCCCTTCTCATGTCTAAAGCAAAAAGCGCAGCCTGGAAGAGAAACAGTCATTTATTCAGAATAAGGTCAAATGATCACTGTTTCCTGGGTGGAGGGGAGGGGAACTCTCGACACATTTTTTTCTTAGATGTGATTTTAATTTTGTTTGGTAGGCAAGAAGCTGCTAAAAATTAATCAGCAATAATCACACTTCATTTAGTCTGATAATGGCGACTAAGGAAAGCCACTAAAAGTTAAAATGGAGTTGCTTTAGGAGTTTTCTGATCTTACTCATTTAAATTCTAGTTTTAAAGATGAATAATGACTCTGCTTGCCAGTTGAAGCCTTGCCTGAGGTCGTATTTTCCCCCCACTCTTGTGTTTATTTCTGGGTCTTTGTTGCTGGGCACGGGCTTTCTCTAGTTGCGGCGAGCCGGGGCTGCGCTAATTGGCAGTGCATGGACTTCTCATTGTGGTGGCTTCTTCCGTTGAGGAACGCCAGCTCTCGGGCACGTGCGCTTCAGTAGCTGCTGCGCACAGGCTCAGTGGTTGTGGTTCCCAGGCTCCAGGGTTGTGGTGCACGGGCCTAGTTGCTGCACCGCATGTGCAATCTTCTCGGATCAGGGAGCGTACCAGTGTCCCCTGCATTTCAAAGTGGTGGATTCTTAACCACTGGACTGCTGGGGAAGCCCCACTCTTGTCTTTAATCATCAGCTACATGTGCCTTGTAAAGAAGCCAGAGAGACCTAGGTTTGGGCATGGAGTGTTAATAACTGTGACCTTGAATGAAAGATTGGGTCCCTCTCTTTATCCATAACACAGATTCAAATGAAGTTGCTAACTGGTGTTGATGGTAAACTGTCTGAACATCTGCCTTTAAATAATGATGTTGGATAATTCTGTACACAGTAGACACAGGGTAGCTGGTATCCCCACCTATAAGTCGAGAAGTCCAGAGAAAAGGCCAATGAGGGTCTGCTTAGCAGCAAAATTACTTTATTCTAAAATATGTTATTAGTCACAACCAGCCTAAGACTTGATGACGCCAGAAGCCAGTTAGCAATTCTTTACCCTTGATCTCAGCTTGGGCAACTTATTTTTGTGATTTAGGATAATTAAAAAGGCTCAAGGCTGTTGAGAGGATCAGATGAGGTAAATGTGAAAATGCTTTGGGAATTTTTTTTTTAACTTTTTATTTTTACTTTATAATACTGTATTGCTTTTGCCATACATTGACATGAATCCACCACTGGTGTACATGCGATCCCAAACATGAACCCCCCTCCCACATCCCTCCCCACAACATCCCTCTGGGTCATCCCCGTGCATCAGCCCCAAGCATGCTGTGTCCTGCATCGGACATAGACTGGTGATTCGATTCTTACATGATAGTATACACGTTTCAATGCCATTCTCCCAAATCATCCCACCCTCTCCCTCTCCCTCTGAGTCCAAAAGTCCGCTATACACATCTGTGTCTTTTTTGCTGTCTTGCATACAGGGTCGTCATTGCCATCTTTCTAAATTCCATATATATGTGTTAGTATACTGTATTGGTGTTTTTCTTTCTGGCTTACTTCACTCTGTATAATTGGCTCCAGTTTCATCCACCTCATTAGAATGGATTCAAATGTATTCTTTTTAATGGCTGAGTAATACTCCATTGTGTATATGTACCACAGCTTTCTTATCCATTCATCTGCTGATGGACATCTAGGTTATTTCCATGTCCTGGCTATTATAAACAGTGCTGCGATGAACATTGGGGTACATGTGTCTCTTTCAATTCTGGTTTCCTTGGTGTATATGCCCAGCAGTGGGATTGCTGGGTCATAAGGTAGTTCTATTTGCAATTTTTTAAGGAATCTCCACACTGTTTTCCATAGTGGTTGTACTAGTTTGCATTCCCACCAACAGTGTAGGAGGGTTCCCTTTTCTCCACACCCTCTCCAGCACTTATTGCTTGCAGATTTTTGGATCGCAGCCATTCTGACTGGTGTGAAGTGGTACCTCATTGTGGTTTTTATATGCTCTTCAGACTTTCAGTTTTAGAAGTGATGGTGGAGGAGATAGTAATAAAAGTAGTGCTGTGTGAAGTTTGAAAACTTGTCTAAGAATATGTGCAACTATCGGATAACACTGGAAAAAAATTTAAGGTTTCTTTAAATGCTATGTATTATCACCACCTTGCTCTTGGAACACACAGGCATGAATTGAACTATGGCGTATGTTTTGAAAAATTTAGTTGTGGTAGGTGACATTTATAAAATTATCCATGAAATTTGGGGGAACCAATGCAATGACTTCAGCAAGCACAACCGGGAGAATCTTGATTTAATGGTAACCCAGCCAGTGATTAGATTAGGTGTCAGAAAAAGGGTCAAATGCATTATGGAAAATGAGGAAGGAAGTAAAATGAGTCATTCAGTTATAGTATATTTTTATAGTTGATTATGTGGGTGGTATATTGTTTAATTCATTACAGTTTTTAAGGACCAATTTCAGATGAAAAGCGGGAGTGATGGACATTGTAACCAAAGTATAATTCCAGTTACTAGAAAGCGATGACTTTTTAAATTCCTGTAATCTGAAGTAGGTTATGATTTTCCTATACTGTTGGACTCTTCCAATATTTATTTTCTCTCAAATAGAAAGGTTTATTTCACTCTTAAAAAACTTCTAAGGCAGTTTTACATCCTGAATTTTATTTATTTATTTTTTTATAGTCATATTTTGACTGAATTTTAATGTAAGATATTAGTATCTTAAAAAATGTGCTTGTAAGTGGCTCAGCAGTAAAGAATCTGCCTGCAGTGCAGGAACTGTGGGAGATGTGGGTTCAATCCCTGGGTCAGAAAGATCCTCTGGAGGAGGAAACGACAACCTACTCCAGTATTCTTGCCTGGGAAATCCCATGGGCAGAGGGGCCCAACAGGCTACAGTCCATGGGGTCGCATGGAGTCAGACACAACTGAGGCGATTGAGCACACATGTTTTAAATAAGAATTACAATAAGAATTTCTTTGAAGCTTGTCCCTTCTTTATTAAGAATAAATGCATATGTATCTGGTCATAATTGCAATGATATAACCTTTCTAAAATCTTATTACTTAGGCTACTTGCCCATCTGATGGTGAAAGTTATTATATTCAGTTGCCCTAGAAAAAGAACTCCAAGGAATTCAACAATAGCTTTCCTCGGAGGGATTTCCCAGGCAAGAAATACTGAAGTGAGTTGCTATTTCCTTCTCCAGGGGATCTTCCTGACCCAGGGGCTGAACCTGGGGCTCCTGCATTGCAGACAGATTCTTTACCGATTCAGCCACCAGGGAAGTCCTTTGTGTGCAGCCCTTTGCGTTTAAGTCAGCCTTGTGAATGGTCTTGGTCAGCTCACAGGAGGAGGGCCACAGGGAGGACATGCCTCTATTTCTTTCCTCGAGAGTCAACTAAGGAAATAGAAAAGAAAAGCACAGTTCCAAAGACACCAAGCTCAGAACCTGAAATTTAATTATTAGGAGAATCTATCTCATTGGTTGGTTGTAATTCACGGAATCACATTTACTAACTGATTCAACAGATCCTTGTGTATCACCCGGCATTGTTCCGGTCCAAACTGTTTCTTTCCTCTCATGTTTGTTTCCTTCCCTATAATTCCTAGGTAGTTATTAATTCACGTGCTTAAAACAGCCTTCCATGTTTCATACTGACCCGTAATTATGAGTGTGGAGAGTGGAGTTAACATCATTCTTATTGAATTTAGCCAATGTGATTTAAATTGTCTTTCTGCCTCACCTACTTAAAATAGCAGAATTCTTCCCCTAATCCTTTGTCACTTTCCACCCCCCTTATTCCATCTTGTTTTCCTTCTTGGCACTTAAAGCTATTTGTCATATTAAATATTTGACTGGGTCTGTTGTCAGTCTACTAGGATATAAGCACTCTATGACGAAAACTTGGAACCTATCCGTTTGGACTGGAACCGTGCCGGAAAATACACAAGGATTTGTTGAATCAGTTAATATGATTTTATGAATCACAACCAGTGAATGAGATACAGATTTCCCTTATATTTAAATGTTAGGTTCTAAGCTTGGTATCTTTGGAACCTGTACTTTTCTCTTTCTGGCCTCAAACACTATCTTCGTATTCTGCTGGAGGAGAAACTCCTAAAGAACATTATTTTGGAGGAAGGAAGGCAGTAAGTGTGGGTGTCAGATTATCAGGTAAACACTGGAACCATTTTTGCCTATGATTGGGAATGTTTATTTTGTTCAAATGTATGTTTGGTCTGACCTTGGAGTTAGAGTTACTTAAGAAGTTGCATAAATGTTAATGAATGTTTATAATGTGGACCATAAGCTGAAGGCACTTAAAATATAAATATTTGAGCCATATGTTAGAAAATAACCAGAGCATTGCAGCTATTTAGGATTGTGGAGGGAAATTGCCTGATTTATTGACGAGAGCTGGGAATTTTGGAGTCCTGGGTTCTATTTCCATTCCTGCTTTTGACAGCACTTCACAAAAGGTCTGTTGAATAAATGTTTAATAGGCAGAGCTAATCCCTCTTAAAAATACTTTTATATCACTTAGACTTCTTGTGTTCCAGTTGCTCTGGCTTTATTGATGTCTTAGTCTGCTTGCAAGTTCTTTTCTTTTAAACCCATTGAGATCCTCACTTTAGTGCCTGTGTATATGTACTTGTGGGGAGTTTGATTCCATCTTATCAGTACCTCATTAGCATTTTTCTACTTCATGTTTGTATAAGGTTCACCTAAAAACACACACACACACAAATGAATGTGGTACTTAAAATATAAACTAGTATAACTGTACTTAATGTAGAAATCTTACAAAAGAAAAGAATGAAAGATGAACTGGAGAGATTTTTGATGGCACTAGGGAATGTTCTTCCCCATGAAAGTAACCAAAGATGAGAGCTTGCTTCAACGCAAAGAAAGCAAAGAGGCTGAACCTCTCGATAAATCTTGAAAGAAGACAGCTAGGCACAAACAAGGTACCTATTTTAAGAAAGCCCCTTCACCACCATTAGTGTTATCAGGGCTTTCATGTCTGACTTCTGTCTGGGGTGTGTTGGGTGAATTTTTAACTGAGCAGGCTTTCAACTGGAGCAGTGGAACAGACTATAAACAACAGCTAAAACCACTTCAGAATTCCAGAGGCCTGACTCAACTCCGTTTCTCATTCTCGGTACTTGCCCCTCTTGCTGGGGTTTCTTGAGGGGTGGTCCTGGGACCATCAGCATCTGATCACCAGGGGCCCTTGATAAAAGTGCTAGAAGTTCAGGTTTTACCTGTGGACCTGCTGAATCAGAAACCACGGGGGAAGAATTTTGAAATCATTTTTAACAGGCACCACTCAGGTGACTCAAATACATTGCAATTTGAGAAGCACTGGTGTATTATTCCTAGTTGAGTGCTGACCCTTGTCTTAAGGTAGTGGTTGATTTTTATATCTTCTTCTGGACCGCAGTAGTGCTGTGAATAGAGGGAAGAATTAAGGTTGTAGATGGAGAAGCTATATGCTCATTTCCTCTGTGGGCCTGCTCTCTAGTGGGATGCACTGTATCTACCAAACTTTAACATACTGGTGTGTATTTGTAAGGAAAACCTCTGTAGATAGGAAAGAGCAACTGAGCTCAGCAAGATGGTACCCACTGATGCACTTAAACACTCTGACCAGGATGCTTTCTGGGTAACCAAGCCAGATGCCTTGAGTGTTCAGCGTGTGTGTGTGAGGGGGGCTGAAATTTCAGTTCTGGGTGATTTTAAAAATGAGATTGGTGTAGAATCTTCTCTTGTAAAGTAGCAGGTGTGGGTCTTGGAAGAGGGTTCACAATAGAAATACTGTTGGAAGTCCTAAAATGGAACATAGGATAGTTGCACCCTTTGTGATAGTTCAACGAGGAGTTTCTGTAAGGGTCTCAGTTTTCTAATATGTGAAAGACATCCTCTCTACTGTAGGAATACAGTCTCCCCGAGACTTTCAGCAGGGGAACAGGCTTGAAAACCTATTAGTAAGGAATTCAAGGGGTTTTAAGTAATCACGGAAAAACTGAGTTTCCTTGTCTGACATTGGGCACCTGCAGCAAGAGGGGAAAAAGCAGTTTCCTCAGTTGATTTAAGTCAAAAAAGAAAGTTGGTGTGCCCAGCTTCCATTACATCATCTGTAAAGAGAGTTCATGGGGGATCTTTGCAAGTCAGGTTCCCTGCATGATGTGATGGAGAGAGTGACTAAGATTCTGAACTTTTTCTCTATGCTTAGCCTTCACCATTGCCCATTTGAAGGGGGATTGCTTAGTTGAAGCCTGATAGGGAGAACTAATTTACTTTGATTTAGGAGGATGGCTAGGTCATGAGAATTGGTTGAAATACTTTAAGAAACTCTTGCATTAGATCGTGTTGCGTTTTTTTAAATTAAATTGAAGGGTTTGAAGAGACCTGGGGAAGAGACAAGTATGCTGTTTGCACTGATGTGACAAGACATAAGAACTTACAGCTGTAGGGCAAAGGAAGAGCTGGGCTCAGCTGTTAGAAGAATTGTGCATACAAATGGAACTGGTGTGTTGGCCATCTTGGAAGCTGGTGGAACTTATTCCAGATGTGTGGATTCAAGGAAGTTGCATTTTCAGGAGAAGTTCATGGGTCACCTAGAGAACCAGTCCTGCCTGAAATTCCTGCTGCTGCCTTTGGAGTTAGACGCTTGTTGAATTCCAGCACAAAATTTAGATTCTGCCTCTGTCTTGCAGGCTTGTGGGAAAGCCGGTGGTGGTTTAATCGCTAAGTTGTGTCCGACTCTTGCGACCCCATTGTCTTAAGATGGGACATCTTGTCCATGCGATTGTCCAGGCAAGAATACCGGAGTGGGTTGCCATTTCCTTCTCCAGGGGATCTTCCCAACCCAGGGATTGAACCCGGGTCTCCTGCACTGCAGGTAGATTCTTTACCAATTGAGCTACCAGGGAATTCCCTGCCTCGGACAATATTTCTAAAGCCTCCATTCAGTTCCTGGTGCACAATGAATACTTGACAAAATGTGGTTCCACTCCATGAAAATAATGTGCGAATGGAAGAAAAGGAATTACTTGAGAAATGCTAAAGCATTCTTGCTGCCAGTGACCTTCGAACCGTTTTTCCTCCTTCCAGTTTTTACTGCAGACAACTCCTGTGTGACCTCTTCTCTTTTCGCACTGCGTGCAATTGTGTGGGAGCCTGGTTTCCTCAGGAACTCTTTGGCCTTTAGATAGCACACTGAGTGGATTCATCTATGAATATTCTTGCCCTTGGAGTTTGGAAGTGGGGGTCATGGAGCAGAAAACACTGTATTAGTGACAGAGCCTGTGCTCGTGCATGGGACAGGGCTAGAGACAGCAGGACTGAGAGGTGAGGAGGGTTGGTTTTTTTTTAATCCCCAATAAATAATCTGTAATCTCAGACATTTCAACAGAGCAGGCTCATGGTTTTGTTTTGAACTCCTTCCTCTGTGTGGGTTTTCTTTTTCTGTTTTTAAAGCATAGGATGGGTGAAGAACCCAGCTATAGCGACTTCATGGAACACCTGTCTGAGGACCTGCCCAGGAGCTGGGTGTTGGATAGCCCTTCTGGCTGGGGTGGTGAAGAATGAATAGACAGTTGCACGTTGCTAGAAACTCTGGAGGCCCTAGTAAATGCGGAGAACTCATGAGGGGGGGAGGGGAATCTTCAGCTTCAGATGTTTTGACTTCTGCTTTTATTGCTTGGGCTTTTTGAGAAGCACAGCTTGACTTAAGATTAGCCGAAGCAGCATCTTAATTGAACAAGTAACAGCTATTGGGACGACCAAATATAATTAACTTTGATGTTTTCGAATTCCTTTTCCATTCTTTGCTTTGCCTGTGCTTTGATCCTTAATGATGTGTGCACAATGAATTGCCCTGGATGAGAAATGCCTGTGTTCATATTAAATATTACCAGACCATTCTTTTCATTGAGTGCTGGGGCATTTTCACCTCATGGCAAGATGAATTGGTAAGGAACGCACTGTACTCCGGTAAGTATGTTTTCAGTTGAAATAACAGCCAGTCACATCACAAACTCAGGGACAGAATAAACTCTCTCCCAAGGCCTAGACAAATATTTGTGATGTTAGGAAATGCAGTAGGTTGTGGAGCTAGATCCAAAAGATGGAAAATTTCACTCAGTTATTAATCACGAAGCAAGCTCACTAGCTTTGCACTTACTTGTGTGTAACTTTGCCTGTGGTATTCCTGACTTGGATAGCTGCAAATTCACTAGGTGTTCATGTTCCTGCAACTTTTGTTCCTCTTATTGTAAATTTAAAGTTAATGATAAAAATTGAACCTATTACTCAGGAATCAGAAGATAGGTGCTGTGGTTCTCTGGTCACTTGTTACTTGTATTGTTTTGGGAAAGTCAGTTGCCTGAACCTCAGTTTTCTTACCTGTAAAGTGGGATTGCTATGGGATCAAATGAGATAAATATGTGAAAATTTCTTGAACACATTAAAATTCCTTGTAAATAGGGTTCTAGAGTTACGCATGGAGAAGGGCAGCCCAGACTAAGCAGAATAGCATGTGTGCCGCTTTTTCAAGGTGTAATCCTTTATCTCCCACATCCTTAGTAAGAAATTCCCTTCTTTAGGTGTCTCCCCTTCATGTAAGTCTGTTTCCACCTGTCTTATCATTATATCTTTCATTTTGGAACCTGTGGCTATTAGGTGACAGACTGGAGTACACTGATAAATTGTTTGAAAATTGTTGCTGGTTCAATAAGCCACAGTCAGTCAGAAGAAGTAAATACAACTTTTATGGGTTTTCATCATTTCTTCCTTTCCTTTACCCATCGTTTTGGAACAGAAATGCTGAAATTTTGGCACATCAGCCCACATTTCTAGGTCAAATTATGGACACAGGCATTTGGACCCATTTTTATCCAGAAAATGATGTTTTTTAAAAAATTTTGTTTTCAGGATGAGCTGATTTGGAAGCATGTGTTTAATTACCTTTTTCATTTAAGGCTTAAGGACTGAAATAAGCGCCTCCAGATTTATTCTGCTCTTGTACCCATTATGTGTGTTGAAACTGGGTTCTGCTGTAATTTGGTGTGCATTTTTATATTTGGATTATCATCTCACTGGTTGTTAGTTCAGGCAGGTGAGTTGAAGCAATTCCTTGAAGCTTGATTGCTTCATTACATACACATCCACTCATTTCTCATGTAAAAACCATGAACCCTTCACACATATGACCTAATCCTTGCAGTGAGTGTGTTAGTATTAGATGACTGCACTGGCATTTAGAAGAGTCCCCCTCCCCAGCTGTCTTAGATGTGTTTTGTTTTGTTCTGTGTGACATCAAATTTACACTTGTCCTTTTTCTCTTAGAGACAAGCTGTGGGAAGGAAAAGGCAAGATCATAACATGAAGATTGAATGTGTTTCTCAATCTTCACATCCTTAACTGGTCTCTTTGATGCATTTGAGTTCGCTCTGAAATGTTCGGGGAGGAAGGAAGGCAACCAGTGATAATCAAAGGGGAAGAAAGCTCAGGGTAGGACTCGGTGACATTTGAGGCTGAGTTTTGGAGCCGTTGCAAGAGTTATTGCTGCCTGGGACTGTTTGGCCTGGCGACATGTCAGAGCCATTAACTTCAGAATAACAGACCCTTTAAGAGAATGTCCTCTTTTAAAAAATTCCTTGTTAATTTATAGAAGGGGAGAGGAGGCGTTAGGGAGCAAAGCTGGGAGCCTGGAGCTGAGTTTAGGAAAAAACACATGCACATGAATGCTGGGATTATGTGAAAAATTAAAAGAGAAAAAGGAAAAAAAAAAACAGCAAAAAACCCCAGCTCTGCCTCTGTTCTCACCGGCTTGTCCTACTGGACATGTAATCGCCTCCTTGGTGATGGCTTTGGAAGCTTAGTCCCTAACGTGGATCCCAGACGGGAAATCTTCAGCTCTAATTAAGCTTTGGCTTATTTTGATTCTCTTCCAACCTTGTGGTTCGGATAGCTTTGTGTATATAATCTTTTGCTAGCAGCTTTTCCCACAGTCAGGAGAACGTACCTCTGCAGTGTTGATCCTTACCTGAAAGGCTTTGGCCACCATCTCGCAGGAAGTGGCTGACTGATGTGCAGGCCTCTCCTGCTGGTCCCTTCACTGTATTTGGGAAATGGAAAGAATAAACCAGCCGGCATTATTAATAGATGAATGGGAATAGACAGGACTGTCTGGTTTCCCGCAGCCATGAGAACACATGAGGGTTGGCCATTCCTTTTTCTCGTAAATATGTTTTTTTTTTCCTGCCTTCCCCTTTCTGGGGAGAACAGGAGGGATGGATGAAGACAGAGTTTAATCTACTAATGAAATC
Source organism: Ovis aries (assembly GCF_016772045.2). NCBI lineage: Eukaryota > Metazoa > Chordata > Mammalia > Artiodactyla > Bovidae > Ovis > Ovis aries. The sequence continues at coordinate 35,590,541 of NC_056073.1, read as the reverse complement.
GTTTGAAAATAGTTGATCCTGCCCATTTGTCATGTGCTCAGATGCAAAGGAAGGAAGAATGTCTTCATGTTGTTATTGCGAGGCAGCGATGTTGTTGCCATGGTGCTGTGTATGCAGTACCCTGTAGCAGAGGAAAAAGAGCCTAATGTGGGTCCTGGGGAGGCTGAGGGAAACCATCCTAAGAAAGTGTCATTTTTGGCTGAGAATTCAAGTAAATATTTGCAAGCTTTTGAAGTGCAGTGGGGTGTTTTTGTAGAAGGAACATCATAGAAAATGATATGGGGAATGAAGAGATCTGTCCACAAGTAGTTGACAATTTCTAGAAGGCATTCACTTGCTTATTTAATATATATTTATTGTGTACTTATTTGCACCAAGTGCTGTCCTAGGTACCACGAGTTTTACTGGTGAACAGGCTGAGAGAGTCAATAGACTCTTGTGATGGATTGCCTTTGGGAGGGGACATCTCAAGGTATTTAACACGGACACCGAAATTTTTTAAAATTTGTTTTTGGCTGCACTGCGTGTTCACTGCTGTGCACAGGCTTTCTCTAGTTGCAGTGAGTGGGGCTACTCTCTACTTGTGGTGTGTAGTCTTCTCATTGCTTTTGCAGAGCACGGGCTCTAGGGCGTGTGGGCTTCAGTGGATGTGGTGCACAGGCTTAGTTGTTCCGTGGCATGTGGAGTCTTCCTGGACCAGGGATCAAGCCCATGTCCCCTGCGTTGGCAGGTGGACTCTTAACCACTAGACTGCCGGGGAAGTCCTGGACACCTGGATTGATGGTGGTCCATCTACCAATCGAGGAGGAGCCGACTAAGCTTTGGGGGTGGGATGGGGAGCAGAGGTGGCCACGATGTGGGTGGGAGATGATGAGACCCTTTGGCTGCACTCCCTTGATGGATCTCAGGGGGTGTAGTTGGATGTACAGCTTTGGAGTTCAGAGCAGAGGTCTGGTTGGGGGATACAAATCTGAGGTTGTTACAAGTGTTTAGATGGATTTCCCAGGTGGCACTAGTGATAAAGAATCCCACCTGCCAATGCAGGAGACTCAAGAGGTATGGATTCTATCCCTGGGTTGGGAAGATCCCCTGGAGCAGGAAACGGCAACCTGCTCCAGTACTCTTGCCTGAAAAATCCCATGGATGGAGGAGCCTGGCAGGCTGCAGTCCCTAGGGGGTGCAGAGAGTCAGACACGACTGAGTGACTGAACATACTAATGTATAGATGGTAACTGAAATGATGGATGAGACTGACTAGGGAAAGAGCAGAAACTAAGGAAGGAAAAAGGCTTCTGGGCCAGTGTCACTGAACAACATTTCATGGCCAGGTAGGAGGGGATGAACTCCTAAACCATACTAAGACTCAGGAATGAAAGGAAGGTAAGAAAAATCGGGGGACTGTGTTGCTATAAAAGTCAAGGGAAAAGAGCATTAAAGGAGACACCAACTGCAGACAGAAGATGAAAAAAGTCAAATGTCTACTGGATTTAGAGACATAGATCAGGGTCACTTTGGAGGTATGCATGTGGAGTGATTGAGCTAGATCGTTGGACAGAGGAGGCTGATTGTATTTATTTATTTAGGGTGTAATTGATTGGAGGAACACTGCTGGCATTAGGGAGCAGAGCCCAAGGTGGAGAGGATGGAGGAACTTTGCGATGCATGGGCTAGGCCTGTGCTTAACATGCTTTCCTTGGAGGGTGGGTAGGTGGCAAGGCTGTGAGTTCTCGTTTGGGCATGCTGATGCTTAGATTCCTGTCTTATCTGTAAGTGGAGGTATGACTATAACCATAGGTGATGTACTTTAGGAGGAGAGTAGTCTAGAGATTAGAATGAGACTTACTCATAAAAGGTGGTAGCTAAAGCTGTTCAAGTGGTAGATTGTTCCCTGAGGAGCGTACAGAACTTGCATTAAAATAAATATATGTGGACTTGCTTTTCCTCCCTGTTTTTAAGCAAATTTTACTCCCTGAGTATTCAAGACTCCTTTTGGGCGTGGTGGTTTCGATTATTGGAAGACAGCATGAATTGAAAAATCAAATAAAGGAGATGTCGTTGTCTTTGCTGAATAAGCTTATTTGGGGTGTAGCGTGGGAGACCCCTAAACCTGATATACGACATGCCTTGTGTTTCGTTGCTCAGTCCAGTCTGGGGACCAAAGATGTGCCTGAAAGAGGCTGGTGACATGGATTATGACATTGGATTATGACATAGGAAGAAAGTTTAGAGAAATGGCATCTATGAGACTTCCTGGAATTGATTTAATTTTTTTTGAAACTTTTGCATTTTCCTTTTCCTTAGCAATACACATATTCTAGCCTTTGAAATGACCATCCTTTGGGTTGAGACATTAGTAAGGAGATTCTAGCATTGTTACCTAATAGTCACTTCCCAGGCAATTCCTTCCTTTCACTCATTCACATCTGAACTTGCAAATAAAATACAAAATTAAACAGACTGACTTTGTTTAGCTGTTGACCTCTGTGTGTCAGAAATCACACCATTCTGTTTTATCCTCCTTTCTCTCTGTTAAGAGAAGTCGCAAAGTTATTCCTGAAATGAAATCTGTGTATTTCTCTCTTTCCTCTGATAATTGAGTAACAAATAGGGCAAGTGCTTTTTCAAATGTGTCTTAGTCAACAGTAAATGCCTTGAGTTAGAAGTCCAAGGTCTCCAGCCCTTAGCAAGGTTTTCACTGCTGGTGAGTTTCACTTTTGCAGCTTACAATCACAAAGTCATAGCCTCTCGAGACTGACTTCACAGGGGAGAGTCAACATATTTAAAAGCCTTGCTGCAATGCCAACTGGGGTTAATGTTGTGTCAGCATTTCCATCCTAATTCCCAACATTTGAGGGTTTATAATGAGACTGTTAAGTTTCACCACAAACTGAAGCTTGGTATGTAAGAGTGGAGCCTGAAGCAAACTTTGTCATGAAAAAAAAAAAAATGCAGTTTCTCTATAAAACCACTAATAAAGAAGCAAAGCTAGTGATTATTGTTGTTATAGTACCCAAGCTGCTTGGTTTACTTAATACTGCAGGGACATTAGTTTGTAACATAAACCAATCACTGTGGGAGTTTGGGAAAAAGACAATGAATGTGAATATTTAATTTTGAAGGGTGTCTGAGCAATTGAAAACATTTTCTTCTCAATTTTAGTATAATTTTCAAGGCTTGTTTGTCTAACTGTCCCGTGGGGCAACAAAAATGCTTGGGACTCATGATAATAAACTTGATAGAAATACACAAATGCTGAGGACCTGAGGCAAAGCCCTTTTTTCTCATGCTAGGAACCAGAGCCACGACACAGGTTGATGGGGTTGCTGTGTAACCCGGGGCTGCCCTCAAGTTGGGGCTGTCTGGACTGAATAATGTGCTTCCACTTCCAGGTGAACTTGATCCTGAAGGACTGTTGTAGGGAGAGCAGATACCTTGAGAGATATATTTGTATGCAGTAATGATGATGGATTTCTGTAGATCCACCCCTGTGCTCTGGCCTCCCTTGTGACTAGTTGGAAGCATATGCAAGATGCTAATTTGAGTTAAGCACAAAATGTATGGCCTTGGAACAGAAGCAGAGTGACTCACATACGGATGAACCCATGACTCTGGCCTCTCTAACACTCTACGTTTAAATCACCTAAATTGCTTAGCCCCCTGGGTTAATGGAATGAAAGCTAAAGATAACCTTGTGTGGGTCAAGTCCTGCCAATCTTGTCCTCCCTGCACTGTGTTGTCCATTGACATTTATTCCATTTTTCTTTTTACCTTGTATTGACTCATCTCTCTCTTTTTCCCCCCATCTTCATCACCTCTACTTGATGGATCTTCTCTTTGCTCTTCCGTAGTCCAATAGTTTAGACCCAGGAGCTATTTGTAGAGATCCTGCTAAATGCTAGATGATGAGCTCCATGTTATCACATTCATTCCAGAATTTTAATGTGTGTGTATATGTGTGTGTGCGCGCTCAGTCGTGTCTGACTCTCTGTGACCCCATGGACTATAACCTGCTAGATTCCTCTGCCCTTGAAAATTTCTAGGCAAGAACACTGGAGTGGGTTGCCACTTTCTACTCCAGGGGATCTTCCTGACCCAGGGATTGAACCTAAACCTCTTACGTCTCCTACATTGGCAGGTGGATTCTTTACCACTGGTGTGACAATGAAATAACATACATACATATATACGTGTATGTGTATGTATATACACATATAATTAACAAATATGTATTAACAAATAAGCTGAGGTATAGTAAATATAAGAGTTTATTTGAGCAAAGATTGATTCGCATTGGGCAGCATCCAATCTAGGAGGCAGAAAGAAGCTGTAGAAAATGAAAGACTTTTATGGTTAGAAGGGAGCAGAAACAGGGAAGTTATAATGGACAACAAAATTAGGTTATTGCAAGGTTACTTTCCTCTCAGGGATGGCAGGGCTCGGTCAGGCACCTAACTTGTGCCAGTCAGGTGAAATCTGACTGAGTGGTTTAAGATTCCATTTCTGGGTGAGCTGAAACTCTAAGTTAAGCCTCATTTTGATAATATGGAGCTTAGCATATATGACTCCATTTGGGGACTTTTTTTCTGAACAGTAGTTATGTTGGTTAGCAGACTCCAGATATTTCTGCAACTGAAAAACATACCCAGTTATGCTGTTTAGGTTACAGAAAATTCTAATGAATTAGAAAAATCCTCTTTGGTAACAGGGCACTTGGTTGGTGAGCAGATGAGGGCAGGCTGCATGTCCTGCTCATCCCTTTACTTAGGGCACAGGCATGTAGGGCAACCCTGTGGGGTGACCCTGAGGATGCTGTCAATGGTCATTATGCCACTTTTCAATGTGTTTTTCTCTATTACTCAGTGTGACCCCAGTTGTAGGAAAAAAAGTCACAAATACTCCAGGGATAACAAAGTATTTTTAATATAATGCAAAATTCTTTGATATGTGTGTATTCTGTATAGCTATGCATGCATATAACTGAACTTTCAGATGTCTAGAAGGAGCAAGTGGTCTGAGGAAATACTTGTGCAGATACCTGACTGTTCATATTATATGTGACTTGCAGGCAAGTGTTTGCCAGGCCTCTGAGCATGACCTATGGTCCTTTTTTCCCCACTCTCAATATTTTAGAAGGTAAGTTTCAAGCACAGACACTATTTTATATCAAGTGCTACAAGTGCCTAGGGTAGGCGCCTTCTATTCTTGAAGTGTAATGGTTGTCAATTGGAATTATATGCCTGGATAAATAAGTATGTTAGTCATTGTTTTGTTTTTATGTAACTCATATCCTAGCTTTCTCTGCAAATCCAGTGACTTAACTATAATTAGATAAATTAAGAACTAAACCCAGGATATAGGGAAACTAGGACTACTTAAGATACTGAGTTTATTGTGGACTCCTTTGTGAGTGTTTAGAAATGGGCTTTATTAATCGTACCTTCTCCATACCTGCTCCTTTTCCATACTCAGTCATTTTCTGTCTCCTTTGTATGGAGAACAAGACCCATAGTGTTGATAAAACCACATCCTCCTCTAATCTCAACTGTTTCATATTAGTGCTATAAACACTATGCTGACGCAGCCTATTAGTTGGGAATGTAAGCGAACATCACTATGAATCTTCTGCTCCAGATAGGAGACGTTACTTTTGCATAGAGACTAAAGCATATGAAGTGAGATGCAAACGATTCAGATAAAATGCTCATAAGAACCGACTTAGGTCATTGTAAACATAAGGAACAATTTGGCTATCTTGGAGTACAGTGTTTGAGTATAAAACGTTAACTCTGGAAGTTGTCTTTTTCCTTTGGAAATGATGGGCAGTTCCTTAGCAGTGACTCACTTCCTGTTTGGGGGGACAGGACGTTAGATAACTGGGAAGGCCTGTATATGTCTACTGGCTTTGCAAGTGGGTCAAGTTTCCGTTGCTCATCGAGGAACGGGGAATCAAGTTTTGCCTCTTGTTAAACAAGAGCAGTCTTCTTAGAAACAGAAAGCTGTTCTTTAGTGGTGGTTTACCCATAAAATCTGTGGGTCTATTCTGTGACCTTGGCTTTACTTTTTTATAAAATTATAAATTTCAGTTGATCTTCTCTACAAGTAACAATGACAGTTCATGTGTGTAAGAAGTGACTCATAGCAACTTACAGATGCATTTCCTATACAGACCACTCCCCAACTTGCCAAGGTGTCTAATAATGAGTCTTAAGTAGGATTTAAAATTCCTTTCCTTAAATTTTAAACCTATCTTATTTCTGTCGTACGCTTCAAATGCCCAATGAAAATAACACCCTTATTAGATCTGACCATTGATTTCTTCCAAATAGTATTCTTTTCCCATCAGTGGGGACTACATCCTTGGGCTTGGGGAGGGGAAGAAAGGAACATGGTTGTTCTTCAAGGTGGTGTTCTCATATTTTGAGACTACCCCTTACACATTTCTTAAACTTTTTCTCATGAATTAGAAGCAGACATGATGATCCTTCATTATACAAAGGGATCACATAAAAATGGATTTGAATGAAAAGACAAACGTTTACTGTGAGATGAGTACAAATGGTACCTCCTAAGATATCTTATATACCAACTGCTTGGTTACACTGAGGAAAGAATTCACAATAAAGATGACAAAGGAAGTAGATACTGTGATACATAAACGTACATGAAGGCTTGAGTTCACCTGTGTCTATTGGATCAGATGATTGGACAATTATTATCCAATGTTCTTATGATTGACCATACAGTTTAACTGTATAGCCTGTGAAAGCATGATGGGTCCACGTTCAGTGTGCCATTTCTGACTTGTGGATGTTAATATGTATGTTGGATTGGAGCTGGAAATCCTAAGGTACAACCAACAGCCTTCCCTTTGAAGAACTGGGGGAAAGAAAGACGAGGTTACAAGCATGGAACATTGATAAGGGAGTGTGGTTATAATAAATAGGATGCATATTTTTGATGTCTCACTGCCTCTTGCACCTGGCCACATCTGGTCCTCCCTTTGCTTGCACACCCATGATACCATTGGCAAGTAAGTCCAGGCCTCAGGATGCTCACCAGCTCTTGCACCCTGTGTCAAGGCTAATTCCATTACCGAGATTAGCTGCATGTGAATAACTTATCTATGACAATTAAAAAAGCCACAGTTGGCTTTTTTTTTTTTTTCTTTTCTGTTGCCAGCCTGCCACTGTCTGCAGTCGTTAGTTGGCCTGTGCTGAGGGAATATAAAATTTAAAATCATTCTAAACTAAACTTAATTAGGGAGAGAAGTTTGTTGCCAACTTACCACCCTCATATAATACAACTAAAACCAAATGGAAATGATTTTTGGATGATCCAAATTAGTTTCCTCTTCTGCCAAATACCATGGAGCCCCAAGATTAGAGAGTAACACAAGGCCTCCTAATAGGTAGGTTTTGGAAAGGATTCTCTTCATCTTAGGAAAGGGCATTGGGAAGAATGCCCTTTTAGGAGCACTTAAATATTTATTTTTGGATTTTTGATACCAGCATATTGGCTTCTAATTTGTTCCTTCATTGTTGAGCACTCAGATTTTCCTCTCTTGCTTTTGATTTTTATCTTGACAAATTTCTATAACTTTGAAAATAACAGCACCCATTGCTTAGCATATGGGACAGGACTCTTGTTTCCCTTTTGTGTGTGGTTTCTTTTGTTTTTAAGAAGGCAAGTAAAACTTTTTTTTTTTTCTTTTCTCCCTGTTCTTCTAAGCCCCAGTGACCTAAGGATTATGAGGTCTTAGGTCAGATTCTTTTCTTCTTTGCTTCACACACAATTGTCTTTCCCTTACATTGGGATCCTTGTGACTTGAATGGGGATTCTGCAAGGAGCAACATGTATGTGGGTTGTGTATAAAATATTAAGTTTTAAGATGTGGCAGGAAGAATCTCTATGCTTTGGCCTAGGTGGGGGCATGTAAGAAATAAGATGATTTTGAGTACATAGCCCCTAAATAACAAGGACCTCAATTCCTCTTTTCCCCTTGAATCTGATGGTTTCCTTTGGACCCAACTTAGTGATGAAAAGGGTCAGGCTACAGTCACTGTCTTTGCATGTTTTTGGCATGTAGAAAAGGAGGCTTGTCAGAGCCAAACCAAAAGAAGCTTGTAGACACTGAATTTGCCCTGAGCAGATTATTAACTTTTTTTTTCTCCTTGTACATTATTAAATCTGTTGGAAAGAGACATCAGCTCGAGAGCTGTCACTCTGGCTCCAGGCCAGCATGCCAAATTCTGTCATCTTCTGTGGCATGGCCAAGCATCTTTATTACATGTTACAATTCTGGGATTGGGCTGGATCCAGCAGTCCTGATACAGCATCAGATGGTTAGGGGTGTGGAAAAGGAAAAGGGCTATATTCATCTCCTGGCGAGGTTTTGCGAGAACTGTCAGAGCAGTATGTGTGTTGCACTTGTCTAGGGCACAGATTTCTTTTTTTTTTTTTCCTTCATAGATGCCATAAACATCTTGTCTGTGCTGTCTCGAATTTGAATCACATTATCCGTTTCTGCTCATACAGATTGAGTTTAGACTGAAGACAAATTTGGGCCATACTCCCGTTCTGGGCACCGCATTTCCCAGCAGCTTGGTAGTTAGGACCAGCCTTGAGAGCAGTGTCAGCATCACAGATGTGCCGGTTTCATTCCATTGCCCTGTTCCTGGGGCCCTGTGATGACGTTTGGCTTCCATCGATCTGAAGGAGTGGGGAGCTCCACTCATGAACGGTTGTGTCTGCACTGGCCCAGGACTGACCATTGCAGGGTTAACTTTTTCTCTCTCCTTCAACATTGCTTTAGAGTGGGAGGAAGTGATGGAAATAGAGAATAGTTTGAAAAAAAAAAAAAGAGGGGGAAAAGGATTGCATTCATTTCTTGAGTATAGGGAGCCTTGACCCTGTCTTTTGCAAGCAGTCTCTCTTTCCTGCCCTTCGGGTATTTTGCAGATGAAGCCTTGGCTTTGGTTTGTCAGTGAGGACTATTGTGAAGCTCTAGAGGGCATTCAGCAGCAGCTTTGCAGGAAGCAGTGACACAAGGTCCCAGGCACTCTCCCCCACTTTCCACTTATTGTTTTGGAACTGTCAGAAAATGGGCTGGGATGAGGAAGAAGAGAGACTGAGGTCCCCTCCCCCCCTCGCCACTCCCGGTTTGGCTGCTGAATGAAAGCAGGCACTTTATTTAGAAGTGAGTAGAGAGGGAAATGCAGCTTAGGGTTGACACCCTTCTGGTGCTTACCCATAAATATGAAATGGTGTTAGAACACCCCACACCAGAGAGCTTTCTGATTGGCTGTTGGTGATGTCATCTTGTCATTAATATTGGGCTCAGAAAATAAACTGATCCGCCTGTTTTCTTTTTCTTTCTTTCCCTCTTTTTTTGAAAAGCTGAAACGTCTAAAATCCATTTTGTAATCTAAAATGAGGCACTTCAGTCAGAGCGTTTTGAAAGAATATTCCATTTCTCATGTGTTCAGAGTCGTTTTGGCCTTCACTTGAGAGCCGCCATAATCAGCCACAAGTATTCAGCCTGACTTGTCTTATTGCTTCAAAGTAAGGCAGGCGCTTTTCAACACCTGGGCACCAACAGTTGCCATCTGCCCACATTAAGTGCTAATGCGGTAGATGGGGATGCTTTCCTGTGTCAGCCTTCAAATGTTCAGAGTCCGGGTTGACACTTCTGGGGACAGGAGGGATGTGGATGGGTAATGAAAAGTACTTTTTACAATTTTCTCAAGCCTTAATTTTATTTCTCTCTCTCTGATAACCCTGCAGTTAAATGTAAACTGGCCCGCTTTTCCACTTCATGCATGCTCATCTCATCATCTAATTATATGATGGTGTTTCAGCTGAGGGATCACACTTGTGGCATGTCCAGACTGTGTGTGTGTGTGCGCATGTGTGTAAAACCCAAAATCATTCTTTCTACGCAGGACTGGAATTCTCAGAAAAGCCACTGCCCCAGCATTTCTTTGACCCCTGCATTGATTCGTGACCCTTGGAGGTCTGGGAAGGTTTGACAGTCTTCATTCCCTCCTGCCTCTCTCTGATGGAAGAGAGATACGTTGTGTTTCGATTAGCTTTTGGGAAGCACTTTGAGTAAATATAGCTCTATGTGTTTTTTAAGGAATGAAATCTAGAACTGTCCTTTGGGAGGGGAAGCCATGATTCTTTATCGTCATAAATTTTGGCTAGAATTATGGTTATGGAAATTAACTTGGCTTATGAAGAATCATTTAATAACGCCCTCCTTTGTCAATATTTTCTTAGGGAGAATCTCATAATATCATGAACAAATGTCATATAAATTCACTCCTCTTCTCCAGAAACTGTTTCTTACTATGAAAGTGAACCTAGGGTTTACTTCATCACTGAAGAAATGGTTCTCCAAGGTTATTTTGTGCACCCCATGGCTGTGTTGTTTAGATTCTCAAAATGCAGAGCAAGCAGGTGTAACTGATTTATGCCATGCAGTTATAGCTCTCCTTATAGGGAGATGTCGCCCTGCTTCTCAAAATTTCCCTCATTTTAGCAAGGTTAGAAACCACAGACTTAGTGGCCGCTGGGGTCAAAGGGAAAAGAAACAATGAGTCCCATTCATTCTTATAAGTCGTTGTTGTTCAGTTGCTAAGTCATGTCCAACTCTTTGTGACCCCATGGACTGCAGCACTCCAGGCTTCCCTGTCCATCACCATCTCCCAGAGCTTGCTCAAACTTATGTCCATTGAGTTGGTGATGCCATCCAATCATCTCATCATAGTCTGTTTCCCAGGTTAGAGCTCTGTGTCTGACAGGCTTTAATATCCCTGTGAGCTGAAACAAGAAGTGATAGAAACATGCAAAAGCCTTTCAGGAACAGATTTTTGAAGGCGATGAATCACCCAAATCAGTGTCCCGCTCAGCTCTGTTGCAAGGGTCCAGCTCCCTCCACTTGCTTGCTGCTGGATCATGTGACAGTTGTTTGCAGACTAAAGGACAGAAACCATCATTCATGAGCAGGAAACTTAATCCCGGGCAGGTGCAGTTTGAGTAACGACTCTGGGCCCCGGAGGTCGGCGTGATTGTGAGACCTAAGCTTTTGCAGATGGCCTGAGTGGGAGGAGTGAGGTGCAGTGGTCCTGCTCCCGCTGCAGCCCCCAGACCATCCTCTCCTCCAGGCGGTGCTACCATTTCTCCAGACACCGATGAACTTTTGAACTCGAGTACAGTGCAGCGTTAAGGATGTTTGTTTTATAGGCTTCAGATAAAGCAGTAGCGGATTTTTAAGGAAACAGTAGACAGATGCATTTTCCTTTTTCCTCCAGTGATGTTAGTGATCTAATTTGAAGTCAGTGTTCAAGCAGTTTTTCTGCATGTGCTTTGGGTTGTCTTTTTTTTTTCCCTCCCCGCGCCCACCCCTTCCCCCCCGCCCCCCAAAGATGCTTGTAGACATGAACAAAAGCCGGATGTCATACTGGAGCTTCTGAACAAGTGATCTGCTTTAGGGACAGCTGGGGTTTACACACCAGACTTTCCTCTGCAGGCTGAACGAAATCCTGTCCTGGGTTATGACTCCTTATTTTCAGACAGCCGCTGTGTTCACTCTTAAGTGTCCCTGCCGATACCACTCAGCCATAAAGAACGGCATCTTGCAGTTTGCAGCAACATGGATGAACTTGGAGGGAAATCTACTTAGTGAAATAAGTCAGAGACAAACACTGTACGTTATCACTTAGATGTGGAATCTAAAGAAAATTAGTGAATAAAACAAGAAACAGACTCACAGTTATAGAGAACAAATCGTGGCTGGGGGGAGGGAGCAAGAGAGGGGTAGGGGGTTGAAGTACAAACCACCACACGTAAAATAAATAAGCTACAAGGATATATTGTAGCACAGGGAATATAGCCAATGTATTATAAGTGTACATGGAGTGTAATTTATAAAAATTTTGAATCACTATGTTGTACATCTGAAACTAATATAATATTGTAAATCCACTATACCTCAACTTTAAAAAATGTCCCTCTGCCAATTTATTGGTATTTCATATCCATTACTAATGGCTGCTTTTCTAGTTCTATTGCTTGGAACTAATTGAGATTCCAGGTGCAGAAGCATGTTGCACCAAAGGGCTTGCACACTTGGAAAACAGGAATGGTGGCTAAAGAGAATTAGCAGTCATCTTTTTAAGAGGTTGGGGGATGGATACCAAAATCCCAAACAATAGTCAGGGGCTGTAGAAAGCATCAGGTGTATTAACTTGTAGGGATAAGAGTAACATTTTCTCAGTTGCAACCTAATTTATTGAAAACTGTGATTTGGGAGAGAGTATAGAGTACTTGCTAAACTAATCCTCTTCTCTGAATAGCTCCCTTATTTCTTGTGGCTTGGCGACTAAAACTTAGAAATCCACAATTATACTGTATAGATGAGTCCTGCTCTATATTTAGCGTTTAATCTCCACTCCAGAGCTGCATATGGCCAGGAGCACCCACTTAGGAACTAAAAATGTAAGTTACTGCCAGCTCTCTCCTGAATTAGAATTGTACATAATTGGTCTGTGCTTTAAAAATCTCACTTTGAGGAAAGGGTTCAAGATCAAGTTAGTGGGCAATCCCGAATATGAAGCCAAGCGTCACTTAGCCCCTGGGACCAAGCTAAGTAAATACTTCTTGAACAACAATAACAAAATAACCAGGAAGAAGGCACAAGTCTCATTGCTTAATCTGAAAGTGAACTGGTGTGAGTCCAGAAGCTCTGGATCATCTTAGAAGTAAACATCCATCATGAAATAGACATAGAATATTCAGAAGCAGTAACTGCTGGTGGGCTCAGCTATAAGAACTGGTGTTAAAAAAAAGAAATTATGATAAGTCCAGTGGTTTCCAAAACCTGTCTGCTCATCAGAGTCATCCTGTGAGCTCTTAACAAGCAAGCAAACTAAAAACACCAATTCCCAGATCTGTCCTCTAGAATCTCTCATGTGTAGCCAAGGAACCACTTTGTCCATAGATCAGAAATGCTGGGGATGAGTAAGGAATCTGTGGCTAGGAGGTAATTGAGGGTGAATGTAAATCAGAGTAATGGTGACACTGTCAGCACAGAGCAACAGAATCACACCATTTTTTGGTTTGTTTTAAAATTGCCTCACCAGACGTGTATGGAGCATAACACATTGCATCACGTATTGTGATTGTGATAGTACGCCAAGCAAGACTTAGTGCTGCCGATGGGCACACCGACAGGTTTGCCTTGGACAGAATCGCATACTTCTTGCTCCTGTTAATGGACCTTTGTGCACAGTTAGTATAGGAACCTACAGGAGGAGACATAACTAACACCTGGATTTGAGGATGTCTTCCCAGAGAGGTGTTATTTAAACTGGCAGGCTGCAAAAGAGGAGGCGAATTTTTCCAAGAGTAGGAAGGCCCAAGGGGAGGTCCGGAAGGTGAAAGATCAAAGCATGCATGAACATGGTGTGTTTGGGGAGTGGTGGTGAAGACAAGGCGTGGCTGGAGATGGCAATACCTTTGCTAGACTAAAGCCTTTGGACTTGCCTCCAGCAGGAAGTAAGCTTTCTGAGGGTGGGGAAGCTTTCCTTCCAGAGGCCATTCTCATTCTTGACAGCATGCAGTAGGCACTGTAGCACCTCTGGCTAAGTAAAAGGCGTTTTGTGTATGCCTCATTAAGCCAAATAATCAGTTTCTCAGAGAATGCTCGTGTGCCGCATTTTTTTCCTTTTAATAAAGGCAAAAATAAATTAGGGGGATACAAAATAATTAAGGGCAATCTGCTAGCTCTCCATTTTTTCCCCCCTTGATAATTCTTTCATTCTTTCCATATCTCACTGTTGGATGACTTTCTCTCTCGACCCTAGCCTCTTGCTGTAACATGAAAGTGAGTGTGTCTTGGTGACCCCTGCCCTGCTCCCCATCTTTAATACTGAGAAATCTTCACAGGTGCCTTGAGATAGAAAATGGCCTGCATCTGTGGATGAGAGATGCTGTTTCCAAAAGCTGTCTTTGTGCTTATTTTTGCTGCAGGTTTGTTTGTATCCTAGCCGAATATTCATGAGATAGAAAAAGAATGCTATTTTCCTCCCTCCTTTAAGGATGCCAGATCCAGGTGGGGAGTAATGATCTCGATGAATTTGAGCACTTGTCAATTTGAAAATGTTCAGGGAAAGCAAATGAAAGAGGCTGGAATTGTTTATATGCTATCATTCAGTGATTCAAAGCTGCAAACATTTCTGCCTTTCTATACTTTTGAAGTTAAGGATTGGAACGGAATAATAGACAACCTTTCAACATGAAACATTATCAAGCTTGAGGGTTTTTTTTATTGGGGTTTTTGATATTTCATTGTTCTCTAGTTTGCCTTGGTCTTTGATCACTTATTCCTCTGAAAAAAGTTTGGTCATGTTGTTGCTTTCCTTTTTACCCTAAGAGTATAAGGTGCGATGGGAATTATTTCTCTTCTTTTTTCCTTTCTCTTACTAATTTTGCTGGTTGCCAAAAAAAAAAGTATTGGTCTAGACCTTAGGTAAATATACCAGCCTGTTGTAAATCTGCTTTTGTTTTCCCATCAAATCAAATCAAATATTGTCAGTTTTCTTTTTAAGTTTGTTCATAGTGAATAATTTTAATTGTAAGTGAAAATGTAATAAAACCTATTAATCTAAAATATTGGGCTGAAGTTGATCTTTGCTTGGTAAACCTTTATCAGTGCTTTGAATTAACAGTCAAATGATACTGCGGTAGATAAAGTGGTGGCAGGTATTTAAAAATCCTACCGTGTAAACTGTTTTCAAGTGTCCTCAAGTACTTGAAGTCTCCATTTCCATAGTAGTGCTTGATATGATAATTACATACGACTCTCCCGTGTTCATTAAAATATGAGCTGGAGGCTCTGCAGACAATTTGTTAGCTTCCCATAGGTTTGAGAGTAATAAAATTGCTTTGCTTTAAAGCATCTGTAATTCAAGACTTTCACTAATTCAAATAAGCTTTCCCTCCACTTTTTTTTCCCAAGTAGGTAATGAGAGGAATTACTTTTAAAAATACCTCTGAGAAAATGAGGGTGGTCTCGCCATACTGGGGAGGAGAAGGTGTGGATTATCTTGGAAGGCAACTGTGATTGTTTTTATTGCCTTGGTTCTCAAAGGCTTGCAGTTTCAAAGGCATGGTTGATAATGGTCTCTCACTTCGTTCCTGCAGTCAGACTCTAGCCCTGTGTTTCCAAAAAGGATATATATTTTTCTAAAACCAAAGTAAAAGTTTCCATTACATCAGTAAGACAGATGCTTTAAAAATGGGGGCGGGAGTTAAAAATGCATCCTCACTGTAGAAAGGTAGAAGCAACCCAAGTGTCCATCAACAAAATGTGTTCTGTGCATACAGTAGTAGAATGTTAGCCTTCAAAAGGAGGTATTTTCTCACATTCCTTGTTATGACCTCTTAGGTACACCCATCATTTAAAAGTGGACATTTAATTTCCAAATATAGGAGGTTGTGAAAAAAATAAATAAATAAATAAAAGTATCTTTGATACTAATTTCTCATTTAAATACCTTTCTTCTCTACAATCACCCTCTATTTTTTCTGTCATCTCTAACTTTATTAAGGCTTTCAATGGCTAAGTCAAAGATCTCTCTTGGTAAATGTTACATTGCACTGGAAAATATGTGGGTTATTTTAAAATATCTTTTCATACTGATGAGTAATGTAATTCCAGTTTGTAATCTAGTTTATAGTGCCTGGGACCTTGAATAGAATTTGTATCCTGCTATTGTGTGAAAATTGTATAAATCTTAATTATGTTGAATTGGTTCATGGTGCTTTTCAGGGGTACTGTATCCTTCTACTTTGCTGTACATTCATTCTATTAATCTTTGAGAGTTTGACATTGAAACCCCAACTGAAATTCTTAGTTTATCTACTTAAAAAATAATTGTAATATGTAGTGTAAACGATATGTAACTTTGTATTTTCCAAGTCTCCTGCAAAAATGTGTTAATATACTTCCATAATTAAAAAAGAAAAGAAAAGAGAAAAGGAAGGACAGTCTGACACATGCTATCACATGGATGAAGCTTGAGGCCATTAGGCTTGTTGCAATAAACCAGGCAATAAACAAATACTGTATGATTCCACTGAAGTGAAGTACCTGGAGTAGTCAAACTCATAGAGATACAGTATGGTGGCTGCTGGGGGCTGGGGTGGAGGAATACGGAGCGAGTGGGTACAGAGTTTGTTTTGTAAATGGAGAGTTGTGTGACTGATGGTGTTGATGGTGGCACAGCAGTGTAAAGGTACGTGATGCTACAGAACTCTGCGTACACTTAACAACAAATGCCATGGTAAATTTTGTTAATTTTTTTACCACAATTAAAGCAAAAAAAAAAAAGAAAAGCAAAAAAAGAGAAACCCTAATGTTAGCTTTAAAAACTTAAAAATTAACATAAAACAAATCTGTCACTTTAACTGATTTTAATGTTTATACCAGCAATATAAATTTATAAATATATTTGTTACACTATCATCTAAAAAGAGCCCAGAGATGCCTAGTGTATTTGTGGCAAATAATTGCATTTAATCTGAAAAGTCCAATTAGGATTTCTATTCTCATTTGTGGTATTTGTGTCTCCTGTTTACTTTTAAAATTTGGATTCCATCATAAGAAAAATTAAATTATTTGCTTTGTTTAAAATCTGGAATTCCCAGAACACATGAAAACTGATAAATGTCCCAAAACAAAATGGGTTGAGCTAAATATTTCTTAGTTAATATGAATATGAACCTCCTGGGGATTTAACGTCCACATTTGGATGGAGTGGGTCTGGGTTAAGATCTGAGATTCTACGTTTCACTTGCAGAGGTACTTTGAATTTTTCTGCTTTCCCCAGGGCTAGTTTAGGACCCCTCCAAAGGCTTGCTAGTCACTTTTCATTCCTCATTCTGCTTTCTAGCTTCCACAATAGTGAAGCTGTTGTCACCTGATCATCTTGTCCTTGTGGATTTCTGCATTCTGAACTCCTCTTTTTTCGGTAGGTTTTCAAGTGAGAGGAAGTGAGGTAGTGCTTCTGTTTAACAGGAAGTTGCCAATCCCCTTTTCGTTATTTATGGTTATGTGCTCATTGCTGGTGGGTCATCAGTATATATCAGCATTTCGCTTCGTACCTAAAGTTCATTTGAATAAAAATTTATTAAGCACGGAGTATGTGCTGGATCTTATGCTTGTCTTCGAAGTTGACAGACTGGCTCCTACCCTAAGGAAACAGGTCACTTATGCCTTAGCTGGAAGATGGAGGGAAAGCAGCTTAGGTGACTTCCTTGACCAGGCATGTTCTTAAGCTCTATCTTATATTGTAGGTGACGAAAATTCTTCAGAACCAACTGTATCACTGTGCCACTCTGTCAACCTCAGATTTATCCCCGGGTTACCCAACTGTGTTTGGTTTTCCATCCCTATTGATACAATGATTAAAGAGCGAAGAATCACTCTGTCTTCATTTTCAAGCAATAGTACATGCTTGTTTCTGTGAAAGGTTTTTCTAAATTGCATCCATGCTGTTCCATTTCAGACAATTACTTTTTTAATGGAGCAGGGGGTTGTGTGGATAAACATGGCCTTATAATGTTGTGTGGAAAGCAGAATTCTGGTATGGCCCTGAAGATCCCCTCTCTAACTTCCCACTGCATGTGCACCCTGAATAATCCCAGAGGTTGTGACTGTGATAGACTTTAAAAGTGGTTTATGACATATTTGACCTTAACATATGGTGATGATCCAGGTGAGCCTGACTTAGCCACATTAGCTTGTCAGGAGTAGGGTTTTGTCTGGCTGATTGAAGAGAGCATAGGAAGGATTCAGCCCAGGGCACCTTGCTGGCTTGAATTTGGAGGGGGCATGCGGCAAGAAATGCAGACATTCTTGAAGATGCCAGCCAGCAAGGACATGGGACCTCAGTCCTATAACTGCAAGGAACTGAATTCTTTCAGTAACAAGAATAAACTTGGAAGGGATTTTTTTTTTTTTCCCCTTAGCGCCTCTAGATGGAAACTCAGCCCAACCAACTGAGATTCCAGCCCTTTGATGTGCTAAGCAGAGAACCCAGCCATGATGCGTGCTGGACTTCTGACCTAAAGACCTCTGAGCTAATAAATGCTGCTTGTTTTAGCCACTAAGTTTGTGGTAGTTTATTACACAGGAATAGGAAACTAATACACATTGCACATTAGCGGGCAAATGCAATCAAAAGAAGGTAGAAGTCGCAGCAGTGAACACAAGCTAATGCTGCTTAGCTGGCTGGACAATTAAGTCCAGTTACCTTATACATGATGGGAATAAAGACTGACATGTGGAGAGCATCAAACAGTGAAAAGAATATAGGTTTGGGGAGAGGGGACCTGAGCAAGTTGTGGTTCTCTTACTTCCTAGCTGAGGTTTGGCACTCACTTCTCTCTGTCAATGAAAAAACCTAGAGGTTGACCAGAGGGCACCTCAGCACAATGTTAGCACAGGTTTATTTACTGAACAGTGAACTCCTTTCCCTAAATCCAGCTTAGCCCTGCCCTACTAGGTGTAGAATGAAGGGTGTCTGTTGCATTATTTTCTGGGTTTTTAAAAAAAAACAGCTGAAAATGCTCTGGGTTGTGTGTGTGTGTGTGTTTTTTCTTCCCCCCTGGGGTTGTTCTTTTAAGGGCCAGTTAAAAAAGATGTTCTCATGTCAAAACAACAATTTCTGTACCAAAAAGCTGCATCAAACTATGTTATTTGGAAAAAGTAATATATAAAGTCTGCTCTGTCTCTAACAAAACTAATGCCCATGAGCAGTTTTCATGTCCTTAAAATCCAGAGATTCCATTTTTGTATGTTTTAAAATAAATAGAAATTTATCTTTAAAATCTATTTTTGAAACCTAGGGTGATGCTAGCTAGAAGTATTTCTGTCTGGAACACCTGCTCATCAGAATTCATTCTTAGTATGTTTCTTCAGTCTTTTGAGGGAGGGGAGCATATAGTTATTTCTTATGCATTACTATGCATGTACTGGGTCCCTTGAACTTAGTCACGGGTAGATACATGGTTGTGTGTTTTGAAAGCTGAAGTTATAAAGGAAGTGGTCATTTGGAGCTGAGTTGCTAGTCTTTCTCCTATAAGATTCTTTCTTGAGCTTAAGGATCTTGTTCACATTGTAAATGAAAAAATCTTGAGAAAATTAAGGATATTTGAATTACATAGTATTTGGGAAATTGTTCAGTTGCTCAAGTCGTGTCCAACTCTTTGGGACCCCATGGATTGCGGCTCATCAGGCCTCCTTGTCCTTCACTATCTCCCAGAGTTTGTTCAAACTGATGTCCACTGAGTCGATGATGTCATCCACCCATTTTATCCTGTGTCGTCCCCTTCTCTTCCTGCCCTCAATCTTTCCCAGCATCAAGGTCTCTTCCAATCAGTCAGCTCTTTGCATCAGGTGGCCAGAGTATTGGAGCTTCAGCTTCAGCATCAGTCCTTCCAGTGACTGTTTAGGGTTGATTTCCTTTAGGATTGACTGGTTTGATTTGGGGAATGTGACATTTCAAAAGGAAAATGCAAATTCTTTTCCCTTTGGAACTTCTTTCTCTGCTCTCAGCTAACTGCCGATTTTTGAAAATGGAACTGTCAGAGAGGCAAAAAACCCCAATAGCTCAACCACCAAAAGATGTTAGAAAGGATCTCCCAGTGAGTCATGAGAAAGGGCAAAAAGGACCGCATGTCCAACCACTGCCTGGACGCAGTGTGGAAACAAAGTACAGAAAACGAAGTTGCCCTCCGTCGGCTATATTTAAAAACAAGAACTTTTGAGTTGCTCTCCAACAAACGTAAAAACACACAAGAAGACGACCAGAGGTGAACATGTCTAAATGGCATGGTTCATGGCTCACTCCATCAGATATTATTGGAACCTTTCATTCACCCAAGGACCATCCCCCTCTGTTTCCTCTGCACAGATTTCCCCACCATCCCTTCCTTCCACATCAGAGCAGATCTGTGATGTGAGACGTTTCTCCCTCCATCACTTTGAAACTTGTCCCAGCCTTCCCAGTCCTCATTGGACGCTTTGACTTGTGAAAATAACTTTTGTGGAGCTATTGTTTGCTCTGTTGTTTTTAAACAATCCAAGAGGATGGGGAGAGGGACTCACAGCTGCCACACAGGCAGATGCCCGAGAGTGCAAAATCAGTGGTTGTCTGGGAATAGTTGTCTCGTCTTCCTTTCTTGGCTATTCTTCACCTTGAGTAGAAGAGACATATTTTCTGACAGTGGTTCCGGGTCCAAAACCTCGAGCTTGTCTTGGTCAGCCACGGTTTTGAGAATGCTGTTGTGTGAATACACACCGTGACACGTGTTAACCAAAACTGCCGTTCCTAGTGAAACCCTCCAGTGCTCTGAGGGTTACAGCAAAATCCTCCTTTGGAGTTGTAGTTGAGGAAGCAATTTGCAAACAGGTAAGCCTAACACACACTGGAATGAAATGTCATTTGCTTAGTCGTGTGCGACTCTTTGTGACCCCATGGCCTATACAGTCTGTGGAATACTCCGGGTAAGAATACTGGATTGGGTTGCTATTCCCTTTTCCAGGGGATCTTCCCAGCCCGGGGATTGAACCCAGGTCTCCTGCGTTGCATGCACATGCTTTACGGTTTGAGCCACCAGGGAAGTACAGTAAGCTTCAATTATTTCAACAGTTCTATTGAACACTTGTAACCTAACTTCCATTTCCTCCTTGTTCATGTGTATGATTTATAAAATTGAGGGGAACAGAGATCAGTAAGAGTGGTCTGGTGTTAGAGTGCTTATGTATTTACCTCTGTGCAGAATTTCTGGTGATCCACTTTAAATAGGTCCTTCCAATTTTAGCTTGCACGTGGCCTAACTTTCTGCATTACCAAATTCACAGGTTTTAAAACCATAGCTCTGTCCTTTTGAGCAGCAATATTGAACCACTATCTTCAGAGGTTTGGGTCCTGTGAAATGTCATATGATGGGAAGATGCCTACGATCTTCCTGATACAGTGGGGGTCCTTCCTTCCTGAGCCATTTTTGTTTTGGTGGAACTGGAATTTCACATGCGGTCTTAGGTTGGAATACCTGTTTCTTCGAATTCTCTTTGGGGGTGGGGCGCTCCAGTTTCCTGTGGGGAATGGTTATAATAGCTGCCTCACAGTGTCTTGTGGTTAATTGAATTATAAAGCTAATTGCCAAGCACCTGGAAATGGCAACCCACTCCAGTATTCTTGCCTGGAGAACCTCATGGACAGAGCCTGGCAGGCTATACAGCCCATGGGCTCGCGAAGGGTTGGACGTGACTTAGTGACCGAGCGACAAACAAGCTGACACAAAGCCACGTCCTCAGTGGGCGACATGTAAGACTGGATCTTTGTCCAGGTTTGCTTTTTAAATATAAAACATCATATTAACCACATTAGCTGAGTCTCTTGTGTCTACCACCAAAATGATGCCAGACTATTTTTATATAATGGTTTTAAGCATATAATTCATAGCATAGAGTCTCCCAGAACATACATTGAAGTGGTACTTGCATTTCTTTATCTTCCTGATAACATTTCCAAGAATTATTTGGGGCCAGGCATGGAGAACAGGCTCAAGGAGCAGCTCAGCAAAGGCCCAAGGAGCCTCCAGGTCTTGAGCTGAAGACACACCTGCCCCATGCTTCTTGTTGAGCATCTTGGCAAGGGGGTAAGTGGTGTCCTTGACACCTTTCTTAGCTATTGCCTGAGGTGTGAAGCCACATATAGTAGTTAACAAGTAGATCACCATGTTCCTTTTTCCTTTCAATGAAAGGAAAGTTACATCTGAAATGTGGGTGCTGGCTGCCAGCAACAGCTTTCGCAGTGTCTTTGAGGTCAAGGCTGTTGCAACAGTGAAGTGTCAGCGTGTCGATTTTAGTCTCCAGCCTTTGTTCCAGACAGACCCTGTCCTTCCACCCAGTGGTGCTTGCGGGTGGCCTTGCCTTGTCTTCATTGTCTGCCTGACAACGGTGCCAGGGTCTACCTCATGGCCTTGCAGGAAGCTCCCTTTGAGACCTTTGGGGGAGTCTGAGAAGCTCACCCGCTCTTTCCAATGTCCTGTCTCACTTTGTTTCAGGTCTCTTTTTGTAAAGCGTCTGCCTGCAATGCAGGAGACTCGGGTTCAATCCCTGGCTTGGGAAGATCCCCTGGAGAAGGCAATGGCAACCCACTCCAGTACTCTTGCCTGGAAAATCCTGTGGACGGAGGAGCCTGGTAGACTACAGTCCATTGGGTTGCAAAGAGTCGGACACGACTGAGCGACTTCACTACAAGTTATTTCATTATTTCTCTGTCCTGAGAGCTGTCACCTCACTAGGTCCGGGGTTCCCGTGGTGCTTTTTTTCTGTGGTTCTGTGTTTTAATCAGCTCCCATCCTCGGGGTTCCTGGGCAGATGAGAAACCTTTTTCAAGATGAGAAATCTCATCAACTATAGGGATTAATGTGTGCTAGAGTAGAAGTCAGAAAACTGACTTCTAGCCTTTTTTTTGTTTTTCTTTTTTTGCTATTTTCTGGCTGGAAGGCTTTCGCCAAGTTCAATAAGTTAAACTTTGATTTCTTCATCTTTAAAATAGACAAAATAGCTAATCTTCTCTGTGGGGCCACTGGGAAAATCAGATGAGATAAAGTACATGAAGAACTTCCAAGTCGTGAAATGAGTCAACCTGTCTGAGTGAACGTGCTAAGTGCCGTGGGAGAGGTACTCTACCTAGAAAAGAACTCTTCCCCACCCGCCACCCCCAAAGATTTAAAAATCAGATGGCCCAGGGTTGAATCCCAAATGTGCACTTAGCTGTGTGACCTTCATTAAATGATTTAGCCTCTTAGACATTTACTTTCATTTAGTTGAAAGAGATAATGTGATGTTGTTGTGTATCAAAAACTACCACGTGTAGTGCAAATGTTTGCTGTTTCATTATTATCCTCCAAAATTGTCTAGTGATTCAAAAAATTTTGGCTGTATCTAAAAATAGCATATTGTGGAATCCTGGGAAACCAGAGAGTATTTCTGGTGAACAAGGCTGTAATTAAAATAAAGGGGCCTATTTTGGAATTTAGAAGTTAACAGAAGGACACCAGCGAAGCTCTCTTAGCTTTCACATAGACAATAGTTCTTAGCTAATTAAGCACATTCTTTTATTTGTTTGTAGGATCTTGAGATAAGGGAAAAGTTTCCTAATTCATCCTTTCTCATATTCTGCAAAACTAGTTGGATATCTGCTATAGAACTTTTAAACCCTTTGGGGTCTTAATGTTCACATCTTTAAAAGAGAGATAAAAAATACTTGTCTTCCTAGGTGGGACTGTTGTAAAGGCAACGTGGGATAATTCAAGGATACATTTTGGAAACTTAAAAGCTAACAAATATATGATTGCCTTCATTTGAATGTTTTGAAACAAATATTAAGTTTTTGTCTAAAAGTACCTTGGACAAGCTAAAAGACTTGAAGAAAAAAAAAAAAAAACCCAAAAAACAAACCCAGCAAGTGAAAATGAATTGGGATTGCTCGTTTTAAAACAGCTCATTTTAAAGATCTGTTTCATCATGGTGCCTTTGAATTTCATAATTCACTATAACATGAAATGTAGCTGAAGCTGTTTTTCAGTCGCCCAGTTGTGTCCGAATTTACCCCATAGGCTCAGCATGCCAGGCTTCCCTGTCCTTCAGTATCTCCTGGAGTTTGTTCATACTCATGTCCATTGAATTGATGATGCCGTTGAACCACCTCATCCTGTCTCACCCCCTTCTCCTCCTGCCCTCAGTCTTTTCTAGCATCAGGATTTTTTCCAATGAATCAGCTCTTTGAATCAGGTGGCCAAAGTATTGGAGCTTCAGCATCAGTCCTTCCAATGAATATTCAGGTTGATTTTTTGTTGAAGTGATCTCTCAAAATAATAAAGACAAAAGTTTTAATACTGAAGCTTCATTCATAGAATAACAGGGAAGATTATTCTGTACCAACCAGAAACAAAGAAAGAAGTCAAAAGTGCAGTTTCAGGGAGTAGTCAAACACCTGTCACATGTCTGACAAGTCAAATGGACAGATACCAAAGGGTAGACCTTTTTACATGCACAAGACATATTTCTAAGAATTCATACTGTTGTTTCTACTATTAAGTATGGGGATAATTTGGTGATTCTATACAATTGTGTTTTCTTGTGTGTGTAATAATTAGACTTCTCTGCTGCCTTAGAATAGATGCTTTAGGTTCCAACTAAAACATAATTTGAAGACCTCACTTCACAGTCTGAGAACCACAACCTTTGGAGGCCAGACACATCCCCAAAGAGCTTACCAAGAAAAAGAAAAACCAGCTCTTCTGCCACCAGTTAGCACCCCTGCCGTTATCCCCAATATTTTCTAGTCTGCATAGAACATTGGGGAACGAGGGAGGAGAGGAAAGGTTCATTCGCTTTATACCAAAAGTGAGAGGGCAAGTTGCAGGAGATTCTCTCATGGAAGCTGGGGGTGCCTGCGAAAATGTAAGTCCTTTGGGTTTTCTGGTTGAATGTCTGAGCAGGCAGACTTGTCTACCTGGCCCTGTGCTTATCTGGGTTGGAAAGGGGAGGACCCGAGAGGCAAGGAGGGAGAGGGGCTGCCCCTGGAGCAGCTTACATTATTTCCTGTTAAACTTGCAGAGGATACGAGAATTCTTCAAGGTGAGCACTGAGACTGGTCGTTGACCTCGAGCCATCTTGCTAGATTGTCTGTCCTAAGAGCCTGGATTCTGGTCATGGGGGCCAAGACGTGGGTGGGAAAGCTTGAGCTGGGGCTCAGGTCAGAACTACATCAGAGATGCTGTGTGGTGAGGAGGGCCTATAGGGCCCTTGGGAGAATTCCCACAGCAGCCTGCATTAGCTTGGGAAGTGATCGTGGCCGGTCTTATAGGAAGATATCTGCCATTCCCTTCCTACCATTTCCTTGCAGGAACAGCCCAGAGAGGGAGGAGGGACTGAGGGGAAAGTGAATTCCAGACCTCCCTGTTCACAGGCCAGGTCACAGCTTTGCCTGGGGTCAGAGTGGGGGCTGGTGTGAAACCACAGATGAACTTAAGAACAAAAATTCAACTTGGCCTTGAGTTTGAATAACCAAAAGTTACCCCAGATGGTGAGATCTGCCTGAGACACTATTAAAAATGGGAAAGAGGTTTAAATAATAACCATTGGTAGCCCTTATGTGAGTAAAGCCATTTCCTGTTAATTACCCAGTGAGATGGTAACACTCAATAAATCCAGTTTTGCAAACTCTCCCTCTCTATGTTGTTATGATATGAAATACTCACTGGAATATCCAAATCCATCCTAGGAGTGTTGGTGTGAAGTGATTAGCTTCCAGGAGTTTCATTGCTAAGCTTGTAGCCCTGCTTCATGCTCTGTATGGTGTGTAGTATATATGATGACTCTTGGTCAAGATGTTTACTTAAGTGAATTATTTGTGATCATTCAGTGGTCTCTTTGTGATTAGAAATGTCTTCATTTCAAGAATTTGGGGTTCTGTTGTCAATAGTGTGTAGGGGCAGATCCTTGAGACATATGACGGATAGATACTAGATAAAATCACAGAGAAATGTGCAGAATTATTGCATTGGAGGCACCTCCGTGCTCCTTATTTGCTTAAAACTGTAAGCATTATATGATAGCATGTCAACATAGCTCATAAAGGAAGAAGCGGATACAAGCCCTTCTTAACGATCCCTAGAAAGTCAGTGAGTGAACTGAGAAGTGGATCCAGGATTTTATGTATCAGCACCATAGGTCTTATCATTTATATAATCCTTTTTCCCCCCGTTACTGTCAAGATTTTAAAGAGGGATTATGGGTTGAGTTAGAGAGCAGGCAATTGAGGCATACTGCACAAAGTTGTTAAATCTCAGAGGCTTGAGATTTCTTGGCTCCTTTTAAGTTTTGGAAGCAGAGCACTCCTAGAGAATCTATTAGGAATTGGCTTCATGGAGAAAATGTAGCTCTTGGACAGTTCACTTTTGAAGCTGAGAGAGAGGATAATAGGTTGCTGAACGTGAAAGGGGGGATTTGCTTCTGGTTTAGGAAACAGAGGGTGCTAAAGGGTGATGGTCCTGGGCGGACTCAGGCTGTAATAGTGCTTCAGGAGGGCTGAGTGCTGCTCCAGATAACTTCAATTTTCCATTGAGGTCATTTTCTGAGTTGCGACAAAGCCTGGCAACCCTCTTATGGGGTGTCTATCTCTTTGTGCCCTGATTGCTAGGGCTGTGCTCTCATCTTGGCCAACTGCCCATTTCCTTCGGGTCTGAAGGGAATTAATTCCAATCAGATTGTGCAGATTTAAGGCTTGGGAAGAAGAAAAAAAATAATAATCTGCAGGTCTTGTGTCTAGGGTAGAGGTTCCTAACCTCCAGGATCTAATACCTGATGAGGTGAAGTGCAGCTGATGTAATAATAATAGAAATAAAGTGCACAATAAGAGTGATGTGCTTGAATCATCCCTTAATCACCGCCCCCACGGCCCCATGCGGCAGTCCGTGGAAACATTGTTTTCTACCTAAGTGGTCCTAGGTGCTGTAAAGGTTGGGGATTGCTGATCTAGTGGATACGTGGGAATGAGTTACGCAAAGATGCGAACGACTCAGGTGTGAGGGGAGAGAGGAAGGAAAGAGCCCCCCACCTGCGCTCTCCTGAGGCGGAAGTTCCCTCTAGGCTTTGGCAGAATGAGACATGTTCGAGAGTGGAGGAAAGAGCGGGGCGTTCTCCTGGGGAGGGCGTTCCCGGACTGTCTTCACCCAGCAGATGAAAGGATCCCATGGAAGAGTTCCACCTCAGTGGCCCCACCCCAGGCTCTGTGCTGACTGCTTTTTACTGCTTCACAGGCATTGAGTCACCTTGTTAAGTGGCATCCCTAATGTGGAGATGGAGTTATTCCTTGCCCCCAAGCTACTAGGAACCTATTCAGGAAAGACACAGGTCCCTGCACCACAAAAGCAGAGGGTTGCTGTCGCAAGTGGCTTGCGGGGCGGAATGAACTGATCTGGCTGGAAGTCCTCTGCCGGAGGGCTAGCTCAGCTGAGGGGGAATTTGAAATTTGAGGTGGCTGCCGGGCATCTGTAGGGATGCAGTGAGGTCGTGCTTGACCCTTCCAAGAGGACTTGATCCTGAGGCAGAGGAGGAGAAAGCTAGTGTGGTATTTTTGAAAGATATTTTGTTGGGATCATAAGAGTGCTTCAGCAGGTGCCTTGCTCATACCACTGTCTTCAGTCTTCTCCCAAGTCCGTGAATGTGCTGGCTAAAATGTCCCAGAGGTTCCTTGCGCTAGACGCAGGAGGACGCCAGACACGGGAGGACGTGTGTTTCCAAATCAGTTTCCATGTGGGTTAGACTTCTGAGCTAGAAGACCACATCTGCTCTTTATTTTACAGATGAGGAAATTGAGTCCCAGAGAGGGTGCGATTTGCCCCTTCCCTTGAGATCAGCCGGCAGAGTCGGCACAAAAATCTAGGTCTTCAGATTCAGCCCACTGCCTTTCCTGCACGCCACGCTGCTTCCCTCATTATCTCGAGATTTGCCGGAGTCAACAGGACTACATCATGCCGGTGCCGATGCGAATTTTACTGCTGCCGCTGAATTAACTCATCACGTTTCATCCGACTCCCAGCCCGTTTCTGCCACACGTCGTAAATGGCGACTCCT